>NC_142268.1:6869305-7180000 GCF_052056855.1 Sturnus vulgaris | reverse complement strand
GTACCCTAACCCGTACCCTAACCCGTACCCTAACCCTAACCCGTACCCTAACCCGTACCCTAACCCGTACCCTAACCCTAACCCGTACCCTAACCCATACCCTAACCCGTACCCTAACCCTAACCCATACCCTAACCCGTACCCGTACCCTAACCCTAACCCGTATCCTAACCCGTACCCTAACCCTAACCCGTACCCCAACCCTAACCCTAACCCTAACCCTAACCCTAACCCTAACCCGAACCCGTACCCTAACCCTAACCCTAACCCTAACCCTAACCCTAACCCGTACCCTAACCCTAACCCTAACCCTAACCCGTACCCTAACCCTAACCCTAACCCTAACCCGTACCCTAACCCGTACCCTAACCCTAACCCCTAACCCTAACCCTAACCCGTACCCGTACCCGTACCCGTACCCGTACCCGTACCCGTACCCGTACCCGTACCCGTACCCGTACCCTAACCCTAACCCTAACCCTAACCCGTACCCTAACCCGTACCCTAACCCGTACCCTAACCCTAACCCGTACCCTAACCCGTACCCTAACCCAACCCTAACCCGTACCCTAACCCTAACCCGTACCCTAACCCTTACCCTAACCCGTACCCTAACCCATACCCTAACTCGTACCCTAACCCGTACCCTAACCCGTACCCGTACCCTAACCCGTACCCTAACCCGTACCCTAACCCGTACCCGTACCCGTACCCGTACCCGTACCCTAACCCTAACCCGTACCCCAACCCTAACCCGTACCCTAACCCGTACCCTAACCCTATCCCGTACCCTAACCCATACCCTAACCCGTACCCTAACGCTAACCTTTACCCTAACTCTACCCCGTACCCTAACCCGTACCCTAATCCGTACCCTAACCCTATCCCGTACCCTAACCTGTACCCTAACCCGTACCCTAACCCGAACCCAACCCGAATCTGAACCCTAATCCTAATTAGGGTTAGAGGGGGGCTAAGGTTCTTGTGGTCTTGGGTTTGAGTGGTCTAGTGTTATGGGGGTGTCTAGGGTTGGGAGTGTGTTTAGGGATGGGAGCCTGTCTAGGGATGGGGGCATGTTTAGGGATGAAGCCGTGTGTAGATTTGAGGAGGTTTTTAGGGATGGGGTTGTCTAGGGTTGAGGGGGTGTCATAGGATGGGGGGGTGTCTAGTGATGGGGGGTGTCTATTGGTGGGGGGTGTTTAGGGGTGGAGTGGTCTAGAGATAGGTCTGTGTGTAGGCTTATGGGCTTGTCTAGGGTTCCGCTGACTACAGGGTTATTGGGATTCTAGATTTCAGGAGGAAGCAGACACTATAGCAGACAGGAATCTAGAACCAAAGGCATACTGGAAGGCATCTGAACTGAACTGTATCCAGAGTGCAAGGCAGAGAGGATGCTAGAACCAAATCTGGACTGGAATGCAGTCAGGAATCTACAATCGAAGGTACAGTGGAAGGCTGAGAGGAGTGTAAAAGCAAAGTCAGAGTGGCAGGCAGAGAGTGTGTAGAAGCGAAGGCAAAGGCAAAGGCGAGCAGGAAGGCAGATGTGAATGCAGAGTGGAAGTGAGAAGAGAATGGACAGCAACACACATGGACGTCTTTAGGGAAAAAAGGCCAATGTATGGACAGTCCGTATTTAAAGCATGTTACCTGGAGCTAGGACAGGACAGTAGTTGATTGGACAATTGGGAAAAACATCCATGGGGTAGTACCTATATATCCCACAGGAAAGACACGAGGTGTTAATGTTTATTATGAATTCCACTCTTTTTCACCACCTTGGGATGCTTCCTCCATAACTGAAGCTGGAGTCAGCTTGTGAGCCTGGGAATGGAGCTGAGAGTCAGGAGAAATTCAGGCCTGCAAAAAATTTGCAAGCTCTAACTGCCTAGCTCTCTAAATGTATGTGCCCACAGGTAGAGGCTAAAGCAGAAGAGAGGTGAGAGCTGAAGGCAGTACCTAAGGCATGTGGGAAGGTAGAGGCAAGCAGTGGTGTTTTGGAGGACATGAGGTGGAGAAAGAAGTGGTGAGGGAAGGGAGGGAAGAGGGGATGGAAGAGGGGAGGGAAGAGGGAAGAGAGGAGGGAAGGGGGAAGAGAAGGGAGGATGGAAGAGGGGAGGAAGAGGGAAGAAAGGAGGAAAGGGAGAAAGGAGGGGAGGGAGTGGAAGGGGGAAAGAGGGAAGGGGAAAGGGGGGGAGGGGGGGCACGGAGGGGGCGCAGGGGGTAACGCAGGGGGGGGCAGTCAAAAACCCTAACCCTAAACCCTAAACCCTAACCCTAACCAAGATGGCCACCCCCTGCTGCCACGGGGTTGGGGCCGAACATGGAGGTCCCCGAGAGGCCATGTGGTTGCTTTGCAAGATGGCTGCTCCTGTGTGTCCACGTGACGCCGGACAAGATGGCGGCCCCCTGACCCCAGCGGGCTCCTTCTTCTCTCGTGTTTCTGCAGCCTATGGTGGCCCGCGTGCAGGTGTGCGGGCGGTCTTGGTGATGGGTCTCGCGGGGGTCGGGGGCCCGGAGGCCAGTCGTGGCAACCAGGGTCAGGCTGCTGCCGGGTACGGGCTGGCAGCGCCGGGGGTGGGGTGGCGTTGGGCGTTGGGTCAGTATGGTGACACGCTCCTGTGAGTGGGTTTGCCGTAGTGCCGCTGGGGTGGAGCGGTGCAGTGACGCGAGGGAGAGGGGTGGGCGCACGGGGAACGGGACAGAGCGGGGCGGTCGAACGATGCTGTGTAAGGCGGGCCTGCGAGGCATGGTCGGGGAATGGCAGGGGGGATGGCGGGGATGCGGCGGCATTGGGGTGCAGCTGCCTCGGTGGCACCGCTCTATATGGGTGGGCCAGCTGCGGTTGGGTGGGCATGAATGGCCCGAGCAGGGTCGGGGGGCTGGGGAGGGACCACCAGGGGGTCGGGGCTTCTAGTTCGGGTCCTGTACGCATCGGGGGTGGCTCGGGTGGTCCTGCCCAGGGGTGGGGCTCGGCGCGGGATGGCTGGGCCGGCGTCGGGTCGTGCGTGGACACGGCTGGGAGGGGGCGCGCCGGTCAGGAGTGTTGGGGGCGGGCCGGGGGCTACGTCTACGGCTCCCACTCTGCCGCCAAGAGGCGCCGCGCTGGGTTGCTGCCGGGATTTTGGGCAAGCTCCCGCTGCGGCCGCCGGGGTTGGGGCTGTGCCGGGGACCCTGCGAGGGGGCGGCGGTTTCTTCGGGGTGCCTGGGACCAGCCGGGACACGGAAACTGCCCCTGTGGGCCCGGGGACCCAGGGCTCCGCCTGTCCCGGCGATGCGCGGGGCTTTTTCTCTGGCATGGGCAGGGGTTCTTTATGGGACTGCTCGGGCTGGGGGTGCCAGATCTGGGGTGTGGGTTAGGGGGCTGCGACTACGGGTGGGCTCGTTTCCTCTCCCGCACTGCCTTCTGTGTGAGCGTCTGTCGTTGCGACTGCTCTGCAGGCTTTTCGGCCTCTGGAACTGTGCCGGCCTGCCCGGTGCTGGGCGTGGCGAGGGATGGTGGGTGAGCTCTGTGTCGGCTGTGGTTGTCTGCGGTTGTGTGTCCCCTTGGGAGGTGATCTGGGGTTTGTCCTGCTCTTCTGTGTGGAGTTGCGTTGGGTGAGGGTGTGCTTCTGTGTTGGCTGGGCTATTTCTTCGTTGGTGCAGGGCGGGGTCTAGATTGGGAACCGTGGTATTGCTTGTTGTGGTGTGGTGATGGCTTGGGATTGCTGGGGATTCCTTGATGGGCTGAAGGGCTTGGGCATGGGGTGCGGTTTTGGAGGGCCCCTGGTTGTTGGTTGGCTTTGGTGGCTTGGCATGGCGGGGTGCTTCCGGCCATTTGGCTGCAATCTGGCTGTTTTATGGCAGGTTGTGGGTTGGATGGTTTGCTTGCCTTTCTGTGTCGGGGGCTTTTACATGGGTGGCCGTGGTGTGCGTACTGGGGGGTCTACGGTTGGGGAGGAGCATCTGGGGTTCGATGGGGGTCTAGGGTTAGGGGGCGTCTAGGCTTGTGGGGGCATCCGGGATTGTGGGGGTGTCTAGGGCTGGGCAGACTCTGGGGTTCAGGGAGTGTCTAAGGTTTGAGGAGGTCTAGGGTGGGGGGCATCTTGGGTTAGCTGGGGGTATGGGGTTTGTGGTGTGTCTAGGGTTCTGGGGGTGTCTAGGGTTGTGGGGGTGTTTAGGATTAGCCTGGCTCTAGGGTTGGGGCTTGTCTAGGGTTTGGTGATGTCTAGCGTTGGGGGGCATCTAGGGTTCGCTAGGGGTCTAGGGTGAGGGGGTCGTCTAGGGTTATAGGGGTGTCTGGGGTTCACTGGGGATCTAGGCTTAGGGGAGCTTCTAGGGTTCTGGTTTGGAGGCTCTAGGGTTTAGGGGGTGTCTAGGGTTTAGGGATGTGTAGGGTTCTCTGGGGGTCTAGGGTTAGAGGAACATCTACGGTTTTGAGGGCGTGTAGGGTTGTGGGGGCATCTAGGGTTGGCTGACTCTGGGGTTGGGGGTGTCTAGTGTTTGGGGGGCATCTGGGGTTTATTGAGGGTCTAGGTTTAGGGGGCGTCTAGGTTTCTGGGGGTGTCTAGGGTTGTGGGGACGACGAGGGTTGGGCTGACTGTAGGGTTACGGGGGTCTCTAGGGTTTGGGGATGTCTAGAGTTGGCTGGGGATCTAAGGTTAGGGGGACATCTAGGGTTTTGGGGATGACTAGGATTATGGCGGTGTCTAGGGTTGTGGGGGAGTCTGGGATTAGGGGAGCTTCTAGGGTTATGGAGTATCTGAGTTGTGGGGGTGTCTAGGGTTGGGCTGGCTCTAGGGTTGGGGGTGTCTAAGGTTTGGGGGTGTTTAGGTTTAGGGGGACATCTAGGGTTCACTGAGGATCTAAGCTTAGGTGAGTGTTTGGGATTTTGGGAGCGTCTAGGGTTGTGGGTGCGTCTGGGGTTGTGGGTGCGTCTAGGGTTGAGCTGGCTCTAGGGTTAGGGTGGTGTCTCTGCTTTGCTGGGGGTCTAGGTTTAGGGGAGCTTCTAGGTTTCTGGGGCGTCTAGGTTTGTGGGGGCTTCTAGTTTTAGGCTGACTTCGGTTAGGGAGGTGTCAAGTGTTGGGGATGCCTAGCATTAGGGGGACATCTAGGGTTTGCTGACGGTCTGGAGTTAGGGGGGTTTAGGCTCAGAGGGGTGTCAAGTGTTTGGTGGTGTCTAGGGTTAGGCTAGCTCTAGAGTTACAGGGATTTTCTAAGGTTACAGGGATGTCTGGCGTTCGCTGGGGATCTGGGGTTAGTGAGGCTTCTAGGGTTCTGAGGGCATCAGGGGTTGTGGGGGTGTCTAGGGTAATGCTGGCTCCAAGGTTAGGAAGGTGTCTAGGATTTGGGGGTGTCTACGGTTGGGGGAAATTTAGGGTTCGCTGAGGGACTAGGGTTAGGGGAGTGTCTAGGGTTAGGGGGGTATCTAGGGTTATGGGGGTGTTTAGGGTTCGCAGGGTGTCTGGGGTTAGAGGAGCTTCTAGGGTTCTGAGGGCGTCTAGGGTTGTGCAGGTGTCTAGGGTTAGGCTGGCTCACGGGTTAGGGAGGTGTCTAGGATTTGGGGGTGTCTATGGTTATGGGGAAATATAGAGTGCACTGAGGGACTAGGGTTAGGGGTGTGTCTCGGATTAGGGGGGTATCTAGGGTTATGGGGGTGTGTGGTTTTCGCTGGGGGTCTCGGGTTACGGGATCTTCTAGGGTCCTGGGCGTGTCTAGGGTTGTAGAGTTGTCTAGGGTTAGGCTGGCTCTTGGGTTAGGGGTGTGTGTAGGGTTTGGGTGTGTCTAGGGTTTGAAGGCCATCTAGGGTTCACTGAGGGTCTAATTTTAGGGGTGCATCTGAGGTTTTGGGGGTGTCTAGGGTTGGCTGGCTCTTGGCTTCAGGAGGTGTCTAGGGTTTGGGGGTGTCTAGGGTTATGGGGACATCTAGTGTTTGTTGAAGGTCTAATTTTAGGGGAGCATCTGAGGTTTAGGGCGTGTATAGGGTTTTGAGGGCATCTTGGGTTGGGCTGGCTCTAGGTTTAGGGGGTGTCTAGGGTTATGTGGTTGTCTTATGTGGGGGTTGTGTTATGTGGGGGTCTAGGGTTACAGGAGCTTCTCGGGTTCTGAGGGCATCTAGGGTTGTGGGGCTTCTAGCTTTAGGCTGAATCTAGGCTTAGGTCTGGGGGTGTCTAAGTTTCTGGGGCGACGAGGGTTGAGCTGACTGTAGGGTTACGGGGGTTTCTAGGGTTTGGGGCTGTCTAGAGTTGGCTCGGAGTTTAGGGTTGGGGGGACATGTAGGGTTCTGGCGGTGTCTAGGGTTGTGGGGGCGTCTGGGATTAGTGGAGCTTCTACAGTTACGGAGCGTCTGGGGTTTTGAGGGTGTCTAGGCTTGGGCTGGCTCTGGGGTTGGGGGGTGTCTAGGGTTTGGGTGTGTCTAGTTTTAGGGGCATGTCTAGGATTCGCTGAGGGTCTAGGGTTAGGGGTTATGTGTGAGGTTTTGGGGTGTCTATTGTTGTGGGGATATCTAGGCTTGGGGTGACTCTATGGTTTGGGGGGTGTCTGCGGTTTGGGAATGTCTAGGGTTCACTGGGGTTCTAGTATTAGCAGAGCAACTAGGGTTATGAAGGCGTCTAGGGTTATGGGGGCATCTACGTTTGGGCTCACTCTAGGGTTAGGGGTAGGGTTAGGGGGGTGTCTTTGCTTTGGGATCTCTAGGGTTCGGGGGGCCTCTGGATTTCGGTGAGGGTCTTAGGTTTTCTTTGTCCAAATGGACTGGGATTAAGCTGGAACCACCTGGAACCCTGGCTTCTCATGGAGTGCCAAAAGCCCCGTCCTAACTGGTCTCAGGAACCCGGAAAAATGAGTTTTGTTTCACAGAGGAAAGGGCCACAGTTTTTGTCCAGATACCTGTGCCCCCCACCAGGCTTCTGCCTGCTAAAATTCCAAATGGACCGGGATTGCTTCCATACCACAGCTGCCCCCACCTGTAATCCTGGCTCTCTTTCGGATGCCAAAAGCCTCCTCCTAACTGGTCTCAGAAACCCTGGGAGGGTGAGTGTTGTTTCACAGGAAAATTGGGCAACTCCCCATGTCCAGTGATGCTGGGCCTGGGCCTGGGCTTCTGCCTGCTAAAACTCAGAACAGACCAAGTTTTTATTCTGGTTTTGTTTAACAGCGAAAAGGACCACTATTCATGTCCAGAGCCATGTTCCGGCCTTCAGCTTGACAAAATTACAAATGGAGCGTGGTTTCTCCCAGCCCCAAGCTGCCACCACTTAGAAGCCTGGCTGCCTTTGGGGTGCCGAAACCCTCCTCTGTGCACATCTCAGGAACCCTGGAAGCGTGAGTGTGGATTCGCAGGGAAAAGGCCATCAGATTCTATCCTGGGGCCTGTGACCAGGAGCAGTCATCTACATGTTAAAATTCCAAATGGAGCATGGTGTCACCCAGACCTCAGCGGCATCCAGCTGTGACCCTGCTGCTCTTGGAGTGCCAAAAGCCTCCTCGTAGCTGATTTCAGGAACCTGGCAAGGGTAAGTTTTGTTTCACAGGGAAAAGGGCCAGACTTCGTGTCCAGGGACCTGTGCACCAAACCAGGCTTCTGCCTGCTAAAATTCCAAATGGACCGGGATTTCTCCTGGCCCCAAGCTGCCACCACCTGTAACCCTGGCTGCCCTTGGAGTGCCGAACGCCTTCTCCAAACTCAATTTGTCTTTTTGACTTCTAAATCGATTTTAAATTATTTTCAGAAATGTAATTTCAAGTAAATTGTTCTGATTAATATTTGATCTTTGTAACTTTATGATTTACCTCTTCGTGTAGGGTTGGCCTGTTCATTTTTAATTAGTTTACTGGAGGGGGAAAATGTAAAATTTTCCTCTGCAGTAGTAATGGAATAGTACTACAAAATAGGAATAAAATACTAAGTACAAATGTATTTTTATACTGATAGAATTGAGGGCTAATATTATATTAAATCACATTGAATTTCCTAGCATCCTAAACTGCTGGAGTTGATATAATAAACGTAGAAAAAAGGGACATGCTAAGCATGCCAAAGCATACCTCATATTTGTAGGAGATTCTTGCCTGTAAACGTCTCCTGACACTTGCCATCTCTGCATGTGTTCTTTACATCTATTTTATTTTCAGAGGAAGGGTCGCACGCTTCTTGGTGTTTTCAATTGCACCAGAACTCCCGGTAGAAGTCGAAGACTTAGATCCGATATCCTGGAACCTCTAGTTGACACTGAAACAATTAACACGAGACTGGGCTGCTGTGAAGGAATTACTCCAGGATGAGGAGCTCTTTTTTGGTCTTCAAGCAGGTAGTAGTTTATTTTGTAACACCTAAGACTCTTCTTAAACATTTTTTTTTTCTAACAGAGGAAAGTATGTAGTGTGACTCAGTATATTTGAAAAGTATTTTTAGTGGTTTGTTAGGTGACATAGTGATCACTTCACTTTTTGAAGTAATCTGTATTATCATAGTGGTATTTTTCTCAAGTATTTTGCTTAGAAAAGTTAAATTTCTCTGATCAAGTGTGTAGAAGTCTGTGAGCCAATAGCTCCAGCAGAACTCCCGGGGCTGCTTCTTTGGGATGTAATATGGAACCTAGCGATATTCCTGCTCTGCAAACGTGGGAGGGAGTGGAACGGCAAGTGGCGAAACTTGACTGCTCCTTCAATCCCAGAACACCTGGGTTTAAGTTCCATCAGCCAGAGGATGGAATGAACCCTGGTGCCAGCCATCCTGGGGGCACTGGACTGCTGTTACCATCTTCTCTATTATCTTTTGCATGATGTGATTCTCCCTTGATGAGAGAAGGCAGAAAATGTGGTAGGAGGGGGAGCTCATTTCGTTTCTGTGGACTCCAGGCTTGGGGCAGCTGCAGAGAGCTTTGGTTTCAAATAATACTGCACAAACACAGTGAAGTTGAACCTCTTGGGCACTTTTGGATCCCTCTGTGCCACTCCTTCTCTGATACTTTACCTGCGAGGTGTGGGCTCAGAAACACCTGCCCCTCCTGGATGGGTTTTTGTTGGGAAGGATGAATTAGGGAAACCTTATAAGTACGAGTGCCTAGCAAAAGACTTTGAGAATATGGAAAATATATGGAAAATATAAGCAAAATAGAAATGATAGCAATTTTCGACTGTGTGGCTGAAAGCTACTGAATGCCTGAAGGCCCCTTTGTTTAGATAATGTTAGATGCTGAGAATACCAAAAAGCAAACAGACATCCTCCCTAGACATGCCAGGAAGGGTCCCAGATAAAATTGAGAGATAAGAAAAGCAGTAAAACATGGTAATATAGTGATTCCTTTCGGTTGCATGCAAATGTTAGAGAATTTGTATCTTGTATTAGATTGGTTAGTGGAAATTAGAATATTCAACATAGATTTATTGTATTGTAAACGGGAAAAGATCTCTCTTACTCTCTTACTCTCTTACGCTCCCTTCGCTCTTGCTTTCTTACTCTCTTCTCTTACTCTTGCTCTATCCCTCTCTCTCTCTGTCCTGCTCTGAGCTGCAGCTGCAGTTCCTAGCAGGGCCTCATATATAGCCACGCCCTATGAAATAAACTGCAAACTTCAAGACCAGAATACAGGGAGCGCCTGAGTTTGTTCCGACCATCCCAACGCAGTAATTCCCACAGGTTTTTGCAGGTACAAATTTATTTTCTTAGAGAAGCCATTGGGTGTAATAAAAATCTATGGAAAACAGGTGGTTGGTACACTAGCTGATAGTAGGTCTTGGGTTTTTCTTCTTTTCTTTAACTTTTTCTTAAGAGAACCTTTAAACTGGAAAACTGAAGGGGGGTGGGGTTGCTTCTCATTTTTTGAAGAATTGCTGTGGATTAAGGTATGTCAAGTGACACCACCAAAATAAGATTGGAAGAACTGAGTTTCAGGACTCTGCACTTAATTCTTTTAATGAGTTTGTGTGGGTGCAGGAAATGCCAAATCCCAGAGCAATTCTGTCTGTAACATTAAGTGCAACATCTTTAAAGCCAAGTGCTCGGTGTGGGGTTTTCACCTATGTTTTTATGGTCTAAAGGCTTTTCTTGAGCCCCAAAAGCCACAAGGAACTTGCCAGAAGCAGGGCTTCATTGCATAGCTGGGATTTCAATTTGCTCTTGGATTCTTCCTTCCAATCTTCTCCTGGGTTCTTGTGCCAGCAGAGGTCCTCTGACCCCAGAGCCATACAGGGTGTCTGTTGCCTTGATAAATGGGAATGAAGTTGGCCGAGTCTGTCAGGAAAACAAAAATATCCTGGAGTTTGTTTGGCCAAAGATGGACCATGAAGATGTCTGTACTAGCGGTGGGTGTGAGTGCTGATCCTTTTGGGTTGTGTGGTGCCCCTGGCCCCTCAGAAGTCAGGGCAAGGCTGAAGGAAGGAGGGAAGCTGCCAGAGCTGCAGGTGGGGACAGTACTGGCTGTTTCAAACTGCTTGGTGCAGAACTAGAAGAATAGCTTTCCTCCTTTCTCTCCATCACTGACCAGAATATTAAGATGAAGCTGCGCTAAGCTGTGTCTTTTGTGGGTTGTTGTTTGGTTGGGGTTTTTCTGGCTTTTGAATGTATTTCCAAGTGGTGCAGTGAGGAGCAAGTTGCTGGGTTACATGATTTCTGACTGACATATCACAGAAATGGGCATCTGTGTGTGCATGTGCTTCCTAGCAAATCTAGATGTGATGTGGAAATCCTAAGGGAGGATTTCCAGCCTTGACTACATGTGACACAGGCTTCTGAAAATGGAACTGACCTTGGCAGAATAGCAGCTGTGAAGGGAAACAGAACTAAAATACATGTAAGCAGAAAAACCGAATGAAGTGGTACTTCTTGGTCCTGCGTGCACTTTGTGCCACTGCTTGCTGTGAACACTTGGTGTTACAGCTCAGTGTAGGCCACTTCAGTGTATGATGGGTTTGATTTTTGTGGTCAGTTAGTTCCTCTAAACAACTCCCCTCCTTTACTGGACACATCCCTGGAGTGGGACCAGATTCACCCTTACCCTGGAGGAATTCTCTGCTCCTCTGGAGAGGGGATGAAGCCAAGGGTTATGAGCAAAGGAAAACAACCAAATCGTGGGCATTATGTCCTCGATGCACGCAGCACCATGTGTTTTCCAAGTTCCCAGCACTGATGAATCTGAACAAGAAAATGCCTGTTCCTTCACTTCTCCAGCTCTCCCCCCACACCTCCCCTGCTTCCCTTGCTCTTATCCTTGGTGTGCCAAGGTCCTGCATCTCCCTGGCTCTCCAGATGTAGCTCACCTTGTCCTGCCTGTGGCTGATAAAATATGGACCCAAGATGCTTTTTACCAGTAATCCATTCTTTTAAAGAAACAAAGAGCATACAATGTGGTCTTTAGGAAATACATCCAAATAAGGGACTCTGCTTTTCCTGTAGTTCTCTTTCCTGTTTTCACCTGGGCTTGAAGGATGGGCATGGCCTGTATTTATCATATGAAAGTGATGTTACTAAATTTGTCCAGAAGTTTTGATTATTATTATTACTCATTTTCTGATAGAAAACAGTCTAATTTTGCCTTTCCCACGTTGTTTCCAGGTGCTCCCCAGGATGGATATCTGTGGTCTCAGACCACAGTGATTCCCTAGGAGGAAGGGGAGCCTTTGCCTCACCTGCACAGCTCAGGTGGATGGGACAGAATTGGTCTGGCCTGACAAGGTATGAACATCTGTCTGTGTTCTGGAGTGCCTTGAAACCTTTCTCTGTCAGGTTTTGGAGGGGTTTCTCTTTGGGATTTCTTGTGATGCAGCACCACGGGTATCCCTTTGTGCAAAGTCCAGTGCTAAAGGATTGAATAACGGACAAGTGGGGTCTGGGATGAAAATGGTTCTGTTAAAATTAAGGAAAGAATGCAATAAGAAAAATTAGCATCCTTTTAATGTCTGAAATAATTAGGAATAAAAATGCTGGAGAAGGGCACTCTGAATTGGTGTCACCTGTCATGGATAAAACCCCACAGTGAGCATCAGAGCAGAAGTGTGAGGGCTGGAATCCTTCTGCAGTGGACTTAATTTTCTTTTCCTCCTCTCTTTCAGGACAGGAAAAATCATTACACTCCTCCCATCATTGCCAAGAGCTGTGGTGTTTGAGCAGCCAAAGCCAAGAGGCTTCAGCACCAGAGGTCTGTGCCTGGAGGGCTCCTGGTCCTGCCCATGATGTGGGGTAACTCAGAGAATGCAGGGATCCTCTTTTTCTCCCTGCTGGGATTAACTGCCTAGGGAATCTGGGATCTGGGTGAAACTCCAGCTCTCCTGGTGTTCAGGGGTGCAAGGTCTGAGGGACTGCGCTTACCCCGTGGCTTTCCAGTTCAGCAGGAAAAAGAGGAAATGGAGTGCCAGAGCCGTGTCCCGTCAGGCTGTGTTTCCCTCTGAGGAGAGAGAGACTGGGCTGAAGTGAGATTCCTGGGAGTGCTCGGATGAGCAATCCAGGGAACAGGGAGCTTGGGATTGCCGCTGCTGCTGGAACCATTGCCTTAGGTCTGCTCCCTTTGTGCCTGTGACAAGTGGGATTGGTGCTGGAGAGAGAGGTGCTGTTGGGAACAAAAGGTGGAGTGAATCCTCTCTGGGGATGTGCAGTGAAGGACTGAATAGCATGGAAGGAGAGTATTTATAAACTATATCACTGTTTCTCCCCAAATTGGGGTGGAGCAGTGATGGGGGTGGTTAGGTTTGGTCTGGGCCTGTTATTCTTTGTGCAATTTTAAAATTCTGTTGTATGATTTACTGTCTGGTATCTTTCTAACAAAAGCTGACAGAAATTTAGGTTAAGGATTAGAATTTGGGTCCATTCATTGCAAAAAATTTGCCAAGGCTGGAGGACTGGGGTGATGACTGCTCTCAGGAAAGGTTACTTATTAATACTGTGTCAGATTTCCTGCAGTGACTGTCAGGCCTAAATGGCGGTGAGTTCCTGCTCTTCTCACTGGAGGATTGGAAATAATTTCAGTAGAATTAGAGATTTTAGAAAAATCCAGCTAAAAATTTCACCTCTGTACCCCCTAGGTTTTCCCAGTTTTTCCCAGCTAGGAGCTGCACAGAAGTCAGGCAGGGCCATCAGGGAACAGCTGTAAATTCAAAGGCACAAACAGGAGATGTACCAGCAAAGGGCAGGAAAGGGGAGAGGTTTCAGAAAACATTTCTGTGGTCTAATTAATAATAATTTCTGATTCCCCAGTGAGAAGAACACGAACTCACGGCCATTCAGGCCTGACAGTCCCCTGCAGCAAGAGTTAAGCACGCATCCACAGAGGCAAGTCTGGCATCTGAAAGAAAAAAAACCCAGAAGAAAAAGGTGATCTCTTTTGCTTCAAAGTTATTTCAAGTTCTTAAAGCCCAACCACCATTTGCTCTTGATTTTGGTCGGGTGAATCATGGGCACGGGTCATGCCATTCATTTAGCTGAAAACCCGGGGTCATTTAGAGGGGACACAAGAACTGTTTGTGTAAGAAAATGTGAGGGGATGTCAAGGGGAGTGAGGTGGCATTTCTGAGGAGATTGCTGAGGTAATGGAAGGGAGCCCAGCAGACAATTTGTCTGGGAAATCCGAGGCCCCTGGGAAGCGCAGCCAAGGCTCTGCAGGGGTAGCAGGGAGGGCTCAGCACTCGAGACTCTCTGTGTCCTCCTTCCTCGGCAGCAGGCGGCCAGGAAGGGAGAGGCACCGTACGGGATTAAGCCAGAGGGAGCAAGAGGAGGAGCAGCCTCGGGCTGGAGAGGGGCAGGAGAAAGGCCAAGGGAGCTCCCTGGGGCCACCAGGGCCTGTGGGGAACAGAATGGACGCTTGGATGACCAGTGCAGGTGAGGAGTGGATCTGAGTTCATCTACAGGGAAATAAGTAGGGGATATTCTGGAGTGAAAAGTTGAGGTGATGAGTTCACCCACCTTGGCACAAGTTGTGTTTGCACAAAGTGGAACCAGAGGTGAAGGTCAATCCAAAGTCAATCCTGCTTGACCTCTGAATTCCAAGATAAGTTTTACAAGCTGCCAAATGAGGGATTAAAAATACACAAAAATGAAACCGAGAGCATTAATGAGGTTCCTGGAAGTCCATTACATTGTTGTCATAGAATTCTTAATGAGATTTGATCTTTTGATGACAACAAGGCAGTTCTTTGTGATCTCGAGCCCTGAACTGCAAATGTGATGCCAAACGCGAATTTTGACCTCAGGCTGGAATTGTGACTGCAAGCCATGAACAGATATTATGATTCCAAAATGGAATTTTGACCTCAAGCCTTGAACTGAAATTGTGATTCCAAACTGCAATTGTGACCTCAAGATTTGAACTTGGATTGTGATTCCAAAATGGACTTGTGACCTCAGACTGGAATTGTGACCTCAAGATTTGAACTTGAATTATGACTCAAAAATGGACTTGCGACCTCAGACTGTAATTGTGACCTCAAGCCTTGAACTGCAATAGAGATTCCAAATCGGAATTGTGACCTCAGACTGGAAGTGTGACCTCGAACCTTGAGCTGAAGTTGTGATTCCAAACCGGATTTGTGACCTCACACTGGAATTGTGACCACAAGCGTTGAAATGCAATTGTAATTCCAAACTGCAACTGTGACCTCAGACTGGAATAGTGACCCTGAGCTTTGAGCTGCAATTGTGATTCCAAACTGGAATGGAGACCTCAAGACTTGAACTGCAATTGTGATTCCAAACCGGAATTGTGACCTCAAACTGCAATTCTGACCTCAAGCCTTGAAATGTAATTGTGATTCCAAACCGGAATTGTGACCTCAGATTGGAATTGGGACCTCAAGCCTTTAACTGCAATTGTAATTCCAAACGGGAATTGTGACCTCACACTGGAATTGTGACCCTGAGCTTTGAACTGCAACTGGGATTCCATACTGTAATTGTGACCTCGAAGCTTGAAATGCAATTTTCATTCCAAACTGGAATTGTGAGCTCAGACTGCAATTGTGATCTCGAGCCTTGATCTGCAATTGTGATTCCAAACCGGAATTTTGATCTCAGAATGGAATTGTGATACAGAAATTACATTGTGATTCCAAACTGGAATGGTGAGCTCAAGCCCTGACCTGGAATTGTAAATCCAAAATGGAATTGTGACCTCAGACTGGAATAATGACCCTGAGCTTTGAACTGCAATTGTGTTTCCAGACTGGAATTTTGAACTCAGACTGAAATTGTGACCTCAAGCCTGGAGCTACAATTGGGATTCCAAACCAGAATTGTGACCTCAGACTGGAACTGTGACCTCAAGACTTGAAATACAATTGTGATTCCAAACGGGAATTGTGACCTCAGATTGGAATTGTGACCTCGAGCCGAGAACTGCAATTAATATTTCAGACTGGAATTGTGACATCAGACTGGAATTTGACCTGAAGCCTTAAAATGCAATTGTGATTCCAAACTCCAATTGTGACCTCAGACTGCAATAGTGACCTCGAGCTTTGAACTGCAATTGTGATTCCAAACTGGAATTGTGACCTCAGACTGGAATTGTGAACTCGACCCTTGAGCTGCAATTGTCATTCCAAACCGGAATTGTGACCTCAGACTGGAATTGTGATCTCGAGCCCTGAACTGCAAATGTGGTTCCAAATGCGAATTTTGACCTCAGACAGGAATTGTGACCGCAAGCCATGAACAGATATTTTGATTTCAAACTGGAATTTTGACCTCAAGCCTTGAACTGAAATTGTGATTCCAAACTGCAATTGTGACCTCAAAATTTGAACTTGAATTGTGATTCCAATATGGACTTGTGAACTCAGACTGGAATTGTGACCTCAAGCCTTGAACTGCAATTGTGATTCCAAATCGGAATTGTGACCTCAAACTAGAATTGTGACCTCGAACCTTGATCTGCAGTTGTGATTCCAAAATGGACTTGTGACCTCAGACTGGAATTGTGACCTCAAGCCTTGAACTGCAATTGTGATTCCAAACCGAAATTGTGACCTCAGACTGGAATTGTGACAACAAGTCTTGAACTGCAGTTGTGATTCCAAACTGCAATTGTGACCTCAGACTGGAATTCTGACCTTCGAGCCTTAAACTTCAATTGTGATGCCAAAAAGGAATTGTGTCCTCAGACTGGAACTGTGACCTCGTGCCTTGAAATGCAATTCTGTTTCCAAACCGGAATTTTGATCTCAGACTGGAATTGTGACTGAAAGCCATGAGCAGCTATTTTTTTTCCAAACTGGAATTTTGACCTCAAGCATTGAACATCAATTGTGATTCCAAAATGGACTTGTCACCTCAGACTGGAATTGTGGGCTCGAGCCTTGAGCAAAAAATGTGATTCCAAACCGGAATTGTGAGTTCAGATGGGTATTGTGATATAGAAATGAAAATGTGATTCAAAACCGGAATTGTGTGCTCAAACCTTGATCTGCAAATGTAATTCCAAACTGGAATTGAGACCGCAGACTGGAACTGTGACCTCAAGCCTTGAAATTTAATTGTGATTCAAAACCGGAATTCTGATCTCAGACTGGAATTGGGACCTCAAGCCTTGATCTGCAATTGTGATTCCAAACTGCAGTTGTGACCTCAGATGTGAAATTGTGATTTCGAAATGGAATCCTAATAACGAACTGGAATTGCGATTATGAAACGGAACTGTGATTCCAAACTGGATTTGTGATTCTGAATGAGAATTGTCATCCCAAAATTGAATAGTGACTGCAAAGTGGAATCGTGATTCCAGACTGGAATTGTGTCTTCAGACTGGAATTGTGACATAAAATGGAATTGTGACCTCAAACTGTAATTCTGCCATCAGTCTATAATTCTGACATAAAAGTGGAATTGTGATTCCAAACAGGTATTGTGAGCTCCGACTGGAATTGTGATATAAAAATGAAATTGTGATTCCATACTGGAATTGTGGCCTCGAGCCTTGAACAGCAATTGTGATTCTAAACTGGAATTGTGAGCTCAAGCCTTGATCTGCAAATGTAATTCCAAACTGGAATTGTGACCTCAGACTGGAATTGAGACCTTGAGCTTTGAACTGCAATTGTGATTCCAAACCGGATTTGTGACCTCAGACTGGAATTATGACCTCAAGCCTTGAAATGTAATTGTGATTCCAAACCAGAATTGTGACTGCAAACTAGAACTGTGACCTCAAGTCTTTAACTGCAATCGTGATTACAAACCTCAATTGTGAGCTCAGCCTGGAATTGGGACCTCAAGCCTTGATAAGCAATTGTGATTCCAAACTGGAATGGTGACCTGGAGACTTGAACTACAATTGTGATTACAAATCTCAATTCTGAGCACAGATGTGAGATTGTGATTTCGTAATGGAATGGTAATACCGAACTGGAATTGTCATTCCAAAATGGAATTTTGATTCCAAACTGGATTTGTGATTCTGAACCGGAATTGTAATACCAAAATGGAATTGCGACCTCAAAGTGGAATCGTGATTCCAGACTGGAATTGTGACATAAAGTGGAATTGCAATTCCAAACTGGAATTCTGCCCTCAGTCTGTAATTATGACATAGAAGTGGAATAGTGATTCCAAACGGGTATTGTGAGCTCAGACTAGAATTGTTGTATAAAAATGAAATTGTGATTCCAAACTGGAATTGTGAGTTCAAGCCCGGATCTGCAATTGTAATTCCAAACAGGAATTGTGACCTCAGACGGGAATAGTGACCCTGAGGTTTGAAATGCAATGGTGATTCCAAAATTGACTTGTGAACTCAGACTGGGATTGTGATCTCAAGCCTTGAACAGCAGTTGTAATTCCAAACCGGAATTGTGACCTCAGACTAAAATAGTGACCTCAAGCCTTGATCTGCAATTGTGATTCCAAACTGGAATTATGACCGCAAGGTTTCAACTTGAATTGTGACTCCAAAATGGACTTGTGACCTCAGACTGGAATAGTGACCCTGAGCCTTGAACTGCAATTTTGGTTCCAAAATGGAATGGAGACCTCAAGACTTGAACTGCAATTGTGCTCCCAAACTGGAATTGTGACCTCAGACTGGAATTGTGACCTTGAGCTTTGAACTGCAATTGTGATTCCAAACCGGAATTATGACCTCAAACTGCAATTGTGACCTCAAGCCTTGAACTGCAATTGTGATTCCAAATTGGAATTGGGTCCTCAGGCTGGAATTGTGACCCCGAGCCTTGAGCTGCAGTTGTGATACCAAACCAGAATTGGGGCCTCAGACTGGAACTGTGATCTCGAGCCTTGAACTGCAAATGTGATTCCAAACGGGATTTGTGACCACACACTGAATTTGTGACCTAGGGACTTGATCTGCAGTTATGATACCAAACCAATATAGGGATCTCTGACTTGAATTGTGACCCCGAGCCTTGAGCTACAGTTGTGATACCAAACCTGAATTGGGTCCTCTGAGTGGAATTGTGATCTCAAGCCTTGATCTGCAATTGTGATTCCAAACTGGAATTATGACCGCAAGGTTTGAACTTGAATTGTGACTCCAAAATGGACTTGTGACCTCAGACTGGAATAGTGACCCTGAGCCTTGAACTGCAATTTTGGTTCCAAACTGCAATGCTGACTTCAAGACTTAAACTGCAATTGTGCTCGCAAACTAGAATTGTGACCTCAGACTGGAATTGTGACCTTGAGCTTTGAACTGCAATTGTGATTCCAAACCGGAATTATGACCTCAAACTGCAATTGTGACCTCAAGGCTTGAACTGCAATTGTGATTCCAAATTGGAATTGTGACCTCAGACGGGAATCGTTATCTCGAGCCTTGAAATGCAATTGTGATTCCAAACAGGATTCATGTCCTCATACTGGAATTGTGACCTCAAGCATTGAAACGCAATTGTTATTTCAAATCAGGATTGTGAACTCAAGCCTTGAACTGCAATTGTGATTCCAACAGGAATTGAGACCTCAGACTGGAATTGAGACCTCGAACCTTGAACGGCAGTTGTGATTCCAAATGGGAATTGTGGCCTCAGACTGGAAATGTGACGCCTAGCCTTTAACTTTAGTTGTGTCTCCTGACAGGATTTGGGGCCTAAGACTGGAATTGTGATCTCGAGCCTTTAAATGCAATTGTAATTCCAAACATTAATTATGTCCTCATACAGGAATTGTGACCTCAAGACTTAAAATGCAAATGTCATTCCAAAGTGGAATTGTGACCTCAAGCCTTGAACTGCAATTGTTATTCCAAACCGGGATTGTGAATTCAAGCCTTGAACTGCAATTGTGATTCCAACAGGAATTGGACCTCAGACTGGATTTATGACCTCGAGCCTTGAACAGCAATTGTGATTTCAAATTGGAATTCGGTCCTCAGACTGGAATCATGACCTCGAACGATGAATAGCAGTTGTTATTCCAGACCGGAATTGGGTCCTCAAACTGGAATCACGACCTCGAGCAATGAAGAGCCGTTACGATTCAGAACCGGTATTGGGACCTCAGACTGGAACTGTGACTTCGAGCTTTGAAATTTAGTTGTGATTCCAAAGAGGAATTACAGCCACAGACTGGAATCATGACCTCCAACGATGAATACAATTTGCTATTCCAAACCGGAATTGGGTCCTCAGACTGGAATCGTGACCTTGAGCCTTAAACTGCCATTGTGATTCCAAACAGGAATTGTGACCTAGGACTGGAATTGTGACCCTGAGCCTTGAACTGCAATTCTGATTCCAATCAGAAATTTTCACCTCAGACAGTTATGGTGACCTCACGCCTTGAACTGCTAGTGTGATTCCAAACTGTAATTGTGACATCGAGCCTTGAACTGCAGTTGTGACTCAAAACGGGAATTGTGGCCTCAGACTGGAATTGTGACACCGAGCCTTGAACTTTAGTAGTGTCTCATGACAGGATTAGGGGCCTCAGACTGGAATTGTGAACTCGAGCCTTGAACATCAATTGTGATTCCAAACAGGAATTGCGTCCTCATACTGGAACTGTGGCCTCAAGAATAAAATGTAAATGTGATTTCAAACTGGAATTGTGACCTCAAGCCTTGAAATGCAATTCTTATTCCAAACCGGAATTGTGACCTAAAGCCTTGAAATGCAATTGTGATTCCAAACGGAAATTGTGACCTCAGACTGGATTTGTGACCTTGAGCCTTGAATAGCAGTTGTAATTCTAAACGGCATTTGTGGCCTCAGACGAGAATTGTGACCCCAAGCCTTGAGCTTCAGTTGTGATACCAAATTGGTATTGGGTCCTCAGACTGGAATCGTGACCTCGATACATGAGCAGCATTTGTGATTCCAAAACAGAACTGGGGGCTCAGACTGGAATTGCGATCTCGAGCCTTGAACTGCCATTCTGATTCCAGACAGGAATTGTGATCTACAACTGGATTTGTGACCCTGAGCTTTCATCTGCTATTGTGATTCCAAACCAGAATTGTGATCTCGAGCATTGAACTGCCATTGTGATTCCAAACAGAAATTGTGACTTCAGACTGGAATTGTGACCCTGAGCCTTGAACTACAATTGTGATTCCAATCGGAAATTTTGACTTGAGGCAGTAATGGTGATTTCACGCCTTGAACTGCTATTGTGATTCCAAACTGTAATTATGACCTCGAGCCTTGAATTGCAGTTGTGATTCCAAACTGGAATTGTGGCCATAGACTGGAATTGTGACCCCGAGCCTTGAGCTGCAGCCCTGATTCCAAACCGGTATTATGTCTTCAAACTGCAGTTGTGACTTCGAGCCTTGAATTGCAGTTGTGATTCCAAAGCGCTATTGGGGCCTCAGACTGGAATTGAGACCTCATGCCTTGAACATCAATTGTGATTCCAAACAGGAATTGTGACCTCAGACTGGATTTGTGAACCCAAGTCTTGAACCACAATTGTGATTCTAAACGGG
Organism: Sturnus vulgaris; assembly: GCF_052056855.1. Lineage (NCBI taxonomy): Eukaryota > Metazoa > Chordata > Aves > Passeriformes > Sturnidae > Sturnus > Sturnus vulgaris. Next base: position 7,159,157 of record NC_142268.1, on the reverse strand, counting down.
AATTGTGGCCTCAGACTGGAATTGTGAACTCAAGCCTTGAACTGCAATTGTGATTCCAACAGGAATTGGACCTCAGACTGGATTTATGACCTCGAGCCTTGAATTGCAGTTGTGATTCCAAACGGGAATTGTGGCCTCAGACTGGAACTGTGGCCTCGAGCCTTGAACTGCAATTGTGATTTCAACTCAGAATTCGGTCCTCAGACTGGAATCATGACCTCGAACGATGAATAGCAGTTGTTATTCCAGACCGGAATTGGGTCCTCAAACTGGAATCGCGACCTCGAGCAATGAAGAGCCGTTACGATTCAGAACCGGTATTGGGACCTCAGACTGGAACTGTGACTTCGAGCTTTGAAATTTAGTTGTGATTCCAAAGAGGAATTACAGCCACAGACTGGAATCATGACCTCCAACGATGAATACAATTTGTTATTCCAAACCGGAATTGGGTCCTCAGACTGGAATCGTGACCTCGAGCCTTAAACTGCCATTGTGATTCCAAACAGGAATTGTGACCTAGGACTGGAATTGTGACCCTGAGCCTTGAACTGCAATTCTGATTCCAATCAGAAATTTTCACCTCAGACAATTATGGTGACCTCACGCCTTGAACTGCTAGTGTGATTCCAAACTGTAATTGTGACATCGAGCCTTGAACTGCAGTTGTGACTCAAAACGGGAATTGTGGCCTCAGACTGGAATTGTGACACCGAGCCTTGAACTTTAGTAGTGTTTCATGACAGGATTAGGGGCCTCAGACTGGAATTGTGAACTCGAGCCTTGAACATCAATTGTGATTCCAAACAGGAATTGCGTCCTCAAACTGGAACTGTGGCCTCAAGAATAAAATGTAAATGTGATTTCAAACTGGAATTGTGACCTCAAGCCTTGAAATGTAATTCTTATTCCAAACCGGAATTGTGACCTAAAGCCTTGAAATGCAATTGTGATTCCAAACCGGAATTGTGACCTCAGACTGGATTTGTGACCTTGAGCCTTGAATAGCAGTTGTAATTCTAAACGGCATTTGTGGCCTCAGACGAGAATTGTGACCCCGAGCCTTGAGCTTCAGTTGTGATACCAAATTGGTATTGGGTCCTCAGACTGGAATCGTGACCTCGATACATGAGCAGCAGTTGTGATTCCAAAACAGAACTGGGGGCTCAGACTGGAATTGTGATCTCGAGCCTTGAACTGCCATTCTGATTCCAGACAGGAATTGTGATCTACAACTGGATTTGTGACCCTGAGCCTTGATCTGCTATTGTGATTCCAAACCAGAATTGTGATCTCGAGCCTTGAACTGCCATTGTGATTCCAAACAGAAATTGTGACTTCAGGCTGGAATTGTGACCCTGAGCCTTGAACTACAATTGTGATTCCAATCGGAAATTTTGACTTCAGGCAGTAATGGTGACCTCACGCCTTGAACTGCTATTGTGATTCCAAACTGTAATTATGACCTCGAGCCTTGAATTGCAGTTGTGATTCCAAACTGGAATTGTGGCCATAGACTGGAATTGTGACCCCGAGCCTTGAGCTGCAGCACTGATTCCAAACCGGTATTGTGTTTTCAAACTGCAGTTGTGACTTCGAGCCTTGAATTGCAGTTGTGATTCCAAAGTGCTATTAGGGCCTCAGACTGGAATTGAGACCTCGTGCCTTGAACATCAATTGTGATTCCAAACAGGAATTGTGACCTCAGACTGGATTTGTGAACCCAAGTCTTGAACTGCAATTGTGATTCCAAACGGGAATTGTGGCCTCAGACTGGAATTGTGAACTCAAGCCTTGAAATGCAATTGTGATTCCAAACCGGAATTGGTCGTCAAACTGGAATCGTGACCTCGAGACATGATCAGTAGTTGTGATTCCAAACCGGAATTGGGGCCTCAGCCTGGAATTGTGACCTCGAGCCTTGAACGGCAGTTGTGATACCAAACAGGAATTGTGGCCTCAGACTAGAAATTTGATGCCTAGCCTTGAGCTGCAGTACTGATTCCAAACAGGAATTGGGGCCTCCGACTGGAATTGTGATCTCGAGCCTTGAACTGCAAATGCGATTCCAAACGGGATTTGTGACCACACACTGAGGTTGTGACCTAGAGACATGATCTGCAGTTGTGTTACCAAACCGATATTGGGACCTCAGACTGGAATTGTGACCTCGAGGCTTGAACTGCAATTATGATTCCAAAGTCGAATTGGAGCCTCAGACTGGAATTGTGATCATGAGCCTTGAAATGCAATTGTGATTCCAATCGGAAATTTTGACCTCAGACAGTAATGGTGACCTCACGCCTTGAACTGCTATTGTGATTCCAAACTGTAATTGTGACCTCGAGCCTTGAATTGCAGTTGTGATTCCAAACGGGAATTGTGGCCTCAGAATGGAATTGTGACCCCGAGACTTGAGCTGCAGTACTGATTCCAAACAGGAATTGTGTCCTCAGATTGGAATTGGGACCTCAAGACTTGAACTACAAATGTCATTCCAAACTGGAATTGTGACCTCAAGCCTTGAACTGCAATTGTTATTCCAACAGGAATTGTGACCTCAGAGTGGATTTATGACCTCGAGCCTTGAATAGCAGTTTTAATTCCAAACGGGAATTGTGGCCTCAGAAGGGAATTGTGACCACGAGCCTTGAGCTTCAGTTGTGATACCAAACTGGAATTGGGTCGTCAAACTGGAATCGTGACCTCGAGACATGAACAGCAGTTGTGATTCCAAAACGGATCTGGGGGCTTAGAATGGAATTGTGATGTCGAGCCTTGAACTGCCATTGTGATTCCAAACAGGAATTGAGACCTAAGACTGGAATTGTGACCCTGAGCCTTGAACTGCAATTGTGATTCCAATCGGTAATTGAATTTTGAGCTCAGACTGGAATTGTGACCCTGTGCTTTGAACAGGAATTGTGATTCCATAGTGGAATTGTGACCTCTAGCCTTCACTGCAATTGGGATTTCAAAATGGAATTGTGAGCTCAGACTGGAATTGTGACATAACATGGAATTGTGATTACAAACTAGAATTCTGCCCTCAGTCTTTAATTGTGATATAGAAGTGAAACTGTGATTCTAAACAGGTATTTTGAGCTCAGTCTGGAATTGTGATATAGAAAGGAAATTGTGATTCCAAACTGGAATTTTGAGCTCAAGCCTTGATCTGCAATTGTAATTGCAAACTGGAATTGTGACCTCCGACTGGAATTGTGACCCTGAGCTTTGAACTGCAATTGTGTTTCCATAGTGGAATGGATACCTCAAGACTTGAACTGCAATTTTGCTCCCAAACTGGAATTGTGATCTCAGACTGGAATTGTGACCTCAAGCCTTGAAATGTAATTGTGATTCCAAACTGGAATTGTGAGGACAGACTGGAATTTGAACCTCAAGCCTTGTTCTGCAATTTTGATTCCAAACTGCAGTTGTGAGCTCAGACGTGAAATTGTGATTTCGAAATGGAATTGTGGTACCGAAGTAGAATTGTAATTCTGATACTGAATTTTGATTCCACAATGTGATTCCAAACCGGAATACTCATCCCAAAATGGAATTGTGACCCCAAACTGAAATCGTGATTCTAGACTGCAATTTTGGCTTCAGTCTGTAGTTGTGACTTAGAAGTGGAATTGTGATTCCAAACAGGTATTGTGAGCTCAGTCTGGAACTGTGATATAGAAATGAAATTGTGATTCCAATCTGGAATTGTGAGCTCAGACTCGAATTGTGAGCTCAAGCCTTGAACTGCAATTGTGTTTCCATAGTGGAATTGTGACCTCTAGCCTTGAGCTGCAATTGTGATTCCAAAAAGGAATTGTGACCTCAAACTGGAATTGTGACCTCAAGCCTTGAACTGCAATTGTGATTCCAAACTGGAATTCTGCCCTCAGTCTGTAATTGTGACATAGAAGTGGAATTATGATTCCAAACAGGTATTTTGAGCTCAGACTGGAATTGTGATATAGAAATGAAATTGTGATTTCAAAATTGACTTGTGACGTCAAACTCGGATTGTGACCTCAAGCCTTGAACAGCAAATGTGATTCCAAATGGGAATTGTGACATTAAGATTTTAACTTGATTTGTGATTCCAAAATTGACTTGTGACCTCAGACTAAAATTGTGATCTCGAGCCCTGAACTGCAATTGTGGTTCCAAAGGGGAATTTTGACCTCGAGATTTGAACTTGAATTTTGCCTCCAAAATGAACTTGTGACCTCCCACTGGAAGTGTGACCTCAAGCCTTGAAGTGCAATTGTGATTCAAAAACGGAATTGTGACCTCAAACTGGAATAGTGACCTAGAGCCTTGAGCTGCAGTTGTAATTGCAAACCGGATTTGTGCCCTCACACTGGAATTGTGACCTCACGCATTGAACTGCAGTTGTGATTCCAACCTGGACTTTTGACCTCAGACTGGAATTGTAACCACATGCCTTGAACTGCAATTGTGATTCTAAACTACTATTGTGACCTCAGACTGGAATTGTGACCACAAGCCTCGAACTGCAGTTGTGATTCCAAACTGTAATTCTGACCTCAAGATTTCAACTTCAATTGTGATTCCAAAATGGACTTGTCAGCTCAGGCTGGAATTGTGACCTCGAGCCTTGAGCTAAAATTTTGATTCCAAACCTGAATTTTGATCTCAGACTGCAATGGTGACCGCAATCCATGAGCAGCTATTTTGTTTCCAAACTGGAAATGTGACCTCAGGATGTGAACTTCAATTGTGATTCCAACATGGACCTGTGACCTCAGACTAGAATTGTGACCTCGAGCCTTGAGCTAAAATTTTGATTCAAAACCGGAATTGTGAGCTCAAGACTTGATCTGCAACTGTAAATCCAAACTGGAATTGTGATCTCAGACTGGAATAGTGACCCTGAGCTTTGAACTGCAATTGTGATTCCATACTGGAATTGTGACCTCGAGCCTTGAACTGCAATTTTGATTCCATACTGGAATTGTGACCTCGTGCCTTGATCTGCTCATGTGATACCAAACAGGAAATGGGGCCTCAGACTGGAATTCTGACCCCGTGCCTTGAGCGGCCATTGTGATTCCAAACCGGTATTGGGTCCTCAGAATGGATTCGTGACCTCGAGCCTTGAACTGCAGTTGTGATTCCAAAAGGGAATGTGGCCTCAGACTGGAATTTTGACCCCGAGCCTTGAGCTGCAGTTGTTATTCCAAACTGGTATTGTGATCTCAGACTGGAATTGTGACTTGGAGCCTTGAACTTTAATTTTGATTCCAAACCGGAATTGTGGCCCCAGACTTGAATTGTGATCTTGAATCTTGAGCTGCATTTGTGATACCAAACCAGAACTGGGGCCTCAGACTGGAATCCTGACCTAGAGCAATGAACGGCAATTGCGATTCCAAACCGGTATTGAGACCTCAGACTGCAATTTGGACTTGGAGCCTCGATCTTTAGTTGTGATACCAAACAGGAATTGGGGGCTCAGATTAGAATTTTGATCTTGAGAATGTAAATGCAATTGTGATTCCAAACTGCAATTGTGACCTCAAGTCTTAAACTACACTTGTTATTCGAAACTGGAATTGTGAACTCAAGCCTTGAACTGCGATTCTGATTCCAAACTGGAATTGAGACCTCAAGCCTGGAACTGCTATTTTGGTACCAAACTGAATTTGTGACCTCAAGCCTTGAACATCAATTGTGATTCCAAATCAGACTTGCGACCACACAATGGATTTGTGACCTCGAGCCTTGAGCTAAAATTTTGATTCAAAACCGGAATTGTGAGCTCAAGACTTGATCTGCAACTGTAAATCCAAACTGGAATTGTGATCTCAGACTGGAATAGTGACCCTGAGCTTTGAACTGCAATTGTGATTCCATACTGGAATTGTGACCTCGAGCCTTGAACTGCAATTTTGATTCCATACTGGAATTGTGACCTCGAGCCTTGATCTGCTCATGTGATACCAAACAGGAAATGGGGCCTCAGACTGGAATTCTGACCCCGTGCCTTGAGCGGCCATTGTGATTCCAAACCGGTATTGGGTCCTCAGAATGGATTCGTGACCTCGAGCCTTGAACTGCAGTTGTGATTCCAAAAGGGAATGTGGCCTCAGACTGGAATTTTGACCCCGAGCCTTGAGCTGCAGTTGTTATTCCAAACTGGTATTGTGATCTCAGACTGGAATTGTGACTTGGAGCCTTGAACTTTAATTTTGATTCCAAACCGGAATTGTGGCCTCAGACTTGAATTGTGATCTTGAATCTTGAGCTGCATTTGTGATACCAAACCAGAACTGGGGCCTCAGACTGGAATCCTGACCTAGAGCAATGAACGGCAATTGCGATTCCAAACGGGTATTGAGACCTCAGACTGCAATTTGGACTTGGAGCCTCGATCTTTAGTTGTGATACCAAACAGGAATTGGGGGCTCAGATTAGAATTTTGATCTTGAGAATGTAAATGCAATTGTGATTCCAAACTGCAATTGTGACCTCAAGTCTTAAACTACACTTGTTATTCGAAACTGGAATTGTGAACTCAAGCCTTGAACTGCGATTCTGATTCCAAAGTGGAATTGAGACCTCAAGCCTGGAACTGCTATTTTGGTACCAAACTGAATTTGTGACCTCAAGCCTTGAACATCAATTGTGATTCCAAATCAGACTTGCGACCACACAATGGATTTGTGACCTCGAGCCTTGAGCTGTGGTTGTGATACCAAACCGGAAATGGGTCGTCAGTCTGAAATCGTGACCTGGAGACGTGAACAGCACTTGTGATAACAAACGGGAATTGGGTCCTCAGACTGGAATTGTGTCCTCGAGTAACTAATAGCAGTTGTGATTCCAAACCGGAATTGTGACCTCAGACTGGAATTGTGACCCCGTGACTTGAACTGCAAATGTGATTCCAAACTGGAATTGTGACCTCAAGCCTTGAAATGTATTTGTTATTCCAAACTGGAATTGTGAACTCAAATCTGGAACTGCAATTTTGTTACCAAACTGAAATTGTGATCTCAAGCCATGAACTGCAATTGTGATTATAAACCGGAATTGTGACCAGAACTGGAATTGTGACCTCTAGCGTGGAACTGCGGTTGTGATTCCAAACGGGAATTGTGGCCTCAGACTGGATTTGTGACCTCCAGCCTTGAACGGCAGTTCTGATTCCAAACGGGAATTTTTTCGCCTCAGACTGGAATTCTGATCCTGAGCCTTGATCTGCATTTGTGATACTAAAAGAGAATTGTGTCCTCAGACTGGAATCGTAACCTTGAACAATAAACAGCAGTTGTGATAGCAAACCGGTATTGGGACCTCAGACTGGAATTGTGACTTCGAGATTAGAACTTCAGTTGTGATTCCAAAGGGGAATTGTGACCTCAGACTGGAATTGTGACCCCGAGCCATTAAATGCAATTGTGATTCCAAACAGGAATTTTGTCCTCAGATTGGAATTGTGACCTCAAGCCTTGAACTGTAATTGTTATTCCAAACTGGAATTCTGACCTCAGACTGGAATTGTGACCTGAAGACTTGAACATCAACTGTGATTCCAAAATTCACTTGTGACCTCAGACAGGATTTGTGACCTCAAACCTTGAACTGCAATTCTGATTCTAAATCGGATTTGTGACCACCCACTGGATTTGTGTCCTCGAGCCTTGATCTGCAGTTGAGATACCAAACTGGAATTGGCTCTAAAGACTGGAATCGTGACCTCAAGGCATGGACAGCGGTTGTTATTCCAAACGGGAATTGTGTCCTCATATTGGAATCGTGACATCGCGCATTAAACAGCAGTTGAGATTCCAAGCGGAATTGGGGCCTCAGACTGGAATTGTGACCTCAAGCCTTGAACTGCAATTGAGATTCCAAACTGGAATTGTGAACTCAAGACTGGAACTGCAATTTTGGTACCAAACTGAAATTGTGAGCTCGAGCCTTAAACTGCAATTGTTATTCCAAAATTCACATGTGGCCTCCGACAGGATTTGTGACCTCAAGCCTTGAAAAGCAATTTTGATTCCAAACCTGATTTTTGGCCACACACTGGATTTGTGACCCCGAGCCTTGATCGGCAGTCGTGATGCCAAACCTAAATTGGGTCATCAGACTGGAATCGTGACCTCACCACCTAAACAGCGGTAGTGAAACCAAACCGGAATTGGGGCCTCAGACTGGAATTGTGACCTCTAGCAATGAACAGCTGTTGTGGTTCCAAATCGGAATTGGGACCTCGGACGGGAATTGTGATCGCAGGCCATGAAATGCTATTGTGATTCCAAACAGGAATTGTGACCTCAGATTGAAATTGTGACCTCAAGACTTGAACATCAACTGTGATTCCAAAATTCACTTGTGACCTCAGACAGGATTTGCGACCTCAAGCCTTGAACTGCAATTGTGATTCCAAATCGGATTTGTGATCACACAATGGATTTATGACCTCGAGCCTTGAGCTGTGGTTGTGATAACAAACCGGAAATGGGTCCTCAGACTGAAATCGTGACCTTGAGACATGAACTGCACTTCTGATAACAAACGGGAATTGCGTCCTTAGACTGGAATTGTGACCTCGAGTAACTAATAGCAGTTGTGATTCCAAACCAGAATTTGGGCCTGAGACTAGAATTATGATCTCAAGCTTTGAACTGCAATTGTGATTCCAAACAGGAATTGTGACCTCAGACTGGATTTGTGACCTCATGACTTGAACTGCAATTGTGATTCCAAACTGGACTTGTGACCACAAGCCTTGAACTGCAATTGTTATTCCAAACTGGAATTGTGAACGCAAATCTGGAATTGCAATTTTGGTACCAAACTGAAACTCTGATCTCAAGCCATGAACTGCAGTTGTGATTCTAAATCGGATTTGTGACCACCCACTGGATTTGTGACCTCGAGCCTTGATCTGCAGTTGAGATACCAAACAGGAATTGGTTCCAAAGACTGGAATCGTGACCTCAAGGCATGGACAGCGGTTGTGATTCCAAACGGGAATTGTGTCCTCAGATTGGAATCGTGACATCGAGCAATTAACAGCAGTTGCGATTCCAAGCGGAATTGGGGCCTCCGACTAGAATTGTGATCCCGAGCCTTGAAATGCTATTGTGATTCCAAACCGGAATTGTGTCCTCAGACTGTAATTGTGACCTCAAGCCTTGAACTGCACTTGAGATTCCAAACTGGAATTGTGAACTCAAGCCTGGAACTGCAATTTTGGTACCAAACTGAAATTGTGAACTCGAACCTTGAACTGCAATTGTTATTCCAAAATTCACTTGTGAGCTCTGGCAGGATTTGTGACCTCAAGCCTTGAAATGCACTTTTGATTCCAAACCTGATTTTTGGCCACACACTGGATTTGTGCCCCAAAGCCTTGATCGGCAGTCGTGATGCAAAACCTAAATTTGGTCATCAGACTGGAATTGTGACCTCGAGACGTGAACAGCAGTTGTGATTCCAAATGGGAATTGTGGCTTCAGACTGGAATTGTGACCCTGAGCCTTGAGCTGCAGTTGTGATACCAAACCGGTATTGGGTCCTCAGACTAGAATTGTGTCTTCGACCCTTGGACTTTAGTAGTGTTTCCTGACAGGATTTGGGGCCTCAGACTGGAATTGTGATCTCGAGCCTTGAACTGCCATTGTGATTCCATAGAGGAATTGTGACCTAAGACTGGAATTGTGACCCTGAGCCTTGAACTGCAATTGTGATTCCAATCGGAAATTTTGACCTCAGACAGTAATGGTGATCTCATGCCTTGAACTGCCATTGTGATTCCATAGAGGAATTGTGACCTCAGACTGGAATTGTGACCTCGAGCCTTGAACATCAATTGTGATTCCAAACGGGAATTTTGTCCTCATACTCGAATTCTGGCCTCAGGACTTAAAATGCAAATGTGATTTCAAACTGGAATTGTGACCTCAAGCCTTGAAATGCAATTCTTATTCCAAACCGGAATTTTGAAATCAAGCCTTGAACTGCAATTGTGATTCCAAACCGGAATTGTGACCTCAGACTGGATTTATGACCTTGAGCCTTGAATAGCAGTTTTAATTCCAAAGGGGAATTGTGGCCTCAGACTTGAATTGTGACCCCGAGCCTTGAGCTTTAGTTGTGATTTCAAATCGGAATTGGGTCCTCAGACTGGAATCATGACCTCGAACGATGAATTGCAGTTGTTATTCCAAACCATAATTGGCTCCTCAGACTGGAATTGTGACCTCGAGACATGAACAGCAGTTGTGATTCCAAAACGGAATTGTGACCTCAGACTGGAGTTGTGACCTTGAGCCTTGAACTGCCATTGTGATTACAAACCGGAATTGTGACCTCGGGCCTTGAGCGGCAGTTGTGATTCCAAACGGGAATTATGGCCTCAGACTGGAAATGTGACGCCTAGCCTTGAGCTGCAATACTGATTTCAAACAGGAATTGTCTTGGTTTAATTTTGACTTTCCCGGCCAAAGCTCCAAATTAATGTCTTCAGTTTGAGTTGCCAATTTAAATAAACTTATTTTTTTCTGTTGTGAGACAGAACCAGGAGCAAACGAGCATGGCAGGCCTAAAACTTGAGAGAGTATAAAAGAAAATTTATTAACAACACAAACAAATAGAGAGGGAAAAAAAAAATTCAGAATAAGATTTTTCAGATCACTCCTTCCTTCCCTCTCCCAGTTTTCATAACAACAAAACAAATATATAACAAATACTTCGGTCAGTGCCCAATTAGTCTTTTTAAGTTCACTTCTGGAGAGAGAAGCCTCTTCTTGTTGAAGTTGTAGGGATTTTTTCAACAAGAAATAAAAAAGACAGTTCTCTTGTTGTTTTATCTTTCACGATTTGCATCCGCCCAGGAATCTGCAACTGTGACGCTCCTCCCAACTCTACAGCCGTCCCAAAGTTGTAGATGTGGGCCATGTTTGTTTCATGGGGTATTACTTTTAAGAATGAAATGTTCAACCGCAAAGATTCTCTTTGTCTCCTTTCTCTCTGCTCAGGCTTCATCTTCAGAAAACCAAAATCCCCTTCATTTCTCAGGGCAGAAATTCTCAACACAGGTGCTTTTTAGTCAAATCATCTATTAAATGTCTCTTTCCATGTCTCTTTCCATGGTTTATAGGAATATTCAGTACATCTGTTCATTCCTACAATTTCACAAAAAGATTTTCAGCCATTTCAGCATCTTCTCATTCTCCTTCCATCTTAAAAACTTAGCTCTTACATCACTGACTTCAGAAATCTTATTCCCTTTCATAGTCAAAGGAAAGGCTGGAGGCTTTGCAAATCTTATCTGAACACTAAAGAGTTAAAGTTTAACACAACTACAAGAGTTGGGCCAGGCTCAGGCTGTGCTGGGGGGGCAGCTGAGGTGTTAATCAGACTTTCTGGGGCTGGGCTGCAGCTCCACAGTGCTCATGGCCACCTGGGAAGGCCTGGCCCGTCCGGCAGCAGCAAGAGTCGGCCTCCCCCCCACGCCAGAACCGCAGGCCCGTAGAGGAGGAAGCCGTGAAGGTCTTATCATACAACTTTTTCTCCCTCCGGCCATCGGGTCCCCCTCGTTGGTAAACAGGGCCCAAGCAGCCTCCCAAGCCTCCCCCCCCCCCCCCGCATGGGGGAGGGGGAAGCTTGGGTTGATGTTACCTGCTCAGCCGCAGGAAGACAAAGAGGGTCAGTTCTGAATTACCTTCCTCAAAATGTGTGTTCACGGAGCGAACTAACTTTGTCTAATTGGCTGTTGCAGGCATCCCAAACCCCACAGAGGAAATTCCCTTGGGAAAACCTCTTCTGAGTTTCTGCTTCCTAAGTCAACCAATCACAGGGCCTCAGACTGGAATTGTGATCTCGAGCCTTTAAATGCAAATGTGATTATAAACAAGAATTGTGACCTCAAGCCTTGAACTGCAATTGTTATTCCAAACCGGAATTGTGAACTCAAGCCTTGAACTGCAATTGTGATTCCAAAAAGGAATTGTGTCCTCATACTGGAATTGGGACCTCAAGACATAAAATGCAAATGTGATTCCAAACTGGAATTGTGAGCTCAGACTGGAATTGTGACCTGGAGACTTGAACTGCAATTGTGATTTCAAATCAGAATAGAGTACTCAGACTGGAATCATGACCTCGAACGATGAATAGCAGTTGTTATTCCAAACCGGAATTGGGTCCTCAGACTGGAATCGTGACGTCGAGACAGGATCAGCAGTTGTGATTCCAAACGGGAATTGTGGCCTCAGACTGGAATTGTGACCCCGAGACTTAAGCTGCAGTTGTGATACCAAACCGGAATTGAGTCCTCAGAATGGAATCGTGACCTCGAGCAATGAAGAGCAGTTACGATTCAGAACCGGTATTTGGACCTCAGACTGGAACTGTGACTTTGAGCGTTTAAATTTAGTTGTGATTTCATAGCGGAATTGTGGCCTCAGACTGGAATCATGACCTCGAGACATGAACAGCAGTTGTGATTCCAAAACGTAATTGTGACCTCAGACTGGAATTGTGATCTCGAGACTTGAAATGCCATTGTGATTCCAAACAGGAATTATGACCTAAGACTGGAATTGTGACCCTGAGCCTTGAACTGCAATAGTGATTCCAATCGGAAATTTTGACCTCAGATAGTAATGGTGACCTCACGCCTTGAACTACTATTGTGATTCCAAGCGGTAATTGGGACCTCGAGCCTTGAATTGCAGTTGTGATTCCAAACCGGGATTGGGTACTTAGACTCCAATTGTGACCCCGAGCCTTGAGCTGCTGTTGTGATAACAAACCGGTATTAGGTCCTCAGACTAGAATTGTGTCTTCGAGCCTTGAACTTTAGTAGAGTCTCCTGACAGGTTTTGGGGCCTCAGACAGGAATTGTGATCTTGAGAGTTGAAATGCAATTCTGATTCCAAACAGGATTCATGACCTCAGACTGGAATTGTGAGCTCGAGCCTTGAACATCAATTGTGATTCCAAACAGGAATTGTGTCCTCATACTCCAATTCTGGCCTCAAGACTTAAAATGCAAATGTGATTTCAAACTGGAATTTTGACCTCAAGACATGAAATGCAATTGTGATTCCAAACCGGAATTGTGAAATCAAGCCTTGAACTGCCATTGTGATTCCAAACCGGAATGGTGACCTCAGACTGGATTTATGACCTCGAGCCTTGAATTGCAGTTGTGATTCCAAAGGGGAATTGTGGCCTCAGACTAGAATTGCGACCCCGAGACTTGAGCTTTAGTTGTGATTTCAACTCGGAATTGGGTCCTCAGACTGGAATCATGACCTCGAACGATGAATTGCAGTTGTTATTCCAAACCGGAATTGGGTTCTCAGACTGGAATCGTGACCTCGAGACATGAACAGCAGATGTGATTCCAAACCGGAATTGAGTCCTCAGAGTGGAATTGTGATCTCGAGCTTTGAACTGCAAATCTGATTCCAAACCGGATTTGTGACCACACACTGAATTTGTGACCTAGAGACTTGAGCTGCAGTTGCAAAGGCTTTTACTCGGCTCCAAAATAGGGTTTTTCACCCTTCCTCCGGTCTAGCTCAGGTGTTAGGGTGAAATTCCCCTGGGCCCTAGCCTCATGGACGTAAATAAGATATCAAAAGAGGCTCTTTCCCCTAATAAAGTTACAGGTTTAATTCTCGTGGGTAGTGAGTGAAAAAGGGAAGGGAAAAAGGGAGAAGAGAGGGAGAAAAGAGAGGGGGAAGAGCAAAAGAGAGGGCAAAGAGCAGTGTAAGAGAGCGGGGTAAGAGCGAAAAGATGGGGGGAGGAGCAGGGTAAGAGACCGAGGCCAGGGGGTACTGACCTTTTCTAGGGTCTGGAAAGAGGGGGGGGCAGGGAGAAATTGGATCCCAGCCAGCTCTGTGTGGCTAGGAGGGGAGGTGGATCAAGATACAGGGCACAGCAGGGGTCACGGGATGTACCATTTACAATGTATCTAGGAAACGCAGCATCTCCCCATTTTTTGTTTAACAAAGTTGAAAGAAGGATATTGGTATCATTCAAATTATGATTTTGCCCACCACTTGTAGTTGGCAGGAGGGTTAGATTGTTTCAAGTCTTTCATTTCTATGTGATTGACTACTGAGGTAGAGGGAATGAGACTATTAATGGCTTTGAAAACTAAGTGACGTAGGATCCCGAATGCCATTATTACAAGGAAAATAATAACAAAAATTAACATAATTGTTTTGACTATAGATGTCCACCACCCTGTGAGTCCCCAGCCTTTGAACAGTCCATTGAACCAATCTTCAGATTCTTGCTTCACTTGTCTGATTAAGTTGTTCATGTTTCGGAGGGCAGCATGGACGTTAGGAGCTTTTGAGGTCAGGTCCATACAGCAAAGTCCTTCAAATTCCTGGCACTCATGTCCGTGCAGTAGCAAGAGAAAATCTATAGCAGCACGATTTTGTAGTGTGGCCTGCCTGGTAATTTCCTCGTCTTCTAGGAGGGAGCTGATTGCGGTGGATGTTAAGTTTGCCTGTTTGACTACCCAACACTCTAGGTGGCCCAATTCACCTAGAGCTTTAGCTGCTGCAACCCACGGAAGAAACAGGGATGCAGCAATTCTTTTGGACTTGGCCCAATGGAAAATTTCAGAATTACAGTTTGGGTCCATGTTGTCTGCACTTCGTTTTTGGATTTTATTACCTGATTTGTTTTTGTGAGTCCAATCGCTAATCAAGGTTTCATTGGGTGCCAACAGGGACAACCGACCGAAGGTGCATGGCCCTCCTAAGAGCCGAGAAGGAATTCCTGCCCACGCCCGGTCTCCACAAATTAAGAACAATCCCTTTGGGAGGCTTTTGGAGCTTGAATAAGTTGGGGTATCAGCTGCAATATGGCTTATAGTATTGCACCACCTTTTGGCAGTGAATTCCCCACGATGTTGCATTATGTTGTGGAATTCCTTTATGCTGGAAGGTTTTGGGAAGATTCTAAAGTGAATGCAATATTGTGCTGGGTAGGAACCTAGCAGTTCTAATTCTTGGGGTTCTTGAGCTGTTTTGGGCAAACTTGGCAGCAACTCTTCTATGGGGTTTTTATTTACTCCAGCTTGCTGCCTATGATTTTTGTGTGATGAAATGGTGTGTGACTCAGGAATTTCATTGGGCAAGTGTGTTTCAAAACTGGCTGAATATTCTCCAGACTTCAATGGGATTCCTACCAGGCAGGTGGACATAGGGTTTGCTGTTGCTGCTGTGGACAGACATATGTTTTCTTGTTGGAGCGTCTGTGCCAGGGTCACCCAGATGTTCTGACGTGGCTGAGGGACGATCCATGCAGCTGCTAGACTGTTCAGTGTTAACAGGAAGACAGCTTGGATGGGGTTCATCACGGGACTGAGAGAAGAGAAGCTTTTCTCTAGAAGAAAAGACAAACATTATAAAACCTATTAAAAGTCTCTATCTGCCGGAATGCCACCTTCTATGAGGATTTCTTTTCCTTTTTTCCGGCGGCGTCTTCTTTTTGAAGCCACAGCTACCTGCTCCTCGTTCTCCTCAGTTGGAGCAGGATGTTTGGGAACAAACGGTTTCACCCACTTTTGGGGAATCCACCGAGGGCCTGAGGGAGTGGATACACATGCATAGCCACGCCCCCAGGTAACAAGCTTATAGGGACCTTTGATTTCCCAGGTTTCTGGGTCCCTAATCAAAACTGGAGGATGTTGGGATAACTTGAATTGTTTACTACTGTTAAAGTGACGTACCACAGGTGGACTCATGTTTTCAAATGAACAATTCAGGAAATTGATAGTAAACATGGCTTTGCAGAGCTTCTGCTGTGGAGACATCCACACAGTTGAACTGCTCTGTTTAGCCAAAACCTGCTTGAGCGTCTGATTGGCTCGCTCCACTATACCTTGGCCTGTGGGGGAGTGGGAGGTGCCAGTTTTATGTTCCACTCCCCACTGCTGGACGAATTCCAGGAACTCCTTGGACTTATACGCTGCGCCCTTATCAGTTTTGATTTCCTTAGGGATCCCCAACACTGAAAAGGCTTGCACTAGGTGTTTTTTGGCGTGCACTGCCCTTTCTCCTGCATGGGCAGAGGCATAGACTGCGCCTGAATATGTGTCTATGCTAACATGCACATATTTGAGGCGACCAAAACTAGGAATGTGTGTGATGTCTGTTTGCCATACCTCACAACTGCCAAGACCTCGGGGGTTAACCCCCATGCCTATTGAGGGCATGGTGTGCAGCTGACAGTTGGAACAGGTGGCCACAATGGCTCGAGCCTGACTCCGAGTTAGCTGGAACTGACGCATTAGACCTGGTGCATTCTGATGATACTGCTGGTGGGTCAGCTTTGCCTGTTGGAAGATGTCAGGAAGGCGTGCTTGTTCTGCTGGGGTTGCTTGTTCTGCTGGGGTTGCAAGGGAGTCTGCCTGACGGTTCCCTTCTGCAATTTCGCCTGGCAAATCTGTGTGTGATCTCACATGCATCACATAGAACGGGTGTTCTCTATGAGAAATCAAATAAATTAGTTTGGAAAGCAACCTGAAAAGCTGCTCATTTTTGATGTCTCTGAGCACTGCCTGCTCTGCCCTGGACACTATCCCCGCTACATAGGCTGAGTCTGTCACCAAGTTTATTGGCTCTGAGAACTTTTCAAAGGCTCTCATGACTGCTGCCAGTTCAGCTACCTGGGGTGATCCTTCCACAAACTCAACATCAGCTTCCCAATGCTGACTCTGAGGATCTCTCCAAGTCATCACTGACTTGTGGGATGCCCCAGATGCATCCGTGAACACTGTGAGAGCTTTGAGTGGTCTCCGACTCCTCATGAGGAATGAGGTGGAATTCCTCATTGAACAGCTCGTGAGACGGGGCATGGACTGATATTTGTCCTCTGTAGCTGTCCAGGGCTAATTGGAGACTGGCATTGCTCTGGAGCAAATGCTCAAACATCTCTTTAGTCAATTTTTCAGGAGAGTTCTTTCCCTCCTCAGACAGTTTAACAGGGAGGTGAATACATGTGAAGTCACAACCAGCTAGTTCATACAGTCTGATCCTTGCTTTCCGAATCAGCTGTGCTATTAACTCTTGTGGCTTAGTGATAGTTTTGGATCTTTGGTGGGAGAGGAAGACCCACTCTATGATTAAGAGTGACTCTCTCTGCTCCTTGATCCATTGGAATATTAACCCGTGTAAGTGTGGCAGTTTTCCTAGGACAATGAATTTGAAGGGCAGCTCGGGCTGGTAACAGTGAGCTTGCCTCTCTCCTAAGGTCTTTTGTACCTTTTCGATTGCAGTCTTTGCCTCTGGGGTCAGTTCCCTGGGAGAAAGCAGCTCTCTCTCCCCTTTCAATAAATTGAAGAGAGGTTCTAGGTCCTCATTAGTGAGGCCTAGCCAGGGCCTAACCCAATTCAATGACCCACACAGGGAATGGAGATCTGCTAAGGTTTTTGGATTACAATTAATTTCCAATTTCTGCGGAACAATGGTCCGTGCAGTAATTTCCAGGCCCAGGTACTTCCAAGGTGGCATCCTTTGGACTTTGTCCTCCTGCAATTCAAATCCAGCAGAGATTAAAACTTTAACCATTAGGTCAAGTGTGTCTTGGAGTAGAGAGTTATCGGGTGCACACACTAGCACATCATCCATGTAATGAAGGATGATGGCCTCCCCTCTCTGGGCACGCACCTGGGACAGCAATGAGGCCACATACCACTGGCAGATGGAGGGACTACATTTTAATCCCTGGGGCAAAACTCTCCAGTGGTAGCGCTTCATTGGGGCCTCTCGATTGATGGTAGGAACCGAGAAGGCGAACCTTGGGGCATCCTCTGGGTGTAGGGGAATGTGGAAGAAACAGTCCTTGATGTCTAGAACAGCCAATTGCCAATCTCTGGGAAGCATTGTTGGAGAAGGCATTCCAGGTTGGAGAGACCCCATGTCCTCAATTACTTTGTTTATTTCCCGGAGGTCGTGGAGCAGCCTCCACTTGTCTTTCCCTGGTTTCTTTATCACAAAAACCGGGAAATTCCACACACTTGTGGTCTCTTCTATGTGGCCTTTAGCCAACTGTTCCTCCACAAGCTCCTCAAGTGCCCTGAGCTTCTCCTTACTCATCGGCCACTGTGCTACCCACTTTGGGGTATCATCTAGCCATTTCAACTTTTGGGTAGGGCGCCTCACAGTGACCGCTTCTAAAAATCCCGAGGAGTTTTAGGAATAATCAATTTCACCCCCCACTGGGACATGATGTCTCTCCCCCATAGAGGGCATTTATAATCTGTAACAAATGGATGGATGCTAGCCAATTTTCCATCCGGCCCCTCAATTTGTACGATGCTTTTTGATATTTTTGCCAATTTGACTCCTCCTACACCCTGGATTCTGCCTGCCACAGGCTGAAGTTCCCAATGGGACGGCCACATCCTTTCGGGTATGATAGTCACATCAGCACCCGTGTCCAGTACCCCCTCCACATGGAGGTGATCTGATCCACGGGTTAGGTTGCACGCCAGAGAAGGCCTGTCCTCACCCACAACTTCTGCCCAGTAGACTTCAGGTGATTTTCCATCTACTGGGACCTCCTGTGGAACAGGAATGGCCTGGGCAAGGATTTGTCCCTCAGCCAGGTAATATGGTGGTAGAGGACATCGTGCCAGGAGAATGAGGCCAGTTATGCTTCCCTTGATGGTCATGGGAACCACCTCAATCTCTAGGGGTGTGTGTGCTGTGTCACCGACAACAAAGTACTCACTGTCCAGTTTCATGTGGTTTAATGTCACATCCTGTGTACTGTTAAGTAAGTCCACTGTTATGACTGTCCAATCAGGTAACCTGAAATGAAAACCTCTGGTAGTCACAAGCCTAAAACGGCCTAGTGGCTTCCAAACCTTGTTAATTGAACCTTTGATATTTTCATTGCCGTACATCCCCACACCCTCTATCCCATCCTCCCCCTTTTTGTTTATTAAGAGAGAGTCTTTTGCGAGTGTGGAGCCCGCTGCATTTATAGCTGAGCGCGCTATGGTGTTAATGGCGGGTACAAGCTGTAAAGTTAGTTTTTTTGTTTGTTGGTCTTCTTCTGTTTTTGGTTGTGTGGACAGTCTCTGGCGAAGTGTCCTGGCTGCTTGCACTGGAAGCAGATGATGTGCTGCAGTTGCTCTGGTGACATTGGTTGCTTCTTGGCTTCTGGTGTCACAGCTGCCATGTTTTTTGGGCGTGCCAGTCCTGGATTTCTTTCGTGTCCACTGAGCAGTTCTGCTTTTCTGGCGCAGGCTTCTATCATCTGTGCTAAGCTAGGTGCTGGCTCCAGGGGAAGGCCAAGGATAACCCTACGGCAGGTTTCATTAGCATTCCTCTGAGCCATTTCTTTAATTAATTCAGCTTGTAATACTGGATCAGACACTTGTCTTTCTACTTGTGTACGAAGGCGGTCCACAAACTGTAAGAAATTCTCAGAAGTAAACTGTTTAATGTTAATATAACTGCCTTTAGTATCTACTGTTGGTAATTGATTAAAGGCTTTTTCTGCAACATTGCATATTTTATCTAGGACAGACTTGGATAGTACTCTGGTTTGGCTTTCAGGGCAATGCCAATCTTTTTCCCCACATAGGTGTTCATATGTCATATCATTATTGTCAGCATCTTTTGCATTATCTGAGCTTTTTAAAAGCTCTTGTAAAAGCACTTTTAAAGATCTTTTCCACAGGCTTTCCCATAGATCATATTCTGAAGGAGTTAACAGACACCGGAAAAGCTCTTTGATATCATATGGAACCAGTTCGTTTGAGTTAAAAGTGGCTCTCATCATGCCTTTAAAGATTTCACTATTTCTACCAAATTCTCTTTGTACTTTACAAATTTCTTTTTTATCTTGATAGGACAAAGGTTGATAACTTCTTTTACCGTTTCTCCTACCAAGATAAACTACAGGAGCAACTGATGGTATATACTCTTTCTCCTGGTGTTGACTTTCAGGGTTGGGCATCCCCCCCCCCACCCAGCCCGGGAGGCTGCCCACCCCCCCCCCCCCCCCACCACGGGAGCACCATCCATCCCCCAGGGGCTGTGAGCTTATCCCTCCCCACCCTCACCCTCACCAGCACTGAAACTAGCAGGGGCTACATCGCCCTCCCCCACCCTGCAGCAGCTTGGAGGGAAGGAATGTGAAACCGGAGAGGGGGAGGGGTGGTGGAATCCAGGGTTGCAACACCTGTGGGCGGGGTCGCCAGGTACCATGCAGGGCAGGGTCTTGGAGGGGGGAGGGGGCGGTGGAGCCGAGGGCAGGGATGAGTTATGGGAGGGGACAGGCTTAGGGGCTGGGACCGGAGGGTAAAGGGGGTTGCGGGATGAAGGGGGAGACACGTGGCTGTCACCATATCGGCCCCCCCCACTCCCTGAACCGCATGTCCAGAGCTATCTGGGACCCCGATCCTGACCTGTCCAGATATGGCCACGTGTCCATGGCCCAGAGGGGAAGGGAACAAGGAAGGAGAGCTGATAATTTTCGAAAAATTGTCAGAACTGGGATACTGGGGAGGATTTGGGCATTTAGAACAGTTACAGCCGTGCTGGGCACCCTGCATTTCCAAGGGAGACCCTAGGGTGCTTTCCAGGTTATGGTTATAGGGTTTTTGGGAAAGGGAAGGTGAGTTTGAATTATTTTGCTGCTGCTGTCTGTTGTTTTCTGTCTGAATTAAAACTTTCCGAATTTGTAAGAATATCGGGAGGAATACAGAGGCAGTTTTATCTCCATTTTCTACTTTTAAAGTTAATAAATCCCCTATTTCATCCCAAAATGAAATCGAATTTATATTTTGCAATTCAAGGTCAGATATTTAAGCAGACAGCCAGCTGGCAAAACGGGTTAATTTTTTATTAGATATTAAAACATTTCCTGAACTTAGTATTTCCTGGAGTTGTTTTTTTATACTCTTTTGTAAGGCAGATTGCTGTAAGCCCATAGTGTTAGCAATTTGCACTATATCCACCCCACTACAGTTAAAACACGGGAAAGGAGTTAGTTGTTAAGACGTGCTAGGTACACTACGGTTTTCAGGCTTTACTAGATGCGGAACCGATGTTAATTTCGCTGTTTTTCGTCAGCAAAACCTACGTGGCACCCGCGTCGCTGTAGGGATCGACCCCGCCGCAAAAACCTGTAAAAACCGCAAAAACTGCAAAAAAACTCACTGTGCCGCAGCTTTGAAACTGATCAAAGCTTCCTGCCTGCCGCACCGCGCCTGGGGTGGCCGAGTCCAGCCCCCCCCCCCCCCAGCCCCGGCGCCGCACCACGTGGCCAAGGGCTTCTGAGCCACGCGCATGCTGCAAACACTCCTGCGCCACCTCTCCTCCCGAGAACGGCGCTGGGCCGGCAAAATGCCACCGGTGAGACCCCCCCGCGGAGCTCTGGGAACCACCCGCCGCAAAGGGACGCTTAACTCACCTTTTGTCCTGCAGGCAGAGACGTTTGTGTGACCGTAGTGGATCCACGTCCCGAACCGACCTGTCTGGGCTCCTGACAGGCTGCCGGTTCGTGCTGAAAAGTCTTCGAACTGCACAAAATGCAGCTTAAAGAAATTTAAGCTAGTTGATCAGCTCCTAGGCTGGTTGAATCCCGAAAATAGGAGTCACAGCGGAACGTGGGTGCTCTGTGGAGACCACGCACGTGGAGCGCCAACTGAAGGCTTTTACTCGGCCCCAAAATAGGGGTTTTCACCCTTCCTCCGGTCTAGCTCAGGTGTTAGGGTGAAATTCCCCTGGGCCCTAGCCTCATGGATGTAAATAAGATATCAAAAGAGGCTCTTTCCCCTAATAAAGTTACAGGTTTATTTCTCGTGGGTAGTGAGTGAAAAAGGGAAGGGAAAAAGGGAATAGAGAGGGAGAAAAGAGAGGGGGAAGAGCAAAAGGGAGGGAAAAGAGCAGGGTAAGAGAGCGGGGGAAGAGAGAAAAGATGGGGGGAAGAGCAGGGTAAGAGCAGGGAAAGAGCGAAAAGACGGGGGAGGAGCAGGGTAAGAGACCGAGGCCAGGGGGTACTGACCTTTTCTAGGGTCTGGAAAGGGGGGGCGGGGAGAAATTGGATCCCAACCAGCTCTGTGTGACCAGGAGGGGAGAGGGACCAAGATACAGGGCACAGCAGGGGTCACGGGATGTACCATTTACAATGTATCTAGGAAACACAACACAGTTGTGATACCAAACCGATGTTGGGACCTCAGACTGGAATTGTGACTTCGAGCCTTGAACTGCAATTGTGATTCCAAACGGGAATTGTGGCCTCAGAATGGAATTTTGACTGCGAGCCTTGAACTGAAATTGTGATTCCAAACAGGAATTGTGGTCTCAGACTGGAATTGTGACCTGGAGCCAGGAAGGGCAGTTGTGATTCCAAACGGGAATTGTGGCCTCAGACTGGAATCGTGACCTCGAGACATGAACAGCAGTAGTGATTCCAAATGGGAATTATGGCCTCAGAATAGAATTGTGATCTCAAGCCTTGAACTGCAAATATGATTCCAAACGGGATTTGTGACCACACACTGAATTTGTGACCTAGAGACTTGAGCTGTAGTGGTGATACCACACTCATATTGGGACCACAGACTAGAATGGTGACTTCGAGCCTTGAACTGCAATTGTGATTCCAAAAGGGATTTGTGACCACACACTGAATTTGACACCTAGAGACTTGAGCTGCAGTTGTGATACCAAACATATATTGGGACCTCAGACTGGAACTGAGACCTTGAGCCTTGAATTGCAATTGTGATTCCAAATGGGAATTGTGGCCTCAGACTGGAATTGTGACCCCGAGACTTGAGCTGCAATTGTGATTTCAAATCGGAATTGGGTCCTCAGACTGGAATCCTGACCTGGAGACATGAACAGCAGTAGTGATTACAAACGGGAATTATGGCCTCAGACTGGAATTGTGATCTCGAACCTTGAACTGCAAATGTGATTCCAAAAGGGATTTGTGACCACACACTGCATTTGTCATCTAGAGACTTGAGCTGCAGTTGTGATACCAAACAGATATTGGGACCTCAGACTGGAACTGAGACCTCGAGCCATGAATTGCAATTGTGATTCCAACAGGAATTGTGGCCTCAGACTGGAATTGTGACCTAGAGCCTTGAACAGCAGTTGTTATTCCAAACTGTAATTCTGACGTCAAGCCTTGAACTGCTATTGTTATTCCAAACCGGAATTGTGAAATCAAGCCTTGAACTGCAATTGTGATTCCAACAGGAATTGTGACCTCAGACTGGATTTATGACCTCGAGCCTTGAATTGCAGTTGTGATTCCAAACGGGAATTTTGGCATAAGACTTGAACTGTGACACAGAGCCTTGAACTGCAAATGGGATTTCAAATCGGAATAGAGTACTCAGACTGGAAATATGACCTTGAACGATGAATTGCCATTGTGATTCCAAACCGGAATTGGGTCCTCAGTCTGGAATCGTGACCTAGAGACATGAACAGCAGTCGTAATTCCAAATGGGAATTGTGGCCTCAGACTGGAATTGTGACCTTGAGCCTTAACCTGCAGTTGTGATACCAAACCGGAACTGAGTCCTCAGACTGGAATCGTGACCTCGAGCAATGAAGAGCAGTTACGATTCAGAACCGGTATTGGGACCTCAGATTGGAACTGGGACTTCAAGCCTTAAAATTTAGTAGTGATTAAAAAGTGGAATTGCAGCCTCAGACTGGAATCATGACCTCGAATGATGAATAGCAGTTGTTATTTCATACCGGTATTGGGTCCTCAGACTGCAGTTGTGTCTTCGAGCCTTGAATTGCAGTTGTGATTCCAAACGGGAATTTTGGCCTCAGATTGGAATTGTGACTTCGAGCCTTGAACTGCAATTGGGATTCCAAATAGGAATTGGGTCCTCCGACTGGAATCATGAACTCGAACGATGAATAACAGTTGTTATTCCAAATCGGAATTGGGTCCTCAGACTGGAATCGTGACCTAGAGACATGAACAGCAGTCGTAATTCCAAATGGGAATTGTGGCCTCAGACTGGAATTGTGACCTTGAGCCTTAACCTGCAGTTGTGATACCAAACCGGAATTGAGTCCTCAGACTGGAATCGTGACCGCGGGCCATGAAGAACAGTTACGATTCAGAACCGGTATTGGGACCTCAGACTGGAACAGATACTTCGGGCCTTGAAATTAAGTTGTGATTCCAAAGCAAAACTGCGGCCTCAGACTGGAATCATGACCTCGAACGATGAATACCAGTTGTTATTCCAAACCGGAATTGGGTCCTCAGACTGGAATCGTGACCTCGAGTCTTGTACTGCCATTGTGATACCAAACGGGATTTGTGGCATCAGACTGCAATTGTGATCCCGGGCCTTGAGCTGCAGTTGAGATACCAAACCGGTATTGAGTCCTCAGACTGCAGTTGTGTCTTGGAGCCTTGAACTTTAGTAGTGTTTCCTGCCAGGTTTTGGGGCCTCAGACAGGAATTGTGATCTTGAGCCTTGAACATCTATTGTGATTCAAAACGAGATTCATGACCCCAGACTGGAATTATGAGCTCAAGCCTTGAACATCAATTGTGATTCCAAACAGGAATTGTGTCCTCATACTGGAATTGTGGCCTCATGACTTAAAATGCAAATGTGATTTCAAACTGGAATTTTGACCTCAAGACTTGAAATGCAATTTTTATTCCAAACCGGAATTGTGAACTCAAGCCTTGAACTGCAATTGTGATTTCAAACAGGAATTGTGACCTCAAGACTTGAAATGCAATTGTTATTCCAAATCGGGATTGTGAACTCAAGCCTTGAACTGCAATTGTGATTCCAACAGGAATTGTGACCTCAGACTGGATTTATGACCTCGAGCCATCAATATTTCTTGTGATTCCAAAGCAGTATTTGGGCCTCAGAGGGGAATTGAGATCTCGAGCCTTGAAATGCAATTGTGATTCTAAACAGGAATTGTGGCCTCAGACTGGATTTTTGACCTCGAGCCTTGAACTGCAATTGTGATTTCAAATCGGAATTGGGTCCTCAGACTGGAATCCTGACCTGGAGACATGAACAGCAGTAGTGATTACAAACGGGAATTATGGCCTCAGACTGGAATTGTGATCACGAGCCTTGAACTGCAAATATGATTCCAAAAGGGATTTGTGACCACACACTGAATTTGTCACCAAGAGACTTGAGCTGCAGTTGTGATACCAAACCGATATCGGGACCTCAGACTGGAACTAAGACCTCGAGCCTTGAACTGCCATTGTGATTCCAAACAGGAATTGTGACCTCAGACAGGAATTGTGGCAGAGAGCGTTGAACTGCAATTGTGATTCCAAACAGAAATTATGACCTCTGACAGTAATTGTGACCGCATTCCCTGAACTGCTCTTGTGATTTCAAACTGTAATTGTGACCTCGAACCTTGATTTGCAGTTGTGATTCCAAATGGGAATTTTGGCATAAGACTTGAACTGTGACCCTGAGCCTTGAGCTGCAGTACTGATTCCAAACCGGTATTGGGTCCTCAGACTGCAGTTTTGACTTCGAGCCTTGAATTTTGGTTGTGATTCCAAAGCGGTATTGGGGCTTAAGACTAGAATTGAAACCTCGAGCCTTGAATTGCAATTGTGATTCCAAACAGGAATTCTGAACTCAGACTGGATTTGTGACCTCGAGCCTTGAACGGCAGTTGTTATTCCAAACTGAAATTGTGACCTCAAGGCTTGAACATCTATTGCTATTCCAAACCGGAATAGTGAACTCAAGCCTTGAACTGCAATTGTGATTCCAACAGGAATTGTGACCTCAGACTGTATTTATGACCTCAAGCTTTGAAGTGCAGTTCTGATTCCAAACGGGAATTTTGGCATAAGACTTGAACTGTGACACCAAGCCTTGAACTGCAATTGTGATTTCAAATCGGAATTGGGTTCTCAGACTGGAATCATGACCTCGAACGATGGATTGCAGTTGTTATTACAAACCGGAATTGGGTCCCTAGAATGGAATTGTGAACTCGAGACATGGACATCCTTCGTAATTCCAAATGGGAATTGTGGCCTCAGACTGGAATTGTGCCCCCAAGCCTTAACCTCCAGTTGTGATACCAAACCAGAATTGAGTCCTTAGACTGGAGTCGTGACCTCGAGCAAGGAAGAGCAGTTACGATTCAGAAGCGGTATTGGGACCTCAGACTGGAACTGGGACTTCGAGCCTTAAAACTTAGTTGAGATTAAAAAGTGGAATTGCGGCCTCAGACTGGAATCCTGACCTCGAGCCTTGTACTACCATTGTGATTCCACACAGGAATTGTGACCTCAGACTGGATTTATGACCCCAAGCCTTGAGCTGCAGTTGTGATTACAAAACCGGAACTGGGGACTCAGACAGTAATTGTGACCTCCTTCCATGAACTGCTCTTGTGATTCCAAACTGTAATTGTGACCTCGAGCCTTGAATTGCAGTTGTGATTCCAAACGGCAATTGTGGCCTCAGACTGGAATTGTGACCGCGAGACATGAACAGCAGATGTGATTACAAAATGAAATTGGGTGCTCAGACTGGAATTGTGATCTCGAGCCTTAAACTGCCATTGTGATTCCAAACAGGAATTGTGACCTCACACTGGAATTGTGACCCCGGAGCCTTGAGCTGCAGCACTGATTACAAACAGCTATTGCGTCCTCAGACTGCAGTTGTGACTTCAAGCCTTGAATTTTAGTTGTGATTCCAAAGCCGTATTGTGGCCTCAGTCTGGAATTGTGATCTCGAGCCTTGAACTGCAATTTTGATTCCAAACAAGAATTCTGACCTCGGACTGGATTTCTGACCTCGAGCCTTGAACTACAATTGGATTTCAAATAGGAATTGGGGCCTCACACTGGAATTGTGATCTCGAGACTTGAAATGCAATTGTGATTCCAAAAAGAATTCACGAACTCTGACTGGAAATGTGACCTCAAGCCTTGAACTGCAATTGTGATTCCAAATCGGAATTGTGACCTCGAGCCTTGAATAGCAGTTGTGATTCCAAACGGGAATTGTGGCCTCAGACTGGAATTGTGATCTTGACCCTTGAACTGCAAATGTGATTCCAAACGGGATTAGTGACCACACACTGAATTTGTGACCTAGAGATTTGAGCTGCAGTTGTGATACCAAACCGATATTGGGAACTGAGACTGGAATTGTGTTCTCCAGCCTTGTACTGCAATTGTGATTACAAAACCGGAATTGGGGACTCAGATAGGAATTGTGATGTCAAGCCTTGAACTGCAGTTTTGATTCAAAACTTGAATTGTGACCTAAGACTGGAATCGTGACCCCGACACATGAGCTGCAGTTCTGATTCCAAAAGGGAATTGTAGCCTCAGACTGTATTTTGACCCCGAGCCTTGAGCTGCAGTGCTGATTCCAAACCGGTATTGGGTCCTCAGACTGCAATTGTGACTTCGAGCCTTGAATTTTAGTTGTGATTCCTAAGCCGTATTGGGGCCTCATACTGGAATTGTGATCTCGAGCGTTGAACTGCAATTGTGATTCCAAACAAGATTCATGACCTCAGACTGAAATGGTGACCTCGAGCATTGAACATCAATCGTGATTCCAAACAGGAATTCTATCCTCATACTGGAATTGTGGCCTCAAGACTTAAAATGCAAATGTGATTTCAATCAAGAATTCTGACCTCAGACTGGATTTGTGACATCGAGCCTAGAACTACAATTGGATTTCAAACAGGATTTGGGGCCTCAGACTGGAATTGTGATCTCGAGACTTGAAATGCAATTGTGATTTGAAACTGGAATTGTGTCCTCATTCTGGAATTCTGACCTCAAGATATAAATTGCAGCTGTTATTCCAAAGAGGAATAGTGAACTCAAGCCTTGAACTGCAATCGTGATTCCAACAGGAATTGTGATCTCAGGCTGGAATTGTGACCTCGAGACAGGATCAGCAGTTGTGATTCCAAACAGGAATTCTGACCTCAGACTTGAATTGTGACCTCGAGCCTTGAAATTCAATTGAGTACAAAACCGGAATTGTGACCTCAGACAGGCATTGCGATCTCAAGCCTTGAACCGCAATTGTGATTCCAAACCGGAAATGCGACGGCACACTGGAATTGAGACCTCGAGCTTTGAACTGCTATTGTGATTCCAAACAGAAATTATCACCTCAGAGAGTAATTGTGACCTCTAGCCTTGAACGGCTATTGTGATTCCAAATTGTAATTGTGACCTTGAGCCTTGAACTGCACTTGTGATTCCAAACAGGAATTGTGACCTCAGACTGGAATTGTGACCTCGAGCCTTGACCGGCAGTTGTGATTCCAAACGGGAATCGTGGCCTCCGACTGGAAATGTGACAACTAGGCTTGAGCTGCAGTTGTGATACCATACCGGAATTGAGTCTTCAGACTGGAATCGTCACCTCGAGCAATGTAGAGCAGTTACGATTCAGAGCTGGAATTGGGACCTCAGACTGGAACTGTGACTTCGAACCTTGAAATTAAGTTGTGATTCCAAAGCAGAATTGTGGCCTCAGACTTGAATTGTGACCCTGAGCCTTCTGCTGCATTTGTGATACCAAACGGGAATTGGGTCCTCAGACTGCAATCGTGATCTCGAGACATGAACATCAGTTGTGATTCCAACACGGAATTGGGGGCTCAGACTGGAATTGTGATCTCGATCCTTGAACTGCTATTGTGATTCCAAACGGGAATTGTGGCCTCAGACTGGAATTGTGACCCCGAGCCTTGAGCTGCACTTGTGATTCCAAACGGGAATTGGGTCATCAGAGAAGAATTGTGTCTTCGAGCCTTGAACTTTAGTAATGTTTCCTGACAGGACTTGGGGCCTAAGACTGGAATTGTGATCTTGAGAGTTGAAATGCAATTGTGATTCCAAACAGGATTCATGACCTCAGACTGGAATTGTGATCTCGAGCATTGAACATCAATCGTGATTCCAAACAGGAATTCTATCCTCATACTGGAATTGTGGCCTCAAGACATAAAATGCAAATGTGATTTCAAACTGGAATGGTGAACTCAAGCCTTGAAATGCAATTGTTATTTCAAACCGGAATTGTGAACTCAAGCCTTGAACAGCAAATGGGATTCCAAACCGCAATTGCGACCTCAGACTGGCATTGTGATCTCAAGCCTTGAACTACAATTTTGATACCAAACCGGAATTGTGACCGCAGACAGGAATTGTGTTCTCCAGCCTTGAACTGCAATTGTGATTCCAAACAGAAATTATGACCTCAGAGAGTAATTGTGACCTCATTCCATGAACTCCTGCTGTGATTCCAAACTGTAATTCTGACCTCGAGACAGGATCAGCAGTTGTGATTCCAAACCGCAATTGTGGCCTCAGACTGGAATTGTGATCCCGAGCCTTGATCTCCAGTTGTGATTCCAAACAGGAATTGTGGCCTCAGACTGGAATTGTGACCTCGAGCCTTGAACGGCAGTTGTGAGTCCAATTGAGAATTGTGGCCTCAGACTGGAATTGTGACTCCTAGCGATGATCTGCAGTACTGATTCCAAACGGGAATTGGGGCCTCAGACTGGAATTGTGATCTCAAGCCTTGAACTGCAATTTTGATTCCAAACTGGAATTGTGACCGCAGACTGCATTTGAGGACTTGAGCTTTGAACTGCAATTGTGATTCCAAACAGTTATTATGACCTCAGACAGTAATTGTGACCTCATTCCATGAACTGCTCTTGTGATTCCAAACTGTAAAAGTGGTCTCGAGCCTTGAATTGCAGTTGTGATTCGAAATGGAGATTGTGGCCTCAGACTGGAATTGTGACCGCGAGACATGAACAGCAGTTGTGATTACAAAACGGAATTGGGGGCTCAGACTGGAATTGTGATCTCGAGCCTTGAACTGCCATTGTGATTCCAAACAGGAATTGTGACCTCAGACTGGAATTGTGACCTTGAGCCCTGAACTGCAATTGTGATTCCAATCGGAAATTTTGACCTCAGACACTAATGGTGATCTCACGCCTTGAAGTGCTATTGTGATTCCGAACTCTAATTGTGACCTCGAGCCTTGAATTGCAGTTGTGATTCCAAACGGGAATTGTGGCCTCAGAATGGAATTGTGACCCCGAGACTTGAGCTGCAGTACTGATTCCAAACAGCTATTGCGTCCTCAGACTGCAGTTGTGACTTCGAGCCTTGAATTTTAGTTGTGATTCCAAAGCCGTATTGTGGCCTCAGACTGGAATTGTGATCTCGAGCCTTGAACTGCAAATTTGATTCCAAACAAAAATTGTGACCTCAGACTGGATTTGTGACCTCGAGCCTTGAACTACAATTGGATTTCAAACAGGAATTGGGGCCCCACATTAGAATTGTGATCTTGAGACTCGAAATGCAATTGTGATTCCAAACAGGATTCATGAACTCTGACTGGAAATGTGACCTCGAGCCTTGAACATCAATTGTGATTCCAAACAGGAATTGTGTCCTCATATTGGAATTGTGGCCTCATGACTTAAAATGCAAATGTGATTTGAAACTGGAATTGTGACCTCAAGCCTTGAAATGCAATTGTGATTCCAAACGGGAATTCTGACCTCGAGCCTTGAACTGCAATTGTGATTGCAAACCGGAATTGTGACCTCGAGCCTTGAATAGCAGTTGTGATTCCAAACGGGAATTGTGGCCTCAGACTGGAATTGTGATCTTGACCCTTGAACTGCAAATGTGATTCCAAACGGGATTAGTGACCACACACTGAATTTGTGACCTAGAGATTTGAGCTGCAGTTGTGATACCAAACTGATTTTGGGACCTCAGACAGGAATTGTGTTCTCCAGCCTTGTACTGCAATTGTGATTCCAAACTGGAATTGTGACCTAAGACTGGAATCGTGACCTCGAGACATGAGCTGCAGTTGTGATTCCAAACGGGAATTGTGGCCTCAGACTGGAACTGTGACCCCCAGCCTTGAGCTGCAGTACTGATTACAAACAGCTATTGCGTCCTCAGACTGCAGTTGTGACTTCGAGCCTTGAATTTTAGTTGCGATTCCAAAGCCGTATTGGGGCCTCAGACTGGAATTTTGATCTCGAGACAGGAATAGCAGTTGTAATTCCAAACGGGAATCATGGCCTCAGACTGGATTTGTGACCTTGAGCCTTGAACTACAATTGGATTTCAAAGAGTAATTGGGGCCTCAGACTGGAATTGTGATCTTGAGACTTGAAATGCAATTGTGATTCCAAACAGGAATAGTGCCCTCATTCTGGAATTGTGACCTCAAGACTTAAAATGCAGATGTGATTCCAAGCAGGAATTGTGAACTCAAGCCTTGACCTGCAATTGTGATTCCAACTGGAATTGTGGCCTCAGACTGGAAGAGTGACCTCGAGACTTGAACCGCAATTGTGATTTCAAATCGGAATTGGGTCCTCAGACTGGAATCGTGACCTCGAGACAGGATCAGCAGTTGTGATTCCAAACGGGAATTGTGACCTCACAGTGGCATTCTGATCTCAAGACTTGAACTGCAATTGTGATTCCAAACCGGAATTGTGACGGCAGACTGGAATTGAGACCTCGAGCTTTGAACTGCAATTGCAATTCCAAACAGAAACTATGACCTCAGAGAGTAATTGTGACCTCATTCCAGGAACTGCTATTGTGATTCCAAACTGTAATTGTGACCTCGAGCCTTGAACTCCAGTTGTGATTCCAAACGGGAATTGTGACCTCAGACTGGAATTGTGACCTCGAGCCTTGACCGGCAGTTGTGATTCCAAACGGGAATCGTGGCCTCAGACTGGAAATGTGACAACTAGGCTTGAGCTGCAGTGGTGATACCATACCGGAATTGAGTCTTCAGACTGGAATCGTCACCTTGTGCAATGTAGAGCAGTTACTATTCAGAGCCGGAATTGGGACCTCAGACTGGAACTGTGACCCTGAGCCTTGTGCTGCATTTGTGATACCAAACCGGAATTGGGTCCTCAGACTGGAATCGTGATCTCGAGACATGAACATCAGTTGTGATTCCAACATGGAATTGGGGGCTCAGACTGGAATTGTCACCTCGTGACAGGATCAGCAGTTGTGATTCCAAACGGGAATTGTGGCCTCAGACTGGAATTGTGAACCCGAGCATTGAGCAGCAGTTGTGATTCCAAACGGGAATTGTGACCTCAGTCTGGCATTGTGATCTCAAGCCTTGAACTGCAATTGTGATTCCAAACCGGAATTGTGACGGCAGACTGGAATTGAGACCTCGAGCTTTGAACTGCAATTGTGATTCCAAACAGAAATTATGACCTCAGACAGTAATTGTGACCTCATTGCATGAACTGCTATTGTGATTCCAAACAGGAATTGTGACCTCGAGCCTTGAACTGCAGTACTGATTCCAAACAGGAATTGGGGCCTCAGACTGGAATTGTGATCTCGAGACAGGAATAGCAGTTGTGATTCCTACACGGAATTGGGGGCTCAGACTGGAATTGAGACCTCGAGCTTTGAACTGCAATTGTGATTCCAAACAGAAACTATGACCTCAGAGAGTAATTGTGACCTCATTCCATGAACTGCTATTGTGATTCCAAACTGTAATTGTGACCTCGAGCCTTGAACTCCAGTTGTGATTCCAAACGGGAATTGTGACCTCAGACTGGAATTGTGACCTCGAGCCTTGACCGGCAGTTGTGAGTCCAATTGGGAATTGTGGCGTCAGACTGGAATTGTGACTCCTAGCCAGGATCTGCAGTACTGATTCCAAACAGGAACTGGGGCCTCAGACTGGAATTGTGATCTCGAGACAGGAATAGCAGTTGTGATTCCAAACGGGAATCGTGGCCTCAGACTGGAAATGTGACAACTAGGCTTCAGCTGCAATGGTGATACCATACCGGAATTGAGTCTTCAGACTGGAATCGTCACCTCGAGCAATGTAGAGCAGTTACGATTCAGAGCCGGAATTGGGACCTCAGACCGGAACTGTGACTTCGAACCTTGAAATTAAGTTGTGATTCCAAAGCAGAATTGTGGCCTCAGACTTGAATTGTGACCCTGAGCCTTGTGCTGCATTTGTGATACCAAACCGGAATTGGGTCCTCAGACTGGAATCGTGATCTCGAGACATGAACATCAGTTGTGATTCCAACACGGAATTGGGGGCTCAGACTGGAATTGTGATCTCGAGCCTTGAACTGCCATTGTGATTCCAAACAGGAATTTTGACCTAAGACTGGAATTGTGATTTCATTCCATGAACTGCTATTGTGAATCCAAACTGTAATTGTGACCTCGATCATTGAACTGCAGTTGTGATTCCAAACGGGAATTGTGGCCTCAGACTGGAATTGTGACCCCGAGCATTGAGCTGCACTTGTGATTCCAAATCAGTATTGGGTCATCAGACTAGAATTGTGTCTTCGAGCCTTGAACTTTAGTAGTGTTTCCTGACAGGATTTGGGGCCTAAGACTGGAATTGTGATCTTGAGAGTTGAAATGCAATTGTGATGCCAAACAGGATTCATGACCTCAGACTGGAATTGTGACCTCGAGCATTGAACATCAATCGTGGTTCCAAACAGGAATTCTATCCTCATACTGGAATTGTGGCCTCAAGACTTAAAATGCAAATGTGATTTCAAACTGGAATTGTGACCTCAAGCCTTGAACTGCAATTGTGATTGCAAACCTGAATTGTGGCCTCAGACTGGAATTGTGATCTCGACCCTTGAACTGCAAATTTGATTCCAAACGGGATTTGTGACTACACACTGGATTTGTGACCTAGAGATTTGAGCTGCAGTTGTGATACCAAACCGAGATCGGGACCTCAGACTGGAATTGTGTTCTCCAGCCTTGTACTGCAATTGTGATTACAAAACCGGAACTGGGGACTCAGACAGGAATTGTGATCTCAAGCCTTGAACTGCAATTTTGATTCCAAACTGGAATTGTGACCGAAGACTGGATTTGTGGACTCGAGCTTTGAACTGCCATTGTAATTACAAACAGGAATTATGACCTCAGACAGTAATTGTGACTTCATTCCATGAACTGCTCTTGTGATTCCAAACTGTAATAGTGACCTCGAGCCTTGAATTGCAGTTGTGATTCGAAATGGAAATTGTGGCCTCAGACTGGAATTGTGACCGCGAGACATGAACAGCAGTTGTGATTACAAAACGGAATTGGGGGCTCAGACTGGAATTGTGATCTCGAGCCTTGAACTGCCATTGTGATTCCAAACAGGAATTGTGACCTCAGACTGGAATTGTGACCTTGAGCCCTGAACTGCAATTGTGATTCCAATCGGAAATTTTGACCTCAGACACTAATGGTGATCTCACGCCTTGAAGTGCTATTGTGATTCCGAACTCTAATCGTGACCTCGAGACATGAGCTGCAGTTGTGATTCCAAACGGGAATTGAGGCCTCTGACTGGAACTATGACCCCGGAGCCTTGAGCTGCAGTACTGATTCCAAACAGCTATTGCATCCTCAGACTGCAGTTGTGACTTCGAGCCTTGAATTTTAGTTGTGATTCCAAGCCGTATTGGGGCCTCGGACTGGAATTGTGATCTCGAGCGTTGAACTGCAATTGTAATTCCAAACGGGAATCATGGCCTCAGACTGGATTTGTGACC
The DNA here is from genome assembly GCF_052056855.1 of Sturnus vulgaris. Taxonomy (NCBI): domain Eukaryota; kingdom Metazoa; phylum Chordata; class Aves; order Passeriformes; family Sturnidae; genus Sturnus; species Sturnus vulgaris. The sequence continues at coordinate 7,124,496 of NC_142268.1, read as the reverse complement.
TTGAGCCTTGAACTACAATTGGATTTCAAAGAGTAATTGGGGCCTCAGACTGGAATTGTGATCTTGAGACTTGAAATGCAATTGTGATTCCAAACAGGAATAGTGCCCTCATTCTGGAATTGTGACCTCAAGACTTAAAATGCAGATGTGATTCCAAGCAGGAATTGTGAACTCAAGCCTTGACCTGCAATTGTGATTCCAACTGGAATTGTGGCCTCAGACTGGAATTGTGATCTCGAGCCTTGAACAGCAATTGTGATTTCAAATCGGAATTGGGTCCTCAGACTGGAATCGTGACCTCGAGACAGGATCAGCAGTTGTGATTCCAAACGGGAATTGTGGCCTCAGACAGGAATTGTGACCCCGAGAATTGAGCAGCAGTTGCGATTCCAAACGGGAATTGTGACCTCAGACTGGCATTATGACCTCAAGACTTGAACTGCAATTGTGATTCCAAACCGGAATTGTGACGGCAGACTGGAATTGAGACCTCGAGCTTTGAACTGCAATTGTGATTCCAAACAGAAACTATGACCTCAGAGAGTAACTGTGACCTCATTCCATGAACTGCTATTGTGATTCCAAACTGTAATTATGACCTCGAGCCTTGAACTGCCATTGTGATTCCAAACAGGAATCGTGGCCTCAGACTGGAAATGTGACAACTAGGCTTGAGCTGCAGTTGTGATACCATACTGGAATTGAGTCTTCAGACTGGAATCGTCACCTCGAGCAATGTAGAGCAGTTACGATTCAGAGCCGGAATTGGGACCTCAGACTGGAACTGTGACTTCAAACCTTGAAATTAAGTTGTGATACCAAACCGGAATTGTGACGGCAGACTGGAATTGAGACCTCGAGCTTTGAAGTGCAATTGTGATTCCAAACAGGAATTATGACCTCAGACAGTAATTGTGACCTCATTCCATGAACTGCTCTTGTGATTCCAAACAGGAATTGTGACCTCGAGCCTTGAATTGCAGTTGTGATTCGAAATGGAAATTGTGGCCTCAGACTGGAATTGTGACCGCGAGACATGAACAGCAGTTGTGATTACAAAACGGAATTGGGGGCTCAGACTGGAATTGTGATCTCGAGCCTTGAACTGCCATTGTGATTCCAAACAGGAATTGTGACCTCAGACTGGAATTGTGACCTTGAGCCCTGAACTGCAATTGTGATTCCAATCAGAACTTTTGACCTCAGACACTAATGGTGATCTCACACCTTGAAGTGCTATTGTGATTCTGAACTGTAATTGTGACCTCGAGCCTTGAATTGCAGTTGTGATTCCAAACGGGAATTGAGGCCTCTGACTGGAACTATGACCCCGGAGCCTTGAGCTGCAGTACTGATTCCAAACAGCTATTGCATCCTCAGACTGCAGTTGTGACTTCGAGCCTTGAATTTTAGTTGTGATTCCATGCCGTATTGTGGCCTCGGACTGGAATTGTGATCTCGAGCGTTGAACTGCAATTGTGATTCCAAACAGGAATAGTGCCCTCATTCTGGAATTGTGACCTCAAGACTTAAAATGAAGATGTGATTCCAAGCAGGAATTGTGAACTCAAGCCTTGACCTGCAATTGTGATTCCAACTGGAATTGTGGACTCAGACAGGAATTGTGACCCCGAGCATTGAGCAGCAGTTGTGATTCCAAACGGGAATTGTGACCTCAGACTGGCATTGTGACCTCAAGACTTGAACTGCAATTGCGATTCCAAACCGGAATTGTGACGGCAGACTGGAATTGAGACCTCGAGCTTTGAATTGCAATTGTGATTCCAAACAGAAACTATGACCTCAGAGAGTAATTGTGACCTCATTCCATGAACTGCTATTGTGAATCCAAACAGGAATTTTGACCTCGAGCCTTGAACTCCAGTTGTGATTCCAAACAGGAATTGTGACCGCAGACTGGAATTGAGACCTCGAGCTTTGAACTGCAATTGTGATTCCAAACCGGAATTGTGGCCTCAGACTGGAATTGAGACCTCGAGCTTTGAACTGCAATTGTGATTCTAAACAGAAATAATGACCTCAGAGAGTAATTGTGACCTCATTCCATGAACTGCTATTGTGATTCCAAACAGGAATTGTGACCTCGAGCCTTGAACTGCAGTACTGATTCCAAACAGGACTTGGGGCCTCAGACTGGAATTGTGATCTCGAGACAGGAATAGCAGTTGTTGTTCCAAACGGGAATCGTGGCCTCAGACTGGAAATGTGACAACTAGGCTTGAGCTGCGGTTGTGATACCATACCGGAATTGAGTCTTCAGACTGGAATCGTCACCTCGAGCAATGTAGAGCAGTTATGATTCAGAGCCGGAATTGGGACCTCAGACCGGAACTGTGACTTCGAACCTTGAAATTAAGTTGTGATTCCAAAGCGGAGTTGTGGCCTCAGACTGGAATTGTGACCCTGAGCCTTCTGCTGCATATGTGATTCCAAACCGGAATTGGGTCCTCAGACTGGAATCGTGATCTCGAGACATGAACATCAGTTGTGATTCCAACACGGAATTGGGGGCTCAGACTGGAATTGTGATCTCGAGCCTTGACCTGCAATTGTGATTTCAAATCGTAATTGGGTCCTCAGACTGGAATCGTGACCTCGAGACAGGATCAGCAGTTGTGATTCCAAACGGGAATTGTGGCCTCAGACTGGAATTGTGACCCCAAGCATTGAGCAGCAGTTGTGATACCAAACGGGAATTGTGACCTCAGTCTGGCATTGTGATCTCAAGCCTTGAACTGCAATTGTGATTCCAAACCGGAATTGTGACCGCAGACTGGTATTGAGACCTCGAGCTTTGAACCGCAATTGTGATTCTAAACAGAAATTATGACCTCAGAGAGTAATTGTGACCTCATTCCATGAACTGCTATTGTGATTCCAAACAGGAATATTGACCTCAGAGAGTAATTGTGACCTCATTCCATGAACTGCTATTGTGATTCCAAACTGTAATTGTGACCTCGAGCTTTGAACTCCAGTTGTGATTCCAAACAGGACTTGTGACCTCAGACTGGAATTGTGACCTCGAGCCTTGAACGGCAGTTGTGAGTCCAACTGGGAATTGTGGCCTCAGACTGGAATTGTGACCTCGAGACAGGATCAGCAGTTGTGATTCCAAACAGGAATCGTGGCCTCAGACTGGAAATGTGACAACTAGGCTTGAGCTGCAGTTGTGATACCATACCGGAATTGAGTCTTCAGACTGGAATCGTCACCTCGAGCAATGTAGAGCAGTTACGATTCAGAGCCGGAATTGGGACCTCAGACCGGAACTGTGACTTCGAACCTTGAAATTAAGTTGTGATTCCAAAGAGGAATTGTGGCCTCAGACTGGAATTGTGACCCTGAGCCTTGTGCTGCATTTGTGATACCAAACCGGAATTGGGTCCTCAGACTGGAATCGTGATCTCGAGACATGAACATCAGTTGTGATTCCAACACGGAATTGGGGGCTCAGACTGGAATTGTGATCTCGAGCCTTGACCGGCAGTTGTGTGTCCAACTGGGAATTGTGAACTCAGACTGGAATTGTGATCTCAAGACAGGAATAGCAGTTGTGATTCCAAACGGGAATCGTGGCGTCAGACTGGAAATGTGACAACTAGGCTTGAGCTGCAGTTGTGATACCATACCGGAATTGAGTCTTCAGACTGGAATCGTCACCTCGAGCAATGTAGAGCAGTTACGATTCAGAGCCGGAATTGGGACCTCAGACTGGAACTGTGACTTCAAACCTTGAAATTAAGTTGTGATTCCAAAGCAGAATTGTGGCCTCAGAATTGAACTGTGACCCTGAGCCTTGTGCTGCATTTGTGATACCAAACCGGAATTGGGTCCTCAGACTGGAATCGTGATCTCGAGACATGAACATCAGTTGTGATTCCAACACGGAATTAGGGGCTCAGACTGGAATTGAGACCTCGAGCATTGAACATCAATCGTGATTCCAAACAGGAATTTTGACCTCAGAGTGCAATTGTGACCTCATTCCATGAACTGCTATTGTGATTCCAAACTGTAATTGTGACCTCGAGCCTTGAACGGCAGTTGTGATTCGAAATGAAAATTGTGGCCTCAGACTGGAATTGTGACCGCGGACATGAACAGCAGTTGTGATTACAAAACGGAATTGGGGGCTCAGACTGGAATTGTGATCTCGAGCCTTGAACTGCCATTGTGATTCCAAACAGGAATTGTGACCTCAGACTGGAATTGTGACCTTGAGCCCTGAACTGCAATTGTGATTCCAATCGGAAATTTTGACCTCAGACACTAATGGTGATCTCACGCCTTGAAGTGCTATTGTGATTCCGAACTGTAATTGTGACCTCGAGCCTTGAATTGCAGTTGTGATTCCAAACGGGAATTGAGGCCTCTGAATGGAACTATGACCCCGGAGCCTTGAGCTGCAGTTGTGATTCCAACTGGGAATTGTGGCCTCAGACAGGAATTGTGACCCCGAACATTGAGCAGCAGTTGTGATTCCAAACGGGAATTGTGACCTCAGACTGGCATTGTGACCTCAAGACTTGAACTGCAATTGTGATTCCAAACCGGATTTGTGACGGCAGACTGGAATTGAGACCTTGAGCTTTGAACTGCAATTGTGATTCCAAACAGAAACTATGACCTCAGAGAGTAATTGTGACCTCATTCCATGAACTGCTATTGTGATTCCAAACTGTAATTGTGACCACGAGCCTTGAACTCCAGTTGTGATTCCAAACAGGACTTGTGACCTCAGACTGGAATTGTGACCTCGAGCCTTGACCGGCAGTTGTGAGTCCAACTGGGCATTGTGGCCTCAGACTGGAATTGTGACTGCTAGACATGATCTGCAGTACTGATTCCAAATGGGAATCGTGGCCTCAGACTGGAAATGTGACAACTAGGCTTGAGCTGCAGTGGTGATACCATACCGGAATTGAGTCTTCAGACTGGAATCGTCACCTCGAGCAATGTAGAGCAGTTAGGATTCAGAGCCGGAATTGGGACCTCAGACAGGAACTGTGACTTCAAACCTTGAAATTAAGTTGTGATTCCAAACCGGAATTGTGACGGCAGACTGGAATTGAGACCTCGAGCTTTGAACTGCAATTGTGATTCCAAACAGGAATTATGACCTCAGACAGTAATTGTGACCTCATTCCATGAACTGCTCTTGTGATTCCCAACTGTAATAGTGACCTCGAGCCTTGAATTGCAGTTGTGATTGCAAAACGGAATTGGGGGCTCAGACTGGAATTGTGATCTCGAGCCTTGAACTGCCATTGTGATTCCAAACAGGAATTGTGACCTCAGACTGGAATTGTGACCTTGAGCCCTGAACTGCAATTGTGATTCCAATCGGAAATTTTGACCTCAGACACTAATGGTGATCTCACGCCTTGAAGTGCTATTGTGATTCCGAACTGTAATTGTGACCTCGAGCCTTGAATTGCAGTTGTGATTCCAAACGGGAATTGAGGCCTCTGACTGGAACTATGACCCCGGAGCCTTGAGCTGCAGTACTGATTCCAAACAGCTATTGCATCCTCAGACTGCAGTTGTGACTTCGAGCCTTGAATTTTAGTTGTGATTCCATGCCGTATTGTGGCCTCAGACTGGAATTGTGATCTCGAGCGTTGAACTGCAATTGTGATTCCAAACAAGAATTGTGACCTCAGACTGGATTTGTGACCTCGAGCCTTGAACTACAATTAGATTACAAACAGGAATTGGGGCCTCAGACTGGAATTGTGATCTCGAGACTTGAAATGCAATTGTGATTCCAAACAGGAATAGTGCCCTCATTCTGGAATTGTGACCTCAAGACTTAAAATGCAGATGTGATTCCAAACAGGAATTGTTACCTCAGACTGGAATTGTGACCTCGAGCCTTGTGCTGCATTTGTGATACCAAACCGGAATTGGTTCCTCAGACTGGAATCGTGATCTCGAGACATGAGCATAAGTTGTGATTCCAACACGGAATTGGGGGCTCAGACTGGAATTGTGATCTCGAGCCTTGAACTGCAATTGTGATTTCAAATCGGAATTGGGTCCTCAGACTGGAATCATGACCTCGAGACAGGATCAGCAGTTGTGATTCCTAACGGGAACCGTGGCCTCAGACTGGAAATGTGACAACTCGGCTTGAGCTGCAGTTGTGATACCATACCGGAATTGAGTCCTCAGACTGGAATCGTCACCTCGAGCAATGTAGAGCAGTTACGATTCAGAGCCGGATTTGGGACCTCAGACTGGAACTGTGACTTCAAACCTTGAAATTAAGTTGTGATTCCAAAGCGGAATTGTGGCCTCAGACTTGAATTGTGACCCTGAGCCTTGGGCTGCATTTGTGATACCAAACCGGAATTGGGTCCTCAGACTGGAATCGTGATCTCGAGACATGAACATCAGTTGTGATTCCAACACGGAATTGGGGGCTCAGATTGGAATTGTGATCTCGAGCCTTGAACTGCCATTGTGATTCCAAACAGGAATATTGACCTAAGACTGGAATTGTGATTTCATTCCATGAACTGCTATTGTGAATCCAAACTGTAATTGTGACCTCGATCATTGAACTGCAGTTGTGATTCCAAACGGGAATTGTGGCCTCAGACTGGAATTGTGACCTCGAGCCTTGAGCTGCACTTGTGATTCCAAACCAGTATTGGGTCATCAGACTAGAATCGTGTCTTCGAGCCTTGAATTTTAGTAGTGTTTCCTGACAGTATTTGGGGCCTAAGACTGGAATTGTGATCTTGAGAGTTGAAATGCAATTGTGATCCCAAACAGGATTCATGACCTCAGACTGGAATTGTGACCTCGAGCATTGAACATCAATCGTGATTCCAAACAGGAATTCTATCCTCATACTGGAATTGTGGCCTCAAGACTTAAAATGCAAATGTGATTTCAAACTGGAATTGTGACCTCAAGCCTTGAAGTGCAATTGTGATTCCAAACCGGAATTGTGACCTCGGACTAGAATTGTGACCTCGAGCCTTGAATAGCAGTTTTGATTCCAAACCAGAATTGTGACCTCAGACGGGAATTGTGATCTCGACTCTTGAACTGCAAATTTGATTCCAAACGGGATTTGTGACCACACACGGAATTTGTGACCTAGAGATTTGAGCTGCAGTTGTGATACCAAACCGAGATCGGGACCTCAGACTGGAATTGTGTTCTCCAGCCTTGTACTGCAATTGTGATTACAAAACCGGAATTGGGGACTCAGACAGGAATTGTGATCTCAAGCCTTGAACTGCAATTTTGATTCCAAACTGGAATTGTGACCGAAGACTGGATTTGTGGACTCGAGCTTTGAACTGCCATTGTGATTACAAACAGAAATTATGACCTCAGACAGTAATTGTGACTTCATTCCATGAACTGCTCTTGTGATTCCAAACTGTAATAGTGACCTCGAGCCTTGAATTGCAGTTGTGATTCGAAATGGAAATTGTGGCCTCAGACTGGAATTGTGACCGCGAGACATGAACAGCAGTTGTGATTACAAAACGGAATTGGGGGCTCAGACTGGAATTGTGATCTCGAGCCTTGAACTGCCATTGTGATTCCAAACAGGAATTGTGACCTCAGACTGGAATTGTGACCTTGAGCCCTGAACTGCAATTGTGATTCCAATCGGAAATTTTGACCTCAGACACTAATGGTGATCTCACGCCTTGAAGTGCTATTGTGATTCCGAACTCTAATTGTGACCTCATGCCTTGAATTGCAGTTGTGATTCCAAACGGGAATTGAGGCCTCTGACTGGAACTGTGACCCCGGAGCCTTGAGCTGCAGTACTGATTCCAAACAGCTATTGCGTCCTCAGACAGCAGTTGTGACTTCAAGCCTTGAATTTTAGTTGTGATTCCAAGCCGTATTGTGGCCTCAGACTGGAATGGTGATCTCGAGCGTTGAACTGCAATTGTGATTCCAAACAAGACTTGTGACCTCAGACTGGATTTGTGACCTCGAGCCTTGAACTACAATTAGATTTCAAACAGGAATTGGGGCCTCAGACTGGAATTGTGATCTCGAGACATGAAATGTAATTGTGATTCAAAACAGAAATAGTGTCCTCAGACTGGAATTGTGACCTCAAGACTTAAAATGCAGATGTGCTTCCAAGCAGGAATTGTGAACTCAAGCCTTGACCTGCAATTGTGATTCCAACTGGAATTGTGGCCTCAGACTGGAATCGTGACCTCGAGACAGGAACATCAGTTGTGATTCCAACACGGAATTGGGGGCTCAGACTGGAATTGTGATCTCGAGCCTTGAACTGCCATTGTGATTCCAAACTGGAATATTGACCTAAGACTGGAATTGAGACCTTGAGCTTTGAACTGCAATTGTGATTCCAAACAGAAACTATGACCTCAGAGAGTAATTGTGACCTCATTCCATGAACTGCTATTGTGATTCCAAACTGTAATTGTGACCTCGAGCCTTGAACTCCAGTTGTGATTCCAAACAGGAATTGTGACCTCAGACTGGAATTGTGACCTCGAGCCTTGACCGGCAGTTGTGAGTCCAACTGGGAATTGTGGCCTCAGACTGGAATTGTGACTCCTAGCCATGATCTGCAGTACTGATTCCAAACGGGAATTGGGGCCTCAGACTGGAATTGTGATCTCGAGACAGGAACATCAGTTGTGATTCCAACACGGAATTGGGGGCTCAGACTGGAATTGTGATCTCGAGCCTTGAACGGCCATTGTGATTCCAAACAGGAATATTGACCTAAGACTGGAATTGTGATTTCATTCCATGAACTGCTATTGTGAATCCAAACTGTAATTGCAGCCTCGATCATTGAACTCCAGTTGTGATTCCAAACGGGAATTGTGGCCTCAGAATGGAATTGTGACCCCGAGCCTTGAGTTGCACTTGTGATTTCAAATCGGAATTGGGTCCTCAGACTGGAATCGTGACCTCGAGACAGGATCAGCAGTTGTGATTCCAAACGGGAATTGTGGCCTCAGACTGGAATTGTGACCCTGAGCCTTGTGCTGCATTTGTGATACCAAACCGCTTTTGGGTCCACAGACTGGAATCGTGATCTCCAGACATGAACATCAGTTGTGATTCCAACACGGAATTGGGGCCTCAGACGGGAATTGTGATCTCGAGCCTTGAACTGCAATTGTGATTTCAAATCCGAATTGGGTCCTCAGACTGGAATAGTGACCTCGAGACATGATCAACAGTTGTGATTCCAAACGGGAATTGTGGCCTCAGACTGGAATTGAGACCTCGAGCTTTGAACTGCAATTGTGATTGCAAAGAGAAATTATGACGTCAGAGAGTAATTGTGACCTCATTCCATGAACTGCTATTGTGATTCCAAACAGGAAGTGTGACCTCGAGCCTTGAACTGCAGTACTGATTCCAAACGGGAATTGGGGCCTCAGACTGGAATTGTGATCTCGAGACAGGAATAGCAGTTGTGATTCCAAACGGGAATCGTGGCCTCAGACTGGAAATGTGACAACCAGGCTTGAGCTGCAGTTGTGACACCATACTGGAATTGAGTCTTCAGACTGGAATCGTCACCTCGAGCAATGTAGAGCAGTTACGATTCAGAGCCGGAATTGGGACCTCAGACCGGAACTGTGACTTCGAACCTTGAAATTAAGTTGTGATTCCAAAGCGGAATTGTGGCCTCAGACTTGAATTGTGACCCTGAGCCTTGTGCTGCATTTGAGATACCAAATCGGAATTGGGTCCTCAGACTGGAATCGTGATCTCGAGACATGAACATCAGTTGTGATTCCAACACGGAATTGGGGGTTCAGACTGGAATTGTGATCTCGAGCTTTGAACTGCCATTGTGATTCCAAACTGGAATATTGACCTAAGACTGGAATTGGAATTTCATTCCATGAACTGCTATTGTGAATCCAAACAGGAATTGTGACCTCGAGCCTTGAACTCCAGTTGTGATTCCAAACAGGACTTGTTGCCTCAGACTGGAATTTTGACCTCGAGCCTTGAACGGCAATTTTGAGTCCAACTGGGAATTGTGGCCTCAGACTGGAATTGTGACTCCTAGCCATGATCTGCAATTGTGATTCCAAACAGGATTCATGACCTCAGACTGGAATTGTGATCGCGAGACAGGAATAGCAGTTGTGATTCCCACACGGAATTGGGGGCTCAGACTGGAATTGTGATCTCGAGCCTTGAACTGCCATTGTGATTCCAATCAGGAATATTGACCTAAGACTGGAATTGTGATTTCATTCCATGAACTGCTATTGTGAATCCAAACTGTAATTGTGACCTCGAGCCTTGAACTCCAGTTGTGATTCCAAACAGGACTTGTGACCTCAGACTGGAATTGTGACCTCGAGCCTTGACCGGCAGTTGTGTGTCCAACTGGGCATTGTGGCCTCAGACTGGAATTGTGACTCCTAGCCATGATCTGCAGTACTGATTCCAAACGGGAATTGGGGCCTCAGACTGGAACTGTGATCTCGAGACAGGAACATCAGTTGTGATTCCAAACGGGAATCGTGGCCTCAGACTGGAAATGTGACAACTAGGCTTGAGCTGCAGTTGTGATACCATACCGGAATTGAGTCTTCAGACTGGAATCGTCACCTCGAGCAATGTAGAGCATTTACGATTCAGAGCCGGAATTGGGACCTCAGACCGGAACTGTGACTTCGAACCTTGAAATTAAGTTGTGATTCCAAAGCGGAATTGTGGCCTCAGACTTGAATTGTGACCCTGAGCCTTGTGCTGCATTTGTGATACCAAACCGGAATTGGGTCCTCAGATTGGAATCGTGATCTCGAGACATGAACATCAGTTGTGATTCCAACACGGAATTGGGGGATCAGACTGGAATTGTGATCTCGAGCCTTGAACTGCAATTGTCATTTCAAATCGGAATTGGGTCCTCAGACTGGAATCGTGACCTCGAGACAGGATCAGCAGTTGTGATTCCAGACGGGAATTGTGGCCTCAGACTGGAATTGTGACCCCGAGCATTGAGCAGCAGTGGTGATTCCAAACGGGAATTGTGACCTCAGTCTGGCATTGTGATCTCAAGCCTTGAACTGCAATTGTGATTCCAAACCGGAATTGTGGCCTCAGACTGGAATTGAGACCTCGAGCTTTGAACTGCAATTGTGATTCCAAACAGAAATTATGACCTCAGAGAGTAATTGTGACCTCATTCCATGAACTGCTATTGTGATTCCAAACAGGAATTGTGACCTCGAGCCTTGAACTGCAGTACTGATTCCAAACAGGAATTGGGGCCTCAGACTGGAATTGTGATCTCGAGACAGGAATAGCAGTTGTGATTCCAAATGGGAATCGTGGCCTCAGACTGGAAATGTGACAACTAGGCTTGAGCTGCAGTTGTGATACCATACCGGAATTGAGTTCTCAGACTGGAATCTTCACCTCGAGCAATGTAGAGCAGTTACGATTCAGAGCCGGATTTGGGACCTCAGACTGGAACTGTGACTTCAAACCTTGAAATTAAGTTGTGATTCCAAAGCGGAATTGTGGCCTCAGACTTGAATTGTGACCCTGAGCCTTGTGCTGCATTTGTGATACCAAACCGGAATTGGGTCCTCAGACTGGAATCGTGATCTCGAGACATGAACATCAGTTGTGATTCCAAACAGGAATGTTGACCTAAGACTGGAATTGTGATTTCATTCCATGAACTGCTATTGTGAATCCAAACTGTAATTGTGATCTCGATCATTGAACTGCAGTTGTGATTCCAAACGGGAATTGTGGCCTCAGACTGGAATTGTGACCCCGAGCCTTGAGCTGCACTTGTGATTCCAAACCAGTATTGGGTCATCAGACTAGAATCGTGTCTTCGAGCCTTGAACTTTAGTAGTGTTTCCTGACAGTATTTGGGGCCTAAGACTGGAATTGTGATCTTGAGAGTTGAAATGCAATTGTGATTCCAAACAGGATTCATGAACTCTGACTGGAATTGTGACCTCGAGCATTGAACATCAATCGTGATTCCAAACATGAATTCTATCCTCATACCGGAATTGTGGCCTCAAGACTTAAAATGCAAATGTGGTTTCAAGCTGGAATTGTGACCTCAAGCCTTGAAATGCATTTGTTATTTCAAACCGGAATTGTGAAATCAAGCCTTGAACTGCAATTGTGATTCCAAACTGGAATTGTGACCGCAGACTGGATTTGTGGACTCGAGCTTTGAAGTGCAATTGTGATTCCAAACAGAAATTATGACATCAGACTGGAATTGTGACCTCATTCCATGAACTGCTCTTGTGATTCCAAACTGTAATAGTGATCTCGTGCCTTGAATTGCAGTTGTGATTCGAAATGGAAATTGTGGCCTCAGACTGGAATTGTGACCGCGAGACATGAACAGCAGTTGTGATTACAAAACGGAATTGGGGGCTCAGACTGGAATTGCGACCTTGTGCCCTGAACTGCAATTGTGATTCCAAACAGAAATTATGACCTCAGAGAGTAATTGTGACCTCATTCCATGAACTGCTATTGTGATTCCAAACAGGAATTGTGACTCCTAGCCATGATCTGCAGTACTGATTCCAAACAGGAATTGGGGCCTCAGACTGGAATTGTGATCTCGAGACAGGTATAGCAGTTGTGATTCCAAACGGGAATAGTGGCCTCAGACTGGAAATGTGACAACTAGGCTTGAGCTGCAGTTGTGATACCATACCGGAATTGAGTCTTCTGACTGGAATCGTCACCTCGAGCAATGTAGAACAGTTACGATTCAGAGCCGTGTCACGATCCGCTATTAATGCAGAGCGGGGGTCGTGATGGTTCTTTTGATCTCAAAGGTGCAAACAGGCAAAATGCAGGGGACAAAATCAGTTTATTCAACAACAGAAAATCAGTTTAGTCAACAACAGCAATGCATTTCATCAAATGCCAACAATTCAGTTACGGTAAAGGGGAGAGGTACAGGATAAGGAAAGGGGAAGGAAAGGAAGGGATGAGAGAATAGCTACCAACAGACGAGACGGGCGTCCTCACGGGTCATCCGATAGACGAGTCCTCGTCCGTGGGGAGATCTCAGGGGTCTTCATCAGTGGAGAGATCTCAAAGGGTCTTTTCCAGAGGGTCGCTCTTTTATAGTCCTTCTCCAAAGCGAGTGGCCTCTAGCCAAAAGGTGGGAAGATTTATGGACCATTGTGTGGTGCTGCAGGAGACAGGTACGGACAAGCAGTCCTCAGTTGATGCAACACAGTTTCTGGTTGGTGCCACGACAGCACGGTCCAGTGAACACAATACACCAGCACACGGTCATGAGCATCCACCTTAGCCCGGCCAGTAAACCATTGTTCGGAGTCAGTCTGGGTGGGGTCCTTGAGGTCTCCTTGCGACGGTCGGGAGGCAAAGTCGAGGGGAACTTCGGACTGACCCTTACACCACCCCGTGACTCACGATCGTCGTCAAGAGCGCCCTTTTGTAGAGTTGTAGTGAAGTCTTCAGTTGTGGTGTCTTCAGGACTCGTCCCCGTTGGTAGCATATCCCAGAAAAACAGAGACAGGAGAGTAGGAAAAAGATAAGGGACAGGATAAGGAAAAGGAGAAAAGGGAAAACAAAACAGATTAATTATGTTCTATTTTGTTGATTGCTAACGACTTCAAACAATTTGTTCAATTTTTGATTAGAAATAAATCAATTTTTAAAGCAAGTTTTTGATCTCAATTCTTTAAATTTTTTCAGTATTGATTAGCAAGTTTTTGATTAAACAATTCTCAATTCTTTAAAATTTTTCAGTATTTATTAGAAATAAATCAATTTTTAAAGCAAGTTTTTGATTAAACAATTCTTATTAAAAAAAAAAAAAAAGGAAAATATTCATTTTTTATTTTATCTGAAACCTTGTGTCAATAACCCTGGGGATGTCAACAGTAGCCAATCTGGGTATATCTGTCACAGATGCCAATTGTGTTAATCGTTTCGTTATTCTCCAAGTCATGATGTATAGAATTGCTGACAAAACAAAACCAATTAAAACTAAAATCAAGAGAACAATGGTGGGATGACACAATTTGTTCAGGATACCTGTAGCAGTAGGTGACCACCCAAATAGAGTATCCCACCACCTGTGTTCAGCATCTGCCTTTACTCTTTCTAAAACACGATGTATTTTTTCCACATTGTGATGAACAGCTATTAGAGTTTTCTGTCCGTTTTTCTTGATCTTCTTCAAAATTTCGATCAGATCTTGGTGGAGCAACAATTGCTTCACCAGAGAGAGGTTCATTCCAATTGGAGTGGGCAATAGATGGTGGATCAGTGTGTAATTTGACTGCAAAAGATGGTGAGAAGTAACTGGGGCTACATAGGAAAAATCACATCCTGAAATCCTAGTAAAGTTGCAGACACAAAAGTTTGAATGATTTTTAGTATTCAGTACCAAATTTTCTATAAAACCACTATCACAAGCAGTTCTAAAGCATGCACATCCATTGCCTATATATACTAATACAGTTTCAGGAATCTCATTTGGATGGATTTCAAAGTTACAAACATTCTGTTCTGTGTCCAAGCAGATATCTTGAGCTCTGATTGCATTACTTTCACAGATAAACCCTTGTTGTTCCCGGACAATGCAAGTTTCCAAATTGACAGTTTGCCACCTCCCACCGATTTGATGGGCCCATTCCCTATGCTCGAAAGGATAGAGAATAGCTCCATCATGGTTCAACCCTAATGCAATGATGGGGAATATTGAATGCACTGAAGCATTACGAATCGTCAGTACAAAGGCTGTGGCAATGCTTGTGCTGGGATCATAGGTAAAATTTACTAAGTTCCACCAGGACTGGAATTCTTTTTCAAAATCAGTGGCACTGTCCCAGACTATTTTTCGGATTTCAGTGGGAAAAGTGCCTTCCTCACCTTCTCTTATAATTAAAGCAGCAACTGACTGCATCCACAACTGGGCCTGGATACAACTGAGAGCCAAAGAGATGTTATTTTGAGTAGCACCAAGTGCATCGATTATCAATTTGTGGTCATTTACGTTTACCTTTTCCCAACTTGGTAATATGTTTGATAACAACCATTGTTGGGCTCCCAAAGCTGTTAAGGCTGTTTGTAGGGGCCGTTGTAATTTGGTTACATCTCCAGCTGTGGTAGCCAATTTATTCATTAGTACTTCCGAATCGATGCTATTCAAAATTCCCAATCCTGTTCCCACAACACCGGTTATGTCTCTTGCCATTCGTTTTTTAGCAGGATTTCATTTCCGCAGCCAGGTTGTCCATCCCTCAAAAGAAGTTTGTAGAAAGGGTGAACAAGCTGGTTGGACTTCTGAGACATTATTTTGCATCAATAATTTGATTTGTTTGAGAGACCATGCCGGATTAAACAATATTTGTTGTTGGCCAGTTTTTTCTAATTACATAAGGTCCAAATTGAAAAATCGTAGGGCTTAGCACAACCGGTGGTTGGGTAGTAGGTGTTACAACATTAACATCAAGTTCTCCCCAGTATTTTGTATCATTTTTTCCACACATGATTTTATAGGAAAATTGTACAGCAGTTAGGTTTAGCCAACAGTCTTGCTTTTGGATTTTGCAATATAAAGTCCGGCCATGAGATCCTATGCCATAACTGTATGCAAGTTCAGTGAGGGATCCAGTTGCTAATTTACAAGTTATTGCGACATCATCACCTTGTGTCACCATGAAAGGAGGAAAAACCTTGGTTTGTCATCCAACACTAAGGGGGGTGCTTCTTCACGTCCCTCGGTGTTCTTCTGTGAAAAGTAAACACAAACAGAGTCTGCCTCCAGGAGGCAGGAGATTAAAATGATGGAACTATCCAGTGTGTAGCGTGGACTGGAATTCTGTTAACTTCCCAATCATTTTGCTGCTGAAAAGGAGGCCACTCTGTACCTCCTTTAAACACAGCATAGGAGTCAGTGTAGATGTAAACAAGAGAGATATTCTGTACCTCAAGTTGGAAAACACTCCAAACAACTGTCAGCTCACCGGTCTGAGAGCTGCCTTCTCCCTCAGTAATAATTTGTTCACCAGCAGAAGTGGGGAGGGCTACTGCCCTGTATTTCCCCACCTTTCCCTCTCGTTTGGCAGAAGCATCAGTGAACCAAGAATTTGCTGATTGTTCAGGGGAGAAAGGAGTGGCTACTTTACTTACCAAGGCAGGTTTGTCATGGCTATTTGCCAAGCTCTCAGTTTCTTGCATTGCCAGATTTTTTACAGCTCTTTCTATCACTAAGAAGATGTTACAGTAATGTTTTATCTGGGCATACCACTTCCCAACTGAGGATCTCTGGGCCACCCCGTCAGGGGGAGGGGTCTCAACAGTGACTGTGATGTGTTTTCTCCAGAACACTAATAATTCTAGAGCCTGTTGGATATCTTTCCTGGATTCAGGCAATTTAATTTGATCCAGGGAGGTTAGAATATCAGGTGGAATACATGTCATACTTCCTTTCCACCAAATTCCCAAAAACTTCACCTCCTGAGAAGGTTTTTGAATTTTCTCTGAGGAAATTTGCAAATCAGGGTTTTCCAAATGAGAGATTATTTTTTGTTGGGTATCCCCCACTACTTTTATTTCATCCCCTCCCACCAGAATATCATGAATGTATTGATAGACAGCTGTATTGTCAGGTTTGGGTATCTTTTCTAATTCCTGGGCTAAAGTGTGGTGGGCCGAACTGGGGGAATGTTCAGACCCTTGGGAAAGCCCAGGGCAGGTGTACTGCTTTGGCTCAACTCCCAGAGCCTGTGCAGGAGATTGATTTGGTGCATTGTTCAGAACTTGTGGAGAAGTTTGCTCTGGTACACTGCCCAGAACCTGTGGAGAAGGTTGCTCGGGGGGTGCATCACTGATATAATCATATTCTATTTTAATCACAGGTTTCAAGTTGGAGCAGCAGTGTTCCCCACAATTTTTCATCAAAATTGGGTCTTTTGGAGAGTACATTGGATTAATGTGAATAGCTTCCTTCTCCTGTGTTCCTTTTGGTGAATCAACATGCTTTGAATTTTCATCCCATTCTTCTCTTAAGGCAGCTTTTAACAAATTATTTTCATCTCGCAACAAATGGTTCTCATTCCTTTCTTGATCTAATTGCTTTTGCAAAATTTGAACAAGATTTTGTAGAGAGTCTATAATTGTTCTTTCCTCATTTCTGCGCTCAGAGCGAGTTTCTATAGCTGCCGTAAGACAAGCTCCTAAAACCGAGCAGAGTATGATTTTATCTTTGCCCAGTTTGAACTTTGACTCATGTTGCAGAGAATATATTCTATCAATCACATTCTCCAGATTAAACCAATTATTGTTCGCCCATTCCTCCCCACCTTGGGACAGTCTGGCGTTATACTTAGCTAATAGAGCATAAAATGCAGTTTTATCTGTTACAGTGGAATTCTCAGTCATTTTGTGAAGGGATAAGTAAAAACCACAACAGGGAGGTCTATTGCTTAAGTTACCACACACAACGAAACAGCTTTCGCTGTGTGCCCCCCTTCGCTTCCGTGTGGGTGAAGAGACCAAACTACTTGGGAGGTACTCCTTAGTTACAAAACACCAGGTTGTCTCTTCACTGCACCAAGTAGTCAAACATCATAAAAAACAACAACAACAACAACAACAACAGTGTCCCGCCTTTTGCACCAGTAGATCTTTTGTGAAATTCTGACGACAGAACCCTCAAGTGAGTCTGGGGATGCTCCACACCAAGGCGTCTGCAGTCTGCGGGAAATCAGAAAAACCCCCCTTGCTTTCTAGACAGGATCACCCATTCAAGGTGGCCAGCTAGGTGCGGCTGGAGTAAGACTTCCTTCCCCTGATACAGACTACAGACAACCTTGCATCCCTTCTGTCTGCCAGAAAATCCTGTCCGTGATGCCAATTTAATGTCACGATCCGCTATTAATGCAGAGCGGGGGTCGTGATGGTTCTTTTGATCTCAAAGGTGCAAACAGGCAAAATGCAGGGGACAAAATCAGTTTATTCAACAACAGAAAATCAGTTTAGTCAACAACAGCAATGCATTTCATCAAATGCCAACAATTCAGTTACGGTAAAGGGGAGAGGTACAGGATAAGGAAAGGGGAAGGAAAGGAAGGGATGAGAGAATAGCTACCAACAGACGAGACGGGCGTCCTCACGGGTCATCCGATAGACGAGTCCTCGTCCGTGGGGAGATCTCAGGGGTCTTCATCAGTGGAGAGATCTCAAAGGGTCTTTTCCAGAGGGTCGCTCTTTTATAGTCCTTCTCCAAAGCGAGTGGCCTCTAGCCAAAAGGTGGGAAGATTTATGGACCATTGTGTGGTGCTGCAGGAGACAGGTACGGACAAGCAGTCCTCAGTTGATGCAACACAGTTTCTGGTTGGTGCCACGACAGCACGGTCCAGTGAACACAATACACCAGCACACGGTCATGAGCATCCACCTTAGCCCGGCCAGTAAACCATTGTTCGGAGTCAGTCTGGGTGGGGTCCTGGAGGTCTCCTTGCGACGGTCGGGAGGCAAAGTCGAGGGGAACTTCGGACCAACCCTTACAAGCCGGAATTGGGACCTCAGACTGGAACTGTGACTTCCAACCTTGAAATTAAGTTGTGATTCCAAAGCGGAATTTTGGCCTCAGACTTGAATTGTGACCCTGAGCCTTGTGCTGCATTTGTGATACCAAACCGGAATTGGGTCCTCAGACTGGAATCGTGATCTCGAGACATGAACATCAGTTGTGATTCCAACACGGAATTGGGGGCTCAGACTGGAATTGTGATCTCGAGCCTTGAACTGCCATTGTGATTCCAAACAGGAATATTGACCTAAGACTGGAATTGTGATTTCAGTCCATGAACTGCTATTGTGAATCCAAACTGTAATTGTGACCTCGAGCCTTGAACTCCAGTTGTGATTCCAAACAGGACTTGTGACCTCAGACTGGAATTGTGACCACGAGCCTTGACCGGCAGTTGTGAGTCCAACTGGGAATTGGGGCCTCAGACTGGAATTGTGACTCCTAGCGATGATCTGCAGTACTGATTCCAAACGGGAATTGGGGCCTCAGACTGGAATTGTTATCTTGAGACAGGAATAGCAGTTGTGATTCCAAACGGGAATCGTGGCCTCAGACTGGAAATGTGACAACTAGGCTTGAGCTGCAGTGGTGATACCATACCGGAATTGAGTCTTCAGACTGGAATCATCACCTCGAGCAATGTAGAGCAGTTACGATTCAGAGCCGGAATTGGGACCTCAGACTGGAACTGTGACTTCAAACCTTGAAATTAAGTTGTGATTCCAAAGCGGAATTGTGGCCTCAGACTTGAATTGTGACCCTGAGCCATGTGCTGCATTTGTGATACCAAACCGGAATTGGGTCATCAGACTGGAATCGTGATCTTGAGACATGAACATCAGTTGTGATTCCAACGCGGAATTGGGGGCTCAGACTGGAATTGTGACCCCGAGCATTGAGCAGCAGTTGTGATTCCAAACGTGAATTGTGACCTCAGTCTGGCATTGTGATCTCAAGCCTTGAACTGCAATTGTGATTCCAAACCGGAATTGTGGCCTCAGACTGGAATTGAGACCTCGAGCTTTGAACTGCAATTGTGATTCCAAACAGAAATTATGACCTCAGAGAGTAATTGTGACCTCATTCCAAAAACTGCTATTGTGATTCCAAACAGGAATTGTGACCTCGAGCCTTGAACTGCAGTACTGATTCCAAACGGGAATTGGGGCCTCAGACTGGAATTGTGATCTTGAGACAGGAATAGCAGTTGTGATTCCAAACGGGAATTGTGGCCTCATACTGGAATTATGACCTCGAGCTTTGAACTGCAATTGTGATTCCAAACAGAAATTATGACCTCAGAGAGTAATTGTGACCTCATTCCATGAACTGCTATTGTGATTCCAAACAGGAATTGTGACCTCGAGCCTTGAACTGCAGTACTGATTCCAAACAGGAATTGGGGCCTCAGACTGGAATTTTGATCTCGAGACAGGAATAGCAGTTGTGATTCCAAACGGGAATCGTGGCCTCAGACTGGAAATGTGACAACTAGGCTTGAGCTGCAGTTGTGATACCATACCGGAATTGAGTCTTCAGACTGGAATCGTCACCTCGAGCAATGTAGAGCAGTTACGATTCAGAGCCGGAATTGGGACCTCAGACTGGAACTGTGACTTCAAACCTTGAAATTAAGTTGTGATTCCAAAGCGGAATTGTGGCCTCAGACTTGATGTGCCCCTGAGCCTTGTGCTGCATTTGTGATACCAAACCGGAATTGGGTCCTCAGACTGGAATCGTGATCTCGAGACATGAACATCAGTTGTGATTCCAACACGGAATTGGGGGCTCAGACTGGAATTGTGATCTCGAGCCTTGAACTGCCATTGTGATTTCAAATCGGAATTGGGTCCTCAGACTGGAATCGTGACCTCGAGACAGGACCAGCAGTTGTGATTCCAAACGGGAATTGTGGCCTCAGACTGGAATTGTGACCCCGAGCATTGAGCAGCAGTTGTGATTCCAAACGGGAATTGTGACCTCAGTCTGGCATTGTGATCTCAAGCCTTGAACTGCAATTGTGATTCCAAACCGGAATTGTGGCCTCAGACTGGAATTGAGACCTCGAGCTTTGAACTGCAATTGTGATTCCAAACAGAAATTATGACCTCAGAGAGTAATTGTGACCTCATTCCAAAAACTGCTATTGTGATTTCAAAAAGGAATTGTGACCTCGAGCCTTGAACTGCAGTACTGATTCCAAACGGGAATTGGGGCCTCAGACTGGAATTGTGATCTTGAGACAGGAATAGCAGTTGTGATTCCAAACGGGAATCGTGGCCTCATACTTGAATTGTGACCCTGAGCCTTGGGCTGCATTTGTGATACCAAACCGGAATTGGGTCCTCAGACTGGAATCGTGATCTCGAGACATGAACATCAGTTGTGATTCCAACACGGAATTGGGGGCTCAGACTGGAATTGTGATCTCGAACCTTGAATTGCCATTGTGATTCCAAACAGGAATATTGACCTAAGACTGGAATTGTGATTTCATTCCATGAACTGCTATTGTGAATCCAAACTGTAATTGTGACCTCGAGCCTTGAACTCCAGTTGTGATTCCAAACAGGACTTGTGACCTCAGACTGGAATTGTGACCTCGAGTCTTGAACGGCAGTTGTGAGTCCAACTGGCAATTGTGGCCTCAGACTGGAATTGTGACTCCTAGCCAGGATCTGCAATTGTAATTCCAAACAGGATTCAGGACCTCACACTGGAATTGTGATCGCGAGACAGGAATAGCAGTTGTGATTCCAACACGGAATTGGGGGCTCAGACTGGAATTGTGATCTCGAGCCTTGAACTGCAATTGTGATTCCAAACCGGAATTGTGACCTCAGACTGGAATCGTGATCTCGAGACAGGAATAGCAGTTGTGATTCCAAACGGGAATCGTGGCCTCAGACTGGAAATGTGACAACTAGGCTTTAGCTGCAGTTGTGATACCATAACGGAATTGAGTCTTCAGACTGGAATTGTCACCTCGAGCAATGTTGAGCAGTTACGATTCAGAGCCGGAATTGGGACCTCAGACTGGAACTGTGACTTCCAACCTTGAAATTAAGTTGTGATTCCAAAGCAGAATTGTGGCCTCAGACTTGAATTGTGACCCTGAGCCTTGTGCTGCATTTGTGATACCAAACCGGAATTGGGTCCTCAGACTGGAATCGTGATCTCGAGACATGAACATCAGTTGTGATTCCAACACGGAATTGGGGGCTCAGACTGGAATTGTGATCTCGAGCCTTGAACTGCAATCGTGATTTCAAATCGGAATTGGGTCCTCAGACTGGAATCTTGACCTCGAGACAGGATCAGCAGTTGTGATTCCAAACGGGAATTGTGGCCTCAGACTGGAATTGTGACCCCGAGCATTGAGCAGCAGTTGTGATTCCAAACGGGAATTGTGACCTCAGTCTGGCATTGTGATCTCAAGCCTTGAACTGCAAATGTGATTCCAAACCGGAATTGTGGCCTCAGACTGGAATTGAGACCTCGAGCTTTGAACTGCAATTGTGATTCCAAACAGAAATTATGACCTCAGAGAGTAATTGTGACCTCATTCCATGAACTGCTATTGTGATTCTAAACAGGAATTGTGACCTCAAGCCTTGAACTGCAGTACTGATTCCAAACGGGAATTGGGGCCTCAGACTGGAATTGTGATCTTGAGACAGGAATAGCAGTTGTGATTCCAAACGGGAATCGTGGCCTCATACTTGAATTGTGATCCTGAGCCTTGGGCTGCATTTGTGATACCAAATCGGAATTGGGTCCTCAGACTGGAATCGTGACCTCGAGACAGGACCAGCAGTTGTGATTCCAAACGGGAATTGTGGCCTCAGACTGGAATTGTGACCCCGAGCATTGAGCAGCAGTTGTGATTCCAAACGGGAATTGTGACCCCAGTCTGGCATTGTGATCTCAAGCCTTGAACTGCAATTGTGATTCCAAACCGGAATTGTGGCCTCAGACTGGAATTGAGACCTCGAGCTTTGAACTGCAATTGTGATTCCAAACAGAAATTATGACCTCAGACAGTAATTGTGACCTCATTCCAAAAACTGCTATTGTGATTTCAAACAGGAATTGTGACCTCGAGCCTTGAACTGCAGTACTGATTCCAAACGGGAATTGGGGCCTCAGACTGGAATTGTGATCTTGAGACAGGAATAGCAGTTGTGATTCCAAACGGGAATCGTGACCTCATACTTGAATTGTGATCCTGAGCCTTGGGCTGCATTTGTGATACCAAACCGGAATTGGGTCCTCAGACTGGAATCGTGACCTCGAGACAGGACCAGCAGTTGTGATTCCAAACGGGAATTGTGGCCTCAGACTGGAATTGTGACCCCGAGCATTGAGCAGCAGTTGTGATTCCAAACGGGAATTGTGACCCCAGTCTGGCATTGTGATCTCAAGCCTTGAACTGCAATTGTGATTCCAAACCGGAATTGTGGCCTCAGACTGGAATTGAGACCTCGAGCTTTGAACTGCAATTGTGATTCCAAACAGAAATTATGACCTCAGACAGTAATTGTGACCTCATTCCAAAAACTGCTATTGTGATTTCAAACAGGAATTGTGACCTCGAGCCTTGAACTGCAGTACTGATTCCAAACGGGAATTGGGGCCTCAGACTGGAATTGTGATCTTGAGACAGGAATAGCAGTTGTGATTCCAAACGGGAATCGTGGCCTCATACTTGAATTGTGACCCTGAGCCTCGGGCT
This sequence comes from Sturnus vulgaris, assembly GCF_052056855.1. Lineage (NCBI taxonomy): Eukaryota > Metazoa > Chordata > Aves > Passeriformes > Sturnidae > Sturnus > Sturnus vulgaris. The sequence goes on along the minus strand of NC_142268.1, from coordinate 7,101,172 downwards.
GCATTTGTGATACCAAACCGGAATTGGGTCCTCAGACTGGAATCGTGATCTCGAGACATGAACATCAGTTGTGATTCCAACACGGAATTGGGGGCTCAGACTGGAATTGTGATCTCGAACCTTGAATTGCCATTGTGATTCCAAACAGGAATATTGACCTAAGACTGGAATTGTGATTTCATTCCATGAACTGCTATTGTGAATCCAAACTGTAATTGTGACCTCGAGCCTTGAACTCCAGTTGTGATTCCAAACAGGACTTGTGACCTCAGACTGGAATTGTGACCTCGAGCCTTGACCGGCAGTTGTGAGTCCAACTGGGAATTGTGGCCTCAGACTGGAATTGTGACTCCTAGCGATGATCTGCAGTACTGATTCCAAACGGGAATTGGGGCCTCAGACTGGAATTGTGATCTCGAGACAGGAATAGCAGTTGTGATTCCAAACGGGAATCGTGGCCTCAGACTGGAAATGTGACAACTAGGCTTGAGCTGCAGTGGTGATACCATACCGGAATTGAGTCTTCTGACTGGAATCGTCACCTCGAGCAATGTAGAGCAGTTACGATTCAGAGCCGGAATTGGGACCTCAGACCGGAACTGTGACTTCGAACCTTGAAATTAAGTTGTGATTCCAAAGCGGAATTGTGGCCTCAGACTTGAATTGTGACCCTGAGCCTTGTGCTGCATTTGTGATGCCAAACCGGAATTGGGTCCTCAGACTGGAATCGTGATCTCGAGACATGAACATCAGTTGTGATTCCAAACAGGACTTGTGACCTCAGACAGGAATTGTGACCTCGAGCCTTGAACTGCCATTGTGATTCCAAACAGGAATATTGACCTAAGACTGGAATTGTGATTTCAGTCCATGAACTGCTATTGTGAATCCAAACTGTAATTGTGACCTCGAGCCTTGAACTCCAGTTGTGATTCCAAACGGGAATTGTGACCTCAGACTGGAATTGTTACCTCAAGCCTTGACCGGCAGTTGTGAGTCCAACTGGGAATTGTGGCCTCAGACTGGAATTGTGACTCCTAGTCATGATCTGCAGTACTGATTCCAAACGGGAATTGGGGCCTCAGACTGGAATTGTGGTCTCGAGACAGGAATAGCAGTTGTGATTCCAAACGGGAATTGTGGCCTCAGACTGGAAATGTGACAACTAGGCTTTAGCTGCAGTTGTGATACCATACCGGAATTGAGTCCTCAGACTGGAATCGTCACCTCGAGCAATGTAGAGCAGTTACGATCCAGAGCCAGAATTGGGACCTCAGACTGGAACTGTGACTTCGAACCTTGAAATTAAGTTGTGATTCCAAAGCGGAATTGTGGCCTCAGACTTGAATTGTGACCCTGAGCCATGTGCTGCATTTGTGATACCAAACCGGAATTGGGTCCTCAGACTGGAATCGTGATCTCGAGACAGGATCAGCAGTTGTGATTCCAAACAGGAATTGTGGCCTCAGACTGGAATTGAGACCTCGAGCTTTGAACTGCAATTGTGATTCAAAACAGAAATTATGACCTCAGACAGTAATTGTGACCTCATTCCAAAAACTGCTATTGTGATTCCAAACAGGAATTGTGACCTCGAGCCTTGAACTGCAGTACTGATTCCAAACGGGAATTGGGGCCTCAGACTGGAATTGTGATCTCGAGACAGGGATAGCAGTTGTGATTCCAAACGGGAATTGTGGCCTCATACTGGAATTGAGACCTCGAGCTTTGAACTACAATTGTGATTCCAAACAGAAATTATGACCTCAGAGAGTAATTGTGACCTCATTCCATGAACTGCTATTGTGATTCCAAACAGGAATTGTGACCTCGAGCCTTGAACTGCAGTACTGATTCCAAACGGGAATCGTGGCCTCAGACTGGAAATGTGACAACTAGGCTTGAGCTGCAGTTGTGATACCATACCGGAATTGAGTCTTCAGACTGGAATCGTCACCTTGAGCAATGTAGAGCAGTTACGATTCAGAGCCGGAATTGGGACCTCAGACTGGAACTGTGACTTCAAACCTTGAAATTAAGTTGTGATTCCAAAGCGGAATTGTGGCCTCAGACTTGATGTGACCCTGAGCCTTGTGCTGCATTTGTGATACCAAACCGGAATTGGGTCCTCAGACTGGAATCGTGATCTCGAGACATGAACATCAGTTGTAATTCCAACACGGAATTGGGGGCTCAGACTGGAATTGTGATCTCGAGCCTTGAACTGCCATTGTGATTTCAAATCGGAATTGGGTCCTCAGACTGGAATCGTGACCTCGAGACAGGACCAGCAGTTGTGATTCCAAACGGGAATTGTGACCTCAGTCTGGCATTGTGATCTCAAGCCTTGAACTGCAATTGTGATTCCAAACCGGAATTGTGGCCTCAGACTGGAATTGAGACCTCGAGCTTTGAACTGCAATTGTGATTCCAAACAGAAATTATGACCTCAGACAGTAATTGTGACCTCATTCCAAAAACTGCTATTGTGATTTCAAACAGGAATTGTGACCTCGAGCCTTGAACTGCAGTACTGATTCCAAACGGGAATTGGGGCCTCAGACTGGAATTGTGATCTTGAGACAGGAATAGCAGTTGTGATTCCAAACGGGAATCGTGGCCTCATACTTGAATTGTGACCCTGAGCCTTGGGCTGCATTTGTGATACCAAACCGGAATTGGGTCCTCAGACTGGAATCGTGATCTCGAGACATGAACATCAGTTGTGATTCCAACACGTAACTGGGGGCTCAGACTGGAATTGTGATCTCGAACCTTGAATTGCCATTGTGATTCCAAACAGGAATATTGACCTAAGACTGGAATTGTGATTTCATTCCATGAACTGCTATTGTGAATCCAAACTGTAATTGTGACCTCGAGCCTTGAATTCCAGTTGTGATTCCAAACAGGACTTGTGACCTCAGACTGGAATTGTGACCTCGAGTCTTGAACGGCAGTTGTGAGTCCAACTGGCAATTGTGGCCTCAGACTGGAATTGTGACTCCTAGCCAGGATCTGCAATTGTAATTCCAAACAGGATTCAGGACCTCACACTGGAATTGTGATCGCGAGACAGGAATAGCAGTTGTGATTCCAACACGGAATTGGGGGCTCAGACTGGAATTGTGATCTCGAGCCTTGAACTGCCATTGTGATTCCAAACAGGAATATTGACCTAAGACTGGAACTGTGATTTCATTCCATGAACTGCTATTGTGAATCCAAACTGTAATTGTGACCTCGAGCCTTGAACTCCAGTTGTAATTCCAAACAGGACTTGTGACCTCAGACTGGAATTGTGACCTCGAGCCTTGACCGGCAGTTGTGAGTCCAACTGGGAATTGTGGCCTCAGACTGGAATTGTGACTCCTAGCCAGGATATGCAATTGTAATTCCAAACAGGATTCAGGACCTCACACTGGAATTGTGATCGCGAGACAGGAATAGCAGTTGTGATTCCCACACGGAACTGGGGGATCAGACTGGAATTGTGATCTCGAGCCTTGAACTGCAATTGTGATTCCAAACCGGAATTGTGACCTCAGACTGGAATTGTGATCTCGAGACAGGAATAGCAGTTGTGATTCCAAACGGGAATCGTGGCCTCAGACTGGAAATGTGACAACTAGGCTTGAGCTGCAGTTGTGATACCATACCGGAATTGAGTCTTCAGACTGGAATTGTCACCTCGAGCAATGTTGAGCAGTTACGATTCAGAGCCGGAATTGGGACCTCAGACTGGAACTGTGACTTCCAACCTTGAAATTAAGTTGTGATTCCAAAGCAGAATTTTGGCCTCAGACTTGAATTGTGACCCTGAGCCATGTGCTGCATTTGTGATACCAAACCGGAATTGGGTCCTCAGACTGGAATCGTGATCTCGAGACATGAACATCAGTTGTGATTCCAACACGGAATTGGGGGCTCAGACTGGAATTGTGATCTCGAGCCTTGAACTGCCATTGTGATTTCAAATCGGAATTGGGTCCTCAGACTGGAATCTTGACCTCGAGACAGGATCAGCAGTTGTGATTCCAAACGGGAATTGTGGCCTCAGACTGGAATTGTGACCCCGAGCATTGAGCAGCAGTTGTGATTCCAAACGGGAATTGTGACCTCAGTCTGGCATTGTGATCTCAAGCCTTGAACTGCAATTGTGATTCCAAACCGGAATTGTGGCCTCAGACTGGAATTGAGACCTCGAGCTTTGAACTGCAATTGTGATTCCAAACAGAAATTATGACCTCAGACAGTAATTGTGACCTCATTCCAAAAACTGCTATTGTGATTCCAAACAGGAATTGTGACCTCGAGCCTTGAACTGCAGTACTGATTCCAAACGGGAATTGGGGCCTCAGACTGGAAATGTGACAGCTAGGCTTGAGCTGCATTTGTGATACCATACGGGAATTGAGTCCTCAGACTGGAATCGTCACCTCGAGCATTGTAGAGCAGTTACGATTCAGAGCCGGAATTGGGACCTCAGACTGGAACTGTGACTTCGAACCTTGAAATTAAGTTGTGATTCCAAAGCGGAATTGCGGCCTCAGACTTGAATTGTGACCCTGAGCCACGTGCTGCATTTGTGATACCAAACCGGAATTGGGTCCTCAGACTGGAATCGTGATCTTGAGACATGAACATCAGTTATGATTCCAACGCGGAATTGGGGGCTCAGACTGGAATTGTGATCTCGAGCCTTGAACTGCAATTGTGATTTCAAATCTGAATTGGGTCCTCAGACTGGAATCTTGACCTCGAGACAGGATCAGCAGTCGTGATTCCAAACGGGAATTGTGGCCTCAGACTGGAATTGTGACCCCGAGCATTGAGCAGCAGTTGTGATTCCAAACGGGAATTGTGACCTCAGTCTGGCATTGTGATCTCAAGCCTTGAACTGCAATTGTGATTCCAAACCGGAATTGGGTCCTCAGACTGGAATCGTGATCTTGAGACATGAACATCAGTTGTGATTCCAACACGGAATTGGGGGCTCAGACAGGAATTGTGATCTCGAGCCTTGAACTGCCATTGTGATTTCAAATCGGAATTGGGTCCTCAGACTGGAATCGTGACCTCGAGACAGGACCAGCAGTTGTGATTCCAAACGGGAATTGTGGCCTCAGACTGGAATTGTGATCTTGAGACAGGAATAGCAGTTGTGATTCCAAACGGGAATCGTGGCCTCATACTTGAATTGTGACCCTGAGCCTTGGGCTGCATTTGTGATACCAAACCGGAATTGGGTCCTCAGACTGGAATCGTGATCTCGAGACATGAACATCAGTTGTGATTCCAACACGTAACTGGGGGCTCAGACTGGAATTGTGATCTCGAACCTTGAATTGCCATTGTGATTCCAAACAGGAATATTGACCTAAGACTGGAATTGTGATTTCATTCCATGAACTGCTATTGTGAATCCAAACTGTAATTGTGACCTCGAGCCTTGAATTCCAGTTGTGATTCCAAACAGGACTTGTGACCTCAGACTGGAATTGTGACCTCGAGTCTTGAACGGCAGTTGTGAGTCCAACTGGCAATTGTGGCCTCAGACTGGAATTGTGACTCCTAGCCAGGATCTGCAATTGTAATTCCAAACAGGATTCAGGACCTCACACTGGAATTGTGATCGCGAGACAGGAATAGCAGTTGTGATTCCAACACGGAATTGGGGGCTCAGACTGGAATTGTGATCTCGAGCCTTGAACTGCCATTGTGATTCCAAACAGGAATATTGACCTAAGACTGGAACTGTGATTTCATTCCATGAACTGCTATTGTGAATCCAAACTGTAATTGTGACCTCGAGCCTTGAACTCCAGTTGTAATTCCAAACAGGACTTGTGACCTCAGACTGGAATTGTGACCTCGAGCCTTGACCGGCAGTTGTGAGTCCAACTGGGAATTGTGGCCTCAGACTGGAATTGTGACTCCTAGCCAGGATATGCAATTGTAATTCCAAACAGGATTCAGGACCTCACACTGGAATTGTGATCGCGAGACAGGAATAGCAGTTGTGATTCCCACACGGAACTGGGGGCTCAGACTGGAATTGTGATCTCGAGCCTTGAACTGCAATTGTGATTCCAAACCGGAATTGTGACCTCAGACTGGAATTGTGATCTCGAGACAGGAATAGCAGTTGTGATTCCAAACGGGAATCGTGGCCTCAGACTGGAAATGTGACAACTAGGCTTGAGCTGCAGTTGTGATACCATACCGGAATTGAGTCTTCAGACTGGAATTGTCACCTCGAGCAATGTTGAGCAGTTACGATTCAGAGCCGGAATTGGGACCTCAGACTGGAACTGTGACTTCCAACCTTGAAATTAAGTTGTGATTCCAAAGCAGAATTTTGGCCTCAGACTTGAATTGTGACCCTGAGCCATGTGCTGCATTTGTGATACCAAACCGGAATTGGGTCCTCAGACTGGAATCGTGATCTCGAGACATGAACATCAGTTGTGATTCCAACACGGAATTGGGGGCTCAGACTGGAATTGTGATCTCGAGCCTTGAACTGCCATTGTGATTTCAAATCGGAATTGGGTCCTCAGACTGGAATCTTGACCTCGAGACAGGATCAGCAGTTGTGATTCCAAACGGGAATTGTGGCCTCAGACTGGAATTGTGACCCCGAGCATTGAGCAGCAGTTGTGATTCCAAACGGGAATTGTGACCTCAGTCTGGCATTGTGATCTCAAGCCTTGAACTGCAATTGTGATTCCAAACCGGAATTGTGGCCTCAGACTGGAATTGAGACCTCGAGCTTTGAACTGCAATTGTGATTCCAAACAGAAATTATGACCTCAGACAGTAATTGTGACCTCATTCCAAAAACTGCTATTGTGATTCCAAACAGGAATTGTGACCTCGAGCCTTGAACTGCAGTACTGATTCCAAACGGGAATTGGGGCCTCAGACTGGAAATGTGACAGCTAGGCTTGAGCTGCATTTGTGATACCATACGGGAATTGAGTCCTCAGACTGGAATCGTCACCTCGAGCATTGTAGAGCAGTTACGATTCAGAGCCGGAATTGGGACCTCAGACTGGAACTGTGACTTCGAACCTTGAAATTAAGTTGTGATTCCAAAGCGGAATTGCGGCCTCAGACTTGAATTGTGACCCTGAGCCACGTGCTGCATTTGTGATACCAAACCGGAATTGGGTCCTCAGACTGGAATCGTGATCTTGAGACATGAACATCAGTTATGATTCCAACGCGGAATTGGGGGCTCAGACTGGAATTGTGATCTCGAGCCTTGAACTGCAATTGTGATTTCAAATCTGAATTGGGTCCTCAGACTGGAATCTTGACCTCGAGACAGGATCAGCAGTCGTGATTCCAAACGGGAATTGTGGCCTCAGACTGGAATTTTGACCCCGAGCATTGAGCAGCAGTTGTGATTCCAAACGGGAATTGTGACCTCAGTCTGGCATTGTGATCTCAAGCCTTGAACTGCAATTGTGATTCCAAACCGGAATTGGGTCCTCAGACTGGAATCGTGATCTCGGGACAGGAACATCAGTTGTGATTCCAACACGGAATTGGGGGCTCAGACAGGAATTGTGATCTCGAGCCTTGAACTGCCATTGTGATTTCAAATCGGAATTGGGTCCTCAGACTGGAATCGTGACCTCGAGACAGGACCAGCAGTTGTGATTCCAAACGGGAATTGTGGCCTCAGACTGGAATTGTGACCCCGAGCATTGAGCAGCAGTTGTGATTCCAAACGGGAATTGTGACCTCAGTCTGGCATTGTGATCTCAAGCCTTGAACTGCAATTGTGATTCCAAACCGGAATTGTGGCCTCAGACTGGAATTGAGACCTCGAGCTTTGAACTGCAATTGTGATTCCAAACAGAAATTATGACCTCAGAGAGTAATTGTGACCTCATTCCAAAAACTGCTATTGTGATTTCAAAAAGGAATTGTGACCTCGAGCCTTGAACTGCAGTACTGATTCCAAACGGGAATTGGGGCCTCAGACTGGAATTGTGATCTTGAGACAGGAATAGCAGTTGTGATTCCAAACGGGAATCGTGGCCTCATACATGAATTGTGACCCTGAGCCTTGGGCTGCATTTGTGATACCAAACCGGAATTGGGTCCTCAGACTGGAATCGTGATCTCGAGACATGAACATCAGTTGTGATTCCAACACGGAATTGGGGGCTCAGACTGGAATTGTGATCTCGAACCTTGAATTGCCATTGTGATTCCAAACAGGAATATTGACCTAAGACTGGAATTGTGATTTCAGTCCATGAACTGCTATTGTGAATCCAAACTGTAATTGAGACCTCGAGCCTTGAACTCCAGTTGTGATTCCAAACAGGACTTGTGACCTCAGACTGGAATTGTGACCTCGAGCCTTGAACGGCAGTTGTGAGTCCAACTGGGAATTGTGGCCTCAGACTGGAATTGTGACTCCTAGCCAGGATCTGCAATTGTAAATCCAAACAGGATTCAGGACCTCACACTGGAATTGTGATCGCGAGACAGGAATAGCAGTTGTGATTCCAACACGGAATTGGGGGCTCAGACTGGAATTGTGATCTCGAGCCTTGAACTGCAATTGTGATTCCAAACCGGAATTCTGACCTCAGACTGGAATTGTGATCTCGAGACAGGAATAGCAGTTGTGATTCCAAACGGGAATCGTGGCCTCAGACTGGAAATGTGACAACTAGGCTTTAGCTGCAGTTGTGATACCATAACGGAATTGAGTCTTCAGACTGGAATTGTCACCTCGAGCAATGTTGAGCAGTTACGATTCAGAGCCGGAATTGGGACCTCAGACTGGAACTGTGACTTCCAACCTTGAAATTAAGTTGTGATTCCAAAGCAGAATTGTGGCCTCAGACTTGAATTGTGACCCTGAGCCTTGTGCTGCATTTGTGATACCAAACCGGAATTGGGTCCTCAGACTGGAATCGTGATCTCGAGACATGAACATCAGTTGTGATTCCAACACGGAATTGGGGGCTCAGACTGGAATTGTGATCTCGAGCCTTGAACTGCCATTGTGATTTCAAATCGGAATTGGGTCCTCAGACTGGAATCGTGACCTCGAGACAGGATCAGCAGTTGTGATTCCAAACGGGAATTGTGGCCTCAGACTGGAATTGTGACCCCGAGCATTGAGCAGCAGTTGTGATTCCAAACGGGAATTGTGACCTCAGTCTGGCATTGTGATCTCAAGCCTTGAACTGCAATTGTGATTCCAAACCGGAATTGTGGCCTCAGACTGGAATTGAGACCTCGAGCATTGAACTGCAATTGTGATTCCAAACAGAAATTATGACCTCAGAGAGTAATTGTGACCTCATTCCATGAACTACTATTGTGATTCTAAACAGGAATTGTGACCTCAAGCCTTGAACTGCAGTACTGATTCCAAACGGGAATTGGGGCCTCAGACTGGAATTGTGATCTTGAGACAGGAATAGCAGTTGTGATTCCAAACGGGAATCGTGGCCTCATACTTGAATTGTGATCCTGAGCCTTGGGCTGCATTTGTGATACCAAATCGGAATTGGGTCCTCAGACTGGAATCGTGACCTCGAGACAGGACCAGCAGTTGTGATTCCAAACGGGAATTGTGGCCTCAGACTGGAATTGTGACCCCGAGCATTGAGCAGCAGTTGTGATTCCAAACGGGAATTGTGACCCCAGTCTGGCATTGTGATCTCAAGCCTTGAACTGCAATTGTGATTCCAAACCGGAATTGTGGCCTCAGACTGGAATTGAGACCTCGAGCTTTGAACTGCAATTGTGATTCCAAACAGAAATTATGACCTCAGAGAGTAATTGTGACCTCATTCCAAAAACTGCTATTGTGATTTCAAACAGGAATTGTGACCTCGAGCCTTGAACTGCAGTACTGATTCCAAACGGGAATTGGGGCCTCAGACTGGAATTGTGATCTTGAGACAGGAATAGCAGTTGTGATTCCAAACGGGAATCGTGGCCTCATACTTGAATTGTGACCCTGAGCCTTGGGCTGCATTTGTGATACCAAACCGGAATTGGGTCCTCAGACTGGAATCGTGATCTCGAGACATGAACATCAGTTGTGATTCCAACATGGAATTGGGGGCTCAGACTGGAATTGTGATCTCGAACCTTGAATTGCCATTGTGATTCCAAACAGGAATATTGACCTAAGACTGGAATTGTGATTTCATTCCATGAACTGCTATTGTGAATCCAAACTGTAATTGTGACCTCGAGCCTTGAACTCCAGTTGTGATTCCAAACAGGACTTGTGACCTCAGACTGGAATTGTGACCTCGAGCCTTGACCGGCAGTTGTGAGTCCAACTGGGAATTGTGGCCTCAGACTGGAATTGTGACTCCTAGCGATGATCTGCAGTACTGATTCCAAACGGGAATTGGGGCCTCAGACTGGAATTGTGATCTCGAGACAGGAATAGCAGTTGTGATTCCAAACGGGAATCGTGGCCTCAGACTGGAAATGTGACAACTAGGCTTGAGCTGCAGTTGTGATACCATACCGGAATTGAGTCTTCAGACTGGAATCGTCACCTCGAGCAATGTAGAGCAGTTACGATTCAGAGCCGGAATTGGGACCTCAGACCGGAACTGTGACTTCGAACCTTGAAATTAAGTTGTGATTCCAAAGCGGAATTGTGGCCTCAGACTTGAATTGTGACCCTGAGCCTTGTGCTGCATTTGTGATGCCAAACCGGAATTGGGTCCTCAGACTGGAATCGTGATCTCGAGACATGAACATCAGTTGTGATTCCAAACAGGACTTGTGGCCTCAGACTGGAATTGTGACCTCGAGCCTTGAACTGCCATTGTGATTCCAAACAGGAATATTGACCTAAGACTGGAATTGTGATTTCAGTCCATGAACTGCTATTGTGAATCCAAACTGTAATTGTGACCTCGAGCCTTGAACTCCAGTTGTGATTCCAAACGGGAATTGTGACCTCAGACTGGAATTGTTACCTCAAGCCTTGACCGGCAGTTGTGAGTCCAACTGGGAATTGTGGCCTCAGACTGGAATTGTGACTCCTAGTCATGATCTGCAGTACTGATTCCAAACGGGAATTGGGGCCTCAGACTGGAATTGTGGTCTCGAGACAGGAATAGCAGTTGTGATTCCAAACGGGAATTGTGGCCTCAGACTGGAAATGTGACAACTAGGCTTTAGCTGCAGTTGTGATACCATACCGGAATTGAGTCCTCAGACTGGAATCGTCACCTCGAGCAATGTAGAGCAGTTACGATCCAGAGCCAGAATTGGGACCTCAGACTGGAACTGTGACTTCGAACCTTGAAATTAAGTTGTGATTCCAAAGCGGAATTGTGGCCTCAGACTTGAATTGTGACCCTGAGCCATGTGCTGCATTTGTGATACCAAACCGGAATAGGGTCCTCAGACTGGAATCGTGATCTCGAGACAGGATCAGCAGTTGTGATTCCAAACAGGAATTGTGGCCTCAGACTGGAATTGAGACCTCGAGCTTTGAACTGCAATTGTGATTCCAAACAGAAATTATGACCTCAGACAGTAATTGTGACCTCATTCCAAAAACTGCTATTGTGATTCCAAACAGGAATTGTGACCTCGAGCCTTGAACTGCAGTACTGATTCCAAACGGGAATTGGGGACTCAGACTGGAATTGTGATCTCGAGACAGGGATAGCAGTTGTGATTCCAAACGGGAATTGTGGCCTCATACTGGAATTGAGACCTCGAGCTTTGAACTACAATTGTGATTCCAAACAGAAATTATGACCTCAGAGAGTAATTGTGACCTCATTCCATGAACTGCTATTGTGATTCCAAACAGGAATTGTGACCTCGAGCCTTGAACTGCAGTACTGATTCCAAACAGGAATTGGGGCCTCAGACTGGAATTTTGATCTCGAGACAGGAAAAGGAGTTGTTGTTCCAAACGGGAATCGTGGCCTCAGACTGGAAATGTGACAACTAGGCTTGAGCTGCAGTTGTGATACCATACCGGAATTGAGTCTTCAGACTGGAATCGTCACCTTGAGCAATGTAGAGCAGTTACGATTCAGAGCCGGAATTGGGACCTCAGACTGGAACTGTGACTTCAAACCTTGAAATTAAGTTGTGATTCCAAAGCGGAATTGTGGCCTCAGACTTGATGTGACCCTGAGCCTTGTGCTGCATTTGTGATACCAAACCGGAATTGGGTCCTCAGACTGGAATCGTGATCTCGAGACATGAACATCAGTTGTGATTCCAACACGGAATTGGGGGCTCAGACTGGAATTGTGATCTCGAGCCTTGAACTGCCATTGTGATTTCAAATCGGAATTGGGTCCTCAGACTGGAATCGTGACCTCGAGACAGGACCAGCAGTTGTGATTCCAAACGGGAATTGTGACCCCAGTCTGGCATTGTGATCTCAAGCCTTGAACTGCAATTGTGATTCCAAACCGGAATTGTGGCCTCAGACTGGAATTGAGACCTCGAGCTTTGAACTGCAATTGTGATTCCAAACAGAAATTATGACCTCAGACAGTAATTGTGACCTCATTCCAAAAACTGCTATTGTGATTCCAAACAGGAATTGTGACCTCGAGCCTTGAACTGCAGTACTGATTCCAAACGGGAATTGGGGCCTCAGACTGGAATTGTGATCTCGAGACAGGAATAGCAGTTGTGATTCCAAACGGGAATCGTGGCCTCATACTTGAATTGTGACCCTGAGCCTTGGGCTGCATTTGTGATACCAAACCGGAATTGGGTCCTCAGACTGGAATCGTGATCTCGAGACATGAACATCAGTTGTGATTCCAACACGTAACTGGGGGCTCAGACTGGAATTGTGATCTCGAACCTTGAATTGCCATTGTGATTCCAAACAGGAATATTGACCTAAGACTGGAATTGTGATTTCATTCCATGAACTGCTATTGTGAATCCAAACTGTAATTGTGACCTCGAGCCTTGAATTCCAGTTGTGATTCCAAACAGGACTTGTGACCTCAGACTGGAATTGTGACCTCGAGTCTTGAACGGCAGTTGTGAGTCCAACTGGGAATTGTGGCCTCAGACTGGAATTGTGACTCCTAGCCAGGATCTGCAATTGTAATTCCAAACAGGATTCAGGACCTCACACTGGAATTGTGATCGCGAGACAGGAATAGCAGTTGTGATTCCAACACGGAATTGGGGGCTCAGACTGGAATTGTGATCTCGAGCCTTGAACTGCCATTGTGATTCCAAACAGGAATATTGACCTAAGACTGGAACTGTGATTTCATTCCATGAACTGCTATTGTGAATCCAAACTGTAATTGTGACCTCGAGCCTTGAACTCCAGTTGTAATTCCAAACAGGACTTGTGACCTCAGACTGGAATTGTGACCTCGAGCCTTGACCGGCAGTTGTGAGTCCAACTGGGAATTGTGGCCTCAGACTGGAATTGTGACTCCTAGCCAGGATATGCAATTGTAATTCCAAACAGGATTCAGGACCTCACACTGGAATTGTGATCGCGAGACAGGAATAGCAGTTGTGATTCCCACACGGAATTGGGGGCTCAGACTGGAATTGTGATCTCGAGCCTTGAACTGCAATTGTGATTCCAAACCGGAATTGTGACCTCAGACTGGAATTGTGATCTCGAGACAGGAATAGCAGTTGTGATTCCAAACGGGAATCGTGGCCTCAGACTGGAAATGTGACAACTAGGCTTGAGCTGCAGTTGTGATACCATACCGGAATTGAGTCTTCAGACTGGAATTGTCACCTCGAGCAATGTTGAGCAGTTACGATTCAGAGCCGGAATTGGGACCTCAGACTGGAACTGTGACTTCCAACCTTGAAATTAAGTTGTGATTCCAAAGCAGAATTTTGGCCTCAGACTTGAATTGTGACCCTGAGCCATGTGCTGCATTTGTGATACCAAACCGGAATTGGGTCCTCAGACTGGAATCGTGATCTCGAGACATGAACATCAGTTGTGATTCCAACACGGAATTGGGGGCTCAGACTGGAATTGTGATCTCGAGCCTTGAACTGCCATTGTGATTTCAAATCGGAATTGGGTCCTCAGACTGGAATCTTGACCTCGAGACAGGATCAGCAGTTGTGATTCCAAACGGGAATTGTGGCCTCAGACTGGAATTGTGACCCCGAGCATTGAGCAGCAGTTGTGATTCCAAACGGGAATTGTGACCTCAGTCTGGCATTGTGATCTCAAGCCTTGAACTGCAATTGTGATTCCAAACCGGAATTGTGGCCTCAGACTGGAATTGAGACCTCGAGCTTTGAACTGCAATTGTGATTCCAAACAGAAATTATGACCTCAGACAGTAATTGTGACCTCATTCCAAAAACTGCTATTGTGATTCCAAACAGGAATTGTGACCTCGAGCCTTGAACTGCAGTACTGATTCCAAACGGGAATTGGGGCCTCAGACTGGAATTGTGATCTTGAGACAGGAATAGCAGTTGTGATTCCAAACGGGAATTGTGGCCTCATACTGGAATTGTGACCTCGAGCTTTGAACTGCAATTGTGATTCCAAACAGAAATTATGACCTCAGAGAGTAATTGTGACCTCATTCCATGAACTGCTATTGTGATTCCAAACAGGAATTGTGACCTCGAGCCTTGAACTGCAGTACTGATTCCAAACAGGAATTGGGGCCTCAGACTGGAATTTTGATCTCGAGACAGGAATAGCAGTTGTGATTCCAAACGGGAATCGTGGCCTCAGACTGGAAATGTGACAACTAGGCTTGAGCTGCAGTTGTGATACCATACCGGAATTGAGTCTTCAGACTGGAATCGTCACCTCGAGCAATGTAGAGCAGTTACGATTCAGAGCCGGAATTGGGACCTCAGACTGGAACTGTGACTTCAAACCTTGAAATTAAGTTGTGATTCCAAAGCGGAATTGTGGCCTCAGACTTGATGTGCCCCTGAGCCTTGTGCTGCATTTGTGATACCAAACCGGAATTGGGTCCTCAGACTGGAATCGTGATCTCGAGACATGAACATCAGTTGTGATTCCAACACGGAATTGGGGGCTCAGACTGGAATTGTGATCTCGAGCCTTGAACTGCCATTGTGATTTCAAATCGGAATTGGGTCCTCAGACTGGAATCGTGACCTCGAGACAGGACCAGCAGTTGTGATTCCAAACGGGAATTGTGGCCTCAGACTGGAATTGTGACCCCGAGCATTGAGCAGCAGTTGTGATTCCAAACGGGAATTGTGACCTCAGTCTGGCATTGTGATCTCAAGCCTTGAACTGCAATTGTGATTCCAAACCGGAATTGTGGCCTCAGACTGGAATTGAGACCTCGAGCTTTGAACTGCAATTGTGATTCCAAACAGAAATTATGACCTCAGAGAGTAATTGTGACCTCATTCCAAAAACTGCTATTGTGATTTCAAAAAGGAATTGTGACCTCGAGCCTTGAACTGCAGTACTGATTCCAAACGGGAATTGGGGCCTCAGACTGGAATTGTGATCTTGAGACAGGAATAGCAGTTGTGATTCCAAATGGGAATCGTGGCCTCATACTTGAATTGTGACCCTGAGCCTTGGGCTGCATTTGTGATACCAAACCGGAATTGGGTCCTCAGACTGGAATCGTGATCTCGAGACATGAACATCAGTTGTGATTCCAACACGGAATTGGGGGCTCAGACTGGAATTGTGATCTCGAACCTTGAATTGCCATTGTGATTCCAAACAGGAATATTGACCTAAGACTGGAATTGTGATTTCATTCCATGAACTGCTATTGTGAATCCAAACTGTAATTGTGACCTCGAGCCTTGAACTCCAGTTGTGATTCCAAACAGGACTTGTGACCTCAGACTGGAATTGTGACCTCGAGCCTTGAACGGCAGTTGTGAGTCCAACTGGGAATTGTGGCCTCAGACTGGAATTGTGACTCCTAGCCAGGATCTGCAATTGTAATTCCAAACAGGATTCAGGACCTCACACTGGAATTGTGATCGCGAGACAGGAATAGCAGTTGTGATTCCAACACGGAATTGGGGGCTCAGACTGGAATTGTGATCTCGAGCCTTGAACTGCAATTGTGATTCCAAACCGGAATTGTGACCTCAGACTGGAATTGTGATCTCGAGACAGGAATAGCAGTTGTGATTCCAAACGGGAATCGTGGCCTCAGACTGGAAATGTGACAACTAGGCTTTAGCTGCAGTTGTGATACCATAACGGAATTGAGTCTTCAGACTGGAATTGTCACCTCGAGCAATGTTGAGCAGTTACGATTCAGAGCCGGAATTGGGACCTCAGACTGGAACTGTGACTTCCAACCTTGAAATTAAGTTGTGATTCCAAAGCAGAATTTTGGCCTCAGACTTGATTTGTGACCCTGAGCCATGTGCTGCATTTGTGATACCAAACCGGAATTGGGTCCTCAGACTGGAATCGTGATCTCGAGACATGAACATCAGTTGTGATTCCAACACGGAATTGGGGGCTCAGACTGGAATTGTGATCTCGAGCCTTGAACTGCCATTGTGATTTCAAATCGGAATTGGGTCCTCAGACTGGAATCTTGACCTCGAGACAGGATCAGCAGTTGTGATTCCAAACGGGAATTGTGGCCTCAGACTGGAATTGTGACCCCGAGCATTGAGCAGCAGTTGTGATTCCAAACGTGACTTGTGACCTCAGTCTGGCATTGTGATCTCAAGCCTTGAACTGCAATTGTGATTCCAAACCGGAATTGTGGCCTCAGACTGGAATTGAGACCTCGAGCTTTGAACTGCAATTGTGATTCCAAACAGAAATTATGACCTCAGAGAGTAATTGTGACCTCATTCCATGAACTGCTATTGTGATTCCAAACAGGAATTGTGACCTCGAGCCTTGAACTGCAGTACTGATTCCAAACGGGAATTGGGGCCTCAGACTGGAATTGTGATCTTGAGACAGGAATAGCAGTTGTGATTCCAAACGGGAATCGTGGCCTCATACATGAATTGTGACCCTGAGCCTTGGGCTGCATTTGTGATACCAAACCGGAATTGGGTCCTCAGACTGGAATCGTGATCTCGAGACATGAACATCAGTTTTGATTCCAACACGGAATTGGGGGCTCAGATTGGAATTGTGATCTCGAACCTTGAATTGCCATTGTGATTCCAAACAGGAATATTGACCTAAGACTGGAATTGTGATTTCATTCCATGAACTGCTATTGTGAATCCAAACTGTAATTGTGACCTTGAGCCTTGAACTCCAGTTGTGATTCCAAACAGGACTTGTGACCTCAGACTGGAATTGTGACCTCGAGCCTTGACCGGCAGTTGTGAGTCCAACTGGGAATTGGGGCCTCAGACTGGAATTGTGACTCCTAGCCATGATCTGCAGTACTGATTCCAAACAGGAATTGGGGCCTCAGACTGGAATTGTGATCTCGAGACAGGAATAGCAGTTGTGATTCCAAACGGGAATCATAGCCTCAGACTGGAAATGTGACAACTAGGCTTGAGCTGCAGTTGTGATACCATACCGGAATTGAGTCTTCAGACTGGAATCGTCACCTCGAGCAATGTAGAGCAGTTACGATTCAGAGCCGGAATTGGGACCTCAGACTGGAACTGTGACTTCGAACCTTGAAATTAAGTTGTGATTCCAAAGCGGAATTGTGGCCTCAGACTTGAATTGTGACCCTGAGCCATGTGCTGCATTTGTGATACCAAACCAGAATTGGGTCCTCAGACTGGAATCGTGATCTCGAGACATGAACATCAGTTGTGATTCCAACACGGAATTGGGGGCTCAGACTGGAATTGTGATCTCGAGCCTTGAACTGCCATTGTGATTCCAAACAGGAATATTGACCTAAGACTGGAATTGTGATTTCAGTCCATGAACTGCTATTGTGAATCCAAACTGTAATTGTGACCTCGAGCCTTGAACTCCAGTTGTGATTCCAAACGGGAATTGTGACCTCAGACTGGAATTGTGACCTCAAGCCATGACTGGCAGTTGTGAGTCCAACTGGGAATTGTGGCCTCAGACTGGAATTGTGACTCCTAGTCATGATCTGCAGTACTGATTCCAAACGGGAATTGGGGCCTCAGACTGGAATTGTGGTCTCGAGACAGGAATAGCAGTTGTGATTCCAAACGGGAATTGTGGCCTCAGACTGGAAATGTGACAACTAGGCTTTAGCTGCAGTTGTGATACCATACCGGAATTGAGTCCTCAGACTGGAATCGTCACCTCGAGCAATGTAGAGCAGTTACGATTCAGAGCCGGAATTGGGACCTCAGACTGGAACTGTGACTTCGAACCTTGAAATTAAGTTGTGATTCCAAAGCGGAATTGTGGCCTCAGACTTGAATTGTGACCCTGAGCCATGTGCTGCATTTGTGATACCAAACCGGAATTGGGTCCTCAGACTAGAATCGTGATCTCGAGACATGAACATCAGTTGTGATTCCAACACGGAATTGGGGGCTCAGACTGGAATTGTGATCTCGAGCCTTGAACTGCAATTGTGATTTCAAATCGGAATTGGGTCCTCAGACTGGAATCGAGACCTCGAGACAGGATCAGCAGTTGTGATTCCAAACGGGAATTGTGGCCTCAGACTGGAATTGTGACCCCGAGCATTGAGCAGCAGTTGTGATTCCAAACGGAAATTGTGACCCCAGTCTGGCATTGTGATCTCAAGCCTTGAACTGCAATTGTGATTCCAAACCGGAATTGTGGCCTCAGACTGGAATTGAGACCTCGAGCTTTGAACTGCAATTGTGATTCCAAACAGAAATTATGACCTCAGACAGTAATTGTGACCTCATTCCAAAAACTGCTATTGTGATTTCAAACAGGAATTGTGACCTCGAGCCTTGAACTGCAGTACTGATTCCAAACGGGAATTGGGGCCTCAGACTGGAATTGTGACCTCGAGCCTTGACCGGCAGTTGTGAGTCCAACTGGGAATTGGGGCCTCAGACTGGAATTGTGACTCCTAGCCATGATCTGCAGTACTGATTCCAAACAGGAATTGGGGCCTCAGACTGGAATTGTGATCTCGAGACAGGAATAGCAGTTGTGATTCCAAACGGGAATCGTGGCCTCAGACTGGAAATGTGACAACTAGGCTTGAGCTGCAGTTGTGATACCATACCGGAATTGAGTCTTCAGACTGGAATTGTCACCTCGAGCAATGTAGAGCAGTTACGATTCAGAGCCGGAATTGGGACCTCAGACTGGAACTGTGACTTCGAACCTTGAAATTAAGTTGTGATTCCAAAGCGGAATTGTGGCCTCAGACTTGAATTGTGACCCTGAGCCATGTGCTGCATTTGTGATACCAAACCAGAATTGGGTCCTCAGACTGGAATCGTGATCTCGAGACAGGATCAGCAGTTGTGATTCCAACACGGAATTGGGGGCTCAGACTGGAATTGTGAACTCAAGCCTTGAACTGCAATTGTGATTCCAACAGGAATTGGACCTCAGACTGGATTTATGACCTCGAGCCTTGAATTGCAGTTGTGATTCCAAACGGGAATTGTGGCCTCAGACTGGAACTGTGGCCTCGAGCCTTGAACTGCCATTGTGATTTCAAATCGGAATTGGGTCCTCAGACTGGAATCTTGACCTCGAGACAGGATCAGCAGTTGTGATTCCAAACGGGAATTGTGGCCTCAGACTGGAATTGTGACCCCGAGCATTGAGCAGCAGTTGTGATTCCAAACGGGAATTGTGACCTCAGTCTGGCATTGTGATCTCAAGCCTTGAACTGCAATTGTGATTCCAAACCGGAATTGTGGCCTCAGACTGGAATTGAGACCTCGAGCTTTGAACTGCAATTGTGATTCCAAACAGAAATTATGACCTCAGACAGTAATTGTGACCTCATTCCAAAAACTGCTATTGTGATTCCAAACAGGAATTGTGACCTCGAGCCTTGAACTGCAGTACTGATTCCAAACGGGAATTGGGGCCTCAGACTGGAATTGTGATCTTGAGACAGGAATAGCAGTTGTGATTCCAAACGGGAATTGTGGCCTCATACTGGAATTGTGACCTCGAGCTTTGAACTGCAATTGTGATTCCAAACAGAAATTATGACCTCAGAGAGTAATTGTGACCTCATTCCATGAACTGCTATTGTGATTCCAAACAGGAATTGTGACCTCGAGCCTTGAACTGCAGTACTGATTCCAAACAGGAATTGGGGCCTCAGACTGGAATTTTGATCTCGAGACAGGAATAGCAGTTGTGATTCCAAACGGGAATCGTGGCCTCAGACTGGAAATGTGACAACTAGGCTTGAGCTGCAGTTGTGATACCATACCGGAATTGAGTCTTCAGACTGGAATCGTCACCTCGAGCAATGTAGAGCAGTTACGATTCAGAGCCGGAATTGGGACCTCAGACTGGAACTGTGACTTCAAACCTTGAAATTAAGTTGTGATTCCAAAGCGGAATTGTGGCCTCAGACTTGATGTGCCCCTGAGCCTTGTGCTGCATTTGTGATACCAAACCGGAATTGGGTCCTCAGACTGGAATCGTGATCTCGAGACATGAACATCAGTTGTGATTCCAACACGGAATTGGGGGCTCAGACTGGAATTGTGATCTCGAGCCTTGAACTGCCATTGTGATTTCAAATCGGAATTGGGTCCTCAGACTGGAATCGTGACCTCGAGACAGGACCAGCAGTTGTGATTCCAAACGGGAATTGTGGCCTCAGACTGGAATTGTGACCCCGAGCATTGAGCAGCAGTTGTGATTCCAAACGGGAATTGTGACCTCAGTCTGGCATTGTGATCTCAAGCCTTGAACTGCAATTGTGATTCCAAACCGGAATTGTGGCCTCAGACTGGAATTGAGACCTCGAGCTTTGAACTGCAATTGTGATTCCAAACAGAAATTATGACCTCAGAGAGTAATTGTGACCTCATTCCAAAAACTGCTATTGTGATTTCAAAAAGGAATTGTGACCTCGAGCCTTGAACTGCAGTACTGATTCCAAACGGGAATTGGGGCCTCAGACTGGAATTGTGATCTTGAGACAGGAATAGCAGTTGTGATTCCAAATGGGAATCGTGGCCTCATACTTGAATTGTGACCCTGAGCCTTGGGCTGCATTTGTGATACCAAACCGGAATTGGGTCCTCAGACTGGAATCGTGATCTCGAGACATGAACATCAGTTGTGATTCCAACACGGAATTGGGGGCTCAGACTGGAATTGTGATCTCGAACCTTGAATTGCCATTGTGATTCCAAACAGGAATATTGACCTAAGACTGGAATTGTGATTTCATTCCATGAACTGCTATTGTGAATCCAAACTGTAATTGTGACCTCGAGCCTTGAACTCCAGTTGTGATTCCAAACAGGACTTGTGACCTCAGACTGGAATTGTGACCTCGAGCCTTGAACGGCAGTTGTGAGTCCAACTGGGAATTGTGGCCTCAGACTGGAATTGTGACTCCTAGCCAGGATCTGCAATTGTAATTCCAAACAGGATTCAGGACCTCACACTGGAATTGTGATCGCGAGACAGGAATAGCAGTTGTGATTCCAACACGGAATTGGGGGCTCAGACTGGAATTGTGATCTCGAGCCTTGAACTGCAATTGTGATTCCAAACCGGAATTGTGACCTCAGACTGGAATTGTGATCTCGAGACAGGAATAGCAGTTGTGATTCCAAACGGGAATCGTGGCCTCAGACTGGAAATGTGACAACTAGGCTTTAGCTGCAGTTGTGATACCATAACGGAATTGAGTCTTCAGACTGGAATTGTCACCTCGAGCAATGTTGAGCAGTTACGATTCAGAGCCGGAATTGGGACCTCAGACTGGAACTGTGACTTCCAACCTTGAAATTAAGTTGTGATTCCAAAGCAGAATTTTGGCCTCAGACTTGATTTGTGACCCTGAGCCATGTGCTGCATTTGTGATACCAAACCGGAATTGGGTCCTCAGACTGGAATCGTGATCTCGAGACATGAACATCAGTTGTGATTCCAACACGGAATTGGGGGCTCAGACTGGAATTGTGATCTCGAGCCTTGAACTGCCATTGTGATTTCAAATCGGAATTGGGTCCTCAGACTGGAATCTTGACCTCGAGACAGGATCAGCAGTTGTGATTCCAAACGGGAATTGTGGCCTCAGACTGGAATTGTGACCCCGAGCATTGAGCAGCAGTTGTGATTCCAAACGTGACTTGTGACCTCAGTCTGGCATTGTGATCTCAAGCCTTGAACTGCAATTGTGATTCCAAACCGGAATTGTGGCCTCAGACTGGAATTGAGACCTCGAGCTTTGAACTGCAATTGTGATTCCAAACAGAAATTATGACCTCAGAGAGTAATTGTGACCTCATTCCATGAACTGCTATTGTGATTCCAAACAGGAATTGTGACCTCGAGCCTTGAACTGCAGTACTGATTCCAAACGGGAATTGGGGCCTCAGACTGGAATTGTGATCTTGAGACAGGAATAGCAGTTGTGATTCCAAACGGGAATCGTGGCCTCATACATGAATTGTGACCCTGAGCCTTGGGCTGCATTTGTGATACCAAACCGGAATTGGGTCCTCAGACTGGAATCGTGATCTCGAGACATGAACATCAGTTTTGATTCCAACACGGAATTGGGGGCTCAGATTGGAATTGTGATCTCGAACCTTGAATTGCCATTGTGATTCCAAACAGGAATATTGACCTAAGACTGGAATTGTGATTTCATTCCATGAACTGCTATTGTGAATCCAAACTGTAATTGTGACCTTGAGCCTTGAACTCCAGTTGTGATTCCAAACAGGACTTGTGACCTCAGACTGGAATTGTGACCTCGAGCCTTGACCGGCAGTTGTGAGTCCAACTGGGAATTGTGGCCTCAGACTGGAATTGTGACTCCTAGCCATGATCTGCAGTACTGATTCCAAACAGGAATTGGGGCCTCAGACTGGAATTGTGATCTCGAGACAGGAATAGCAGTTGTGATTCCAAACGGGAATCATAGCCTCAGACTGGAAATGTGACAACTAGGCTTGAGCTGCAGTTGTGATACCATACCGGAATTGAGTCTTCAGACTGGAATCGTCACCTCGAGCAATGTAGAGCAGTTACGATTCAGAGCCGGAATTGGGACCTCAGACTGGAACTGTGACTTCGAACCTTGAAATTAAGTTGTGATTCCAAAGCGGAATTGTGGCCTCAGACTTGAATTGTGACCCTGAGCCATGTGCTGCATTTGTGATACCAAACCAGAATTGGGTCCTCAGACTGGAATCGTGATCTCGAGACATGAACATCAGTTGTGATTCCAACACGGAATTGGGGGCTCAGACTGGAATTGTGATCTCGAGCCTTGAACTGCCATTGTGATTCCAAACAGGAATATTGACCTAAGACTGGAATTGTGATTTCAGTCCATGAACTGCTATTGTGAATCCAAACTGTAATTGTGACCTCGAGCCTTGAACTCCAGTTGTGATTCCAAACGGGAATTGTGACCTCAGACTGGAATTGTGACCTCAAGCCATGACTGGCAGTTGTGAGTCCAACTGGGAATTGTGGCCTCAGACTGGAATTGTGACTCCTAGTCATGATCTGCAGTACTGATTCCAAACGGGAATTGGGGCCTCAGACTGGAATTGTGGTCTCGAGACAGGAATAGCAGTTGTGATTCCAAACGGGAATTGTGGCCTCAGACTGGAAATGTGACAACTAGGCTTTAGCTGCAGTTGTGATACCATACCGGAATTGAGTCCTCAGACTGGAATCGTCACCTCGAGCAATGTAGAGCAGTTACGATTCAGAGCCGGAATTGGGACCTCAGACTGGAACTGTGACTTCGAACCTTGAAATTAAGTTGTGATTCCAAAGCGGAATTGTGGCCTCAGACTTGAATTGTGACCCTGAGCCATGTGCTGCATTTGTGATACCAAACCGGAATTGGGTCCTCAGACTAGAATCGTGATCTCGAGACATGAACATCAGTTGTGATTCCAACACGGAATTGGGGGCTCAGACTGGAATTGTGATCTCGAGCCTTGAACTGCAATTGTGATTTCAAATCGGAATTGGGTCCTCAGACTGGAATCGAGACCTCGAGACAGGATCAGCAGTTGTGATTCCAAACGGGAATTGTGGCCTCAGACTGGAATTGTGACCCCGAGCATTGAGCAGCAGTTGTGATTCCAAACGGAAATTGTGACCCCAGTCTGGCATTGTGATCTCAAGCCTTGAACTGCAATTGTGATTCCAAACCGGAATTGTGGCCTCAGACTGGAATTGAGACCTCGAGCTTTGAACTGCAATTGTGATTCCAAACAGAAATTATGACCTCAGACAGTAATTGTGACCTCATTCCAAAAACTGCTATTGTGATTTCAAACAGGAATTGTGACCTCGAGCCTTGAACTGCAGTACTGATTCCAAACGGGAATTGGGGCCTCAGACTGGAATTGTGACCTCGAGCCTTGACCGGCAGTTGTGAGTCCAACTGGGAATTGGGGCCTCAGACTGGAATTGTGACTCCTAGCCATGATCTGCAGTACTGATTCCAAACAGGAATTGGGGCCTCAGACTGGAATTGTGATCTCGAGACAGGAATAGCAGTTGTGATTCCAAACGGGAATTGTGGCCTCAGACTGGAAATGTGACAACTAGGCTTGAGCTGCAGTTGTGATACCATACCGGAATTGAGTCTTCAGACTGGAATTGTCACCTCGAGCAATGTAGAGCAGTTACGATTCAGAGCCGGAATTGGGACCTCAGACTGGAACTGTGACTTCGAACCTTGAAATTAAGTTGTGATTCCAAAGCGGAATTGTGGCCTCAGACTTGAATTGTGACCCTGAGCCATGTGCTGCATTTGTGATACCAAACCAGAATTGGGTCCTCAGACTGGAATCGTGATCTCGAGACAGGATCAGCAGTTGTGATTCCAACACGGAATTGGGGGCTCAGACTGGAATTGTGATCTCGAGCCTTGAACTGCCATTGTGATTCCAAACAGGAATATTGACCTAAGACTGGAATTGTGATTTCAGTCCATGAACTGCTATTGTGAATCCAAACTGTAATTGTGACCTCGAGCCTTGAACTCCAGTTGTGATTCCAAACGGGAATTGTGACCTCAGACTGGAATTGTGACCTCAAGCCATGACCGGCAGTTGTGAGTCCAACTGGGAATTGTGGCCTCAGACTGGAATTGTGACTCCTAGTCATGATCTGCAGTACTGATTCCAAACGGGAATTGGGGCCTCAGACTGGAATTGTGGTCTCGAGACAGGAATAGCAGTTGTGATTCCAAACGGGAATTGTGGCCTCAGACTGGAAATGTGACAACTAGGCTTGAGCTGCAGTTGTGATACCATACCGGAATTGAGTCCTCAGACTGGAATCGTCACCTCGAGCAATGTAGAGCAGTTACGATCCAGAGCCAGAATTGGGACCTCAGACTGGAACTGTGACTTCGAACCTTGAAATTAAGTTGTGATTCCAAAGCGGAATTGTGGCCTCAGACTTGAATTGTGACCCTGAGCCATGTGCTGCATTTGTGATACCAAACCGGAATTGGGTCCTCAGACTGGAATCGTGATCTCGAGACAGGATCAGCAGTTGTGATTCCAAACAGGAATTGTGGCCTCAGACTGGAATTGAGACCTCGAGCTTTGAACTGCAATTGTGATTCCAAACAGAAATTATGACCTCAGACAGTAATTGTGACCTCATTCCAAAAACTGCTATTGTGATTCCAAACAGGAATTGTGACCTCGAGCCTTGAACTGCAGTACTGATTCCAAACGGGAATTGGGGCCTCAGACTGGAATTGTGATCTCGAGACAGGGATAGAAGTTGTGATTCCAAACGGGAATTGTGGCCTCATACTGGAATTGAGACCTCGAGCTTTGAACTACAATTGTGATTCCAAACAGAAATTATGACCTCAGAGAGTAATTGTGACCTCATTCCATGAACTGCTATTGTGATTCCAAACAGGAATTGTGACCTCGAGCCTTGAACTGCAGTACTGATTCCAAACAGGAATTGGGGCCTCAGACTGGAATTTTGATCTGAGACAGGAATAGGAGTTGTGGTTCCAAACGGGAATCGTGGCCTCAGACTGGAAATGTGACAACTAGGCTTGAGCTGCAGTTGTGATACCATACCGGAATTGAGTCTTCAGACTGGAATCGTCACCTTGAGCAATGTAGAGCAGTTACGATTCAGAGCCGGAATTGGGACCTCAGACTGGAACTGTGACTTCAAACCTTGAAATTAAGTTGTGATTCCAAAGCAGAATTGTGGCCTCAGACTTGAATTGTGACCCTGAGCCATGTGCTGCATTTGTGATACCAAACCGGAATTGGGTCCTCAGACTGGAATCGTGATCTCGAGACATGAACATCAGTTGTGATTCCAACGCGGAATTGGGGGCTCAGACTGGAATTGTGATCTCGAGCCTT
The DNA here is from genome assembly GCF_052056855.1 of Sturnus vulgaris. Taxonomy (NCBI): domain Eukaryota; kingdom Metazoa; phylum Chordata; class Aves; order Passeriformes; family Sturnidae; genus Sturnus; species Sturnus vulgaris. Next base: position 7,074,703 of record NC_142268.1, on the reverse strand, counting down.
GAACTGCCATTGTGATTTCAAATCGGAATTGGGTCCTCAGACTGGAATCTTGACCTCGAGACAGGATCAGCAGTTGTGATTCCAAACGGGAATTGTGGCCTCAGACTGGAATTGTGACCCCGAGCATTGAGCAGCAGTTGTGATTCCAAACGGGAATTGTGACCCCAGTCTGGCATTGTGATCTCAAGCCTTGAACTGCAATTGTGATTCCAAACCGGAATTGTGACCGCAGACTGGAATTGAGACCTCGAGCTTTGAACTGCAATTGTGATTCCAAACAGAAATTATGACCTCAGACAGTAATTGTGACCTCATTCCAAAAACTGCTATTGTGATTCCAAACAGGAATTGTGACCTCGAGCCTTGAACTGCAGTACTGATTCCAAACGGGAATTGGGGCCTCAGACTGGAAATGTGACAGCTAGGCTTGAGCTGCATTTGTGATACCATACGGGAATTGAGTCCTCAGACTGGAATCGTCACCTCGAGCATTGTAGAGCAGTTACGATTCAGAGCCGGAATTGGGACCTCAGACTGGAACTGTGACTTCGAACCTTGAAATTAAGTTGTGATTCCAAAGCGGAATTGCGGCCTCAGACTTGAATTGTGACCCTGAGCCATGTGCTGCATTTGTGATACCAAACCGGAATTGGGTCCTCAGACTGGAATCGTGATCTTGAGACATGAACATCAGTTGTGATTCCAACGCGGAATTGGGGGCTCAGACTGGAATTGTGATCTCGAGACAGGAATAGCAGTTGTGATTCCAAACGGGAATCGTGGCCTCATACTTGAATTGTGACCCTGAGCCTTGGGCTGCATTTGTGATACCAAACCGGAATTGGGTCCTCAGACTGGAATCGTGATCTCGAGACATGAACATCAGTTTTGATTCCAACACGGAATTGGGGGCTCAGACTGGAATTGTGACCTCGAACCTTGAATTGCCATTGTGATTCCAAACAGGAATATTGACCTAAGACTGGAATTGTGATTTCATTCCATGAACTGCTATTGTGAATCCAAACTGTAATTGTGACCTCGAGCCTTGAACTCCAGTTGTGATTCCAAACAGGAATTGTGACCTCAGACTGGAATTGTGACCTCGAGCCTTGACCGGCAGTTGTGAGTCCAACTGGGAATTGGGGCCTCAGACTGGAATTGTGACTCCTAGCCAGGATCTGCAGTACTGATTCCAAACGGGAATTGGGGCCTCAGACTGGAATTGTGATCTCGAGACAGGAATAGCAGTTGTGATTCCAAACAAGAATCGTGGCCTCAGACTGGAAATGTGACAACTAGGCTTGAGCTGCAGTTGTGATACCATACCGGAATTGAGTCTTCAGACTGGAATCGTCACCTCGAGCAATGTAGAGCAGTTACGATTCAGAGTCGGAATTGGGACCTCAGACTGGAACTGTGACTTCCAACCTTGAAATTAAGTTGTGATTCCAAAGTGGAATTGTGGCCTCAGACTTGAATTGTGACCCTGAGCCATGTGCTGCGTTTGGGATACCAAACCAGAATTGGGTCCTCAGACTGGAATCGTGATCTCGAGACATGAACATCAGTTGTGATTCCAACACGGAACTGGGGGCTCAGACTGGAATTGTGATCTCGAGCCTTGAACTGCCATTGTGATTTCAAATCGGAATTGGGTCCTCAGACTTGAATTGTGACCCTGAGCCTTGTGCTGCATTTGTGATACCAAACCGGAATTGGGTCCTCAGACTGGAATCGTGATCTCGAGACAGGATCAGCAGTTGTGATTCCAAACAGGAATTGTGGCCTCAGACTGGAATTGTGACCCCGAGCATTGAGCAGCAGTTGTGATTCCAAACGGGAATTGTGACCCCAGTCTGGCATTGTGATCTCAAGCCTTGAACTGCAATTGTGATTCCAAACCGGAATTGTGGCCTCAGACTGGAATTGAGACCTCGAGCTTTGAACTGCAATAGTGATTCCAAACAGAAATTATGACCTCAGAGAGTAATTGTGACCTCATTCCAAAAACTGCTATTGTGATTTCAAACAGGAATTGTGACCTCGAGCCTTGAACTGCAGTACTGATTCCAAACGGGAATTGGGGCCCCAGTCTGGCATTGTGATCTCGAGACAGGAATAGCAGTTGTGATTCCAAACGGGAATTGTGGCCTCAGACTGGAATTGAGACCTCGAGCTTTGAACTGCAATTGTGATTCCAAACAGAAATTATGACCTCAGAGAGTAATTGTGACCTCATTCCATGAACTGCTATTGTGATTCCAAACAGGAATTGTGACCTCGAGCCTTGAACTGCAGTACTGATTCCAAACGGGAATTGGGGCCTCAGACTGGAATTGTGATCTTGAGACAGGAATAGCAGTTGTGATTCCAAACGGGAATCGTGGCCTCATACATGAATTGTGACCCTGAGCCTTGGGCTGCATTTGTGATACCAAACCGGAATTGGGTCCTCAGACTGGAATCGTGATCTCGAGACATGAACATCAGTTGTGATTCCAACACGGAATTGGGGGCTCAGATTGGAATTGTGATCTCGAACCTTGAATTGCCATTGTGATTCCAAACAGGAATATTGACCTAAGACTGGAATTGTGATTTCATTCCATGAACTGCTATTGTGAATCCAAACTGTAATTGTGACCTTGAGCCTTGAACTCCAGTTGTGATTCCAAACAGGACTTGTGACCTCAGACTGGAATTGTGACCTTGAGCCTTGACCGGCAGTTGTGAGTCCAACTGGGAATTGGGGCCTCAGACTGGAATTGTGACTCCTAGCCATGATCTGCAGTACTGATTCCAAACAGGAATTGGGGCCTCAGACTGGAATTGTGATCTCGAGACAGGAATAGCAGTTGTGATTCCAAACGGGAATCATAGCCTCAGACTGGAAATGTGACAACTAGGCTTGAGCTGCAGTTGTGATACCATACCGGAATTGAGTCTTCAGACTGGAATCGTCACCTCGAGCAATGTAGAGCAGTTACGATTCAGAGCCGGAATTGGGACCTCAGACTGGAACTGTGACTTCGAACCTTGAAATTAAGTTGTGATTCCAAAGCGGAATTGTGGCCTCAGACTTGAATTGTGACCCTGAGCCTTGTGCTGCATTTGTGATACCAAACCGGAATTGGGTCCTCAGACTGGAATCGTGATCTCGAGACATGAACATCAGTTGTGATTCCAACGCGGAATTGGGGGCTCAGACTGGAATTGTGATCTCGAGCCTTGAACTGCAATTGTGATTTCAAATCTGAATTGGGTCCTCAGACTGGAATCTTGACCTCGAGACAGGATCAGCAGTTGTGATTCCAAACGGGAATTGTGGCCTCAGACTGGAATTGTGACCCCGAGCATTGAGCAGCAGTTGTGATTCCAAACGGGAATTGTGACCCCAGTCTGGCATTGTGATCTCAAGCCTTGAACTGCAATTGTGATTCCAAACCGGAATTGTGACCGCAGACTGGAATTGAGACCTCGAGCTTTGAACTGCAATTGTGATTCCAAACAGAAATTATGACCTCAGAGAGTAATTGTGACCTCATTCCATGAACTGCTATTGTGATTTCAAACAGGAATTGTGACCTCGAGCCTTGAACTGCAGTACTGATTCCAAACGGGAATTGGGGCCTCAGACTGGAATTGTGATCTCGAGACAGGAATAGCAGTTGTGATTCCAAACGGGAATCGTGGCCTCATACTTGAATTGTGACCCTGAGCCTTGGGCTGCATTTGTGATACCAAACCGGAATTGGGTCCTCAGACTGGAATCGTGATCTCGAGACATGAACATCAGTTGTGATTCCAACACGGAATTGGGGGCTCAGACTGGAATTGTGACCTCGAACCTTGAATTGCCATTGTGATTCCAAACAGGAATATTGACCTAAGACTGGAATTGTGATTTCAGTCCATGAACTGCTATTGTGAATCCAAACTGTAATTCTGACCTCGAGCCTTGAACTCCAGTTGTGATTCCAAACGGGAATTGTGACCTCAGACTGGAATTGTGACCTCGAGTCTTGAACGGCAGTTGTGAGTCCAACTGGGAATTGTGGCCTCAGACTGGAATTGTGACTCCTAGTCATGATCTGCAGTACTGATTCCAAACGGGAATTGGGGCCTCAGACTGGAATTGTGGTCTCGAGACAGGAATAGCAGTTGTGATTCCAAACGGGAATTGTGGCCTCAGACTGGAAATGTGACAACTAGGCTTTAGCTGCAGTTGTGATACCATACCGGAATTGAGTCCTCAGACTGGAATCGTCACCTCGAGCAATGTAGAGCAGTTACGATTCAGAGCCGGAATTGGGACCTCAGACTGGAACTGTGACTTCGAACCTTGAAATTAAGTTGTGATTCCAAAGCGGAATTGTGGCCTCAGACTTGAATTGTGACCCTGAGCCATGTGCTGCATTTGTGATACCAAACCGGAATTGGGTCCTCAGACTAGAATCGTGATCTCGAGACATGAACATCAGTTGTGATTCCAACACGGAATTGGGGGCTCAGACTGGAATTGTGATCTCGAGCCTTGAACTGCCATTGTGATTTCAAATCGGAATTGGGTCCTCAGACTGGAATCGAGACCTCGAGACAGGATCAGCAGTTGTGATTCCAAACGGGAATTGTGGCCTCAGACTGGAATTGTGACCCCGAGCATTGAGCAGCAGTTGTGATTCCAAACGGGAATTGTGACCCCAGTCTGGCATTGTGATCTCAAGCCTTGAACTGCAATTGTGATTCCAAACCGGAATTGTGGCCTCAGACTGGAATTGAGACCTCGAGCTTTGAACTGCAATTGTGATTCCAAACAGAAATTATGACCTCAGAGAGTAATTGTGACCTCATTCCAAAAACTGCTATTGTGATTTCAAACAGGAATTGTGACCTCGAGCCTTGAACTCCAGTTGTGATTCCAAACAGGACTTGTGACCTCAGACTGGAATTGTGACCTCGAGCCTTGACCGGCAGTTGTGAGTCCAACTGGGAATTGGGGCCTCAGACTGGAATTGTGACTCCTAGCCATGATCTGCAGTACTGATTCCAAACAGGAATTGGGGCCTCAGACTGGAATTGTGATCTCGAGACAGGAATAGCAGTTGTGATTCCAAACGGGAATCATAGCCTCAGACTGGAAATGTGACAACTAGGCTTGAGCTGCAGTTGTGATACCATACCGGAATTGAGTCTTCAGACTGGAATTGTCACCTCGAGCAATGTAGAGCAGTTACGATTCAGAGCCGGAATTGGGACCTCAGACTGGAACTGTGACTTCGAACCTTGAAATTAAGTTGTGATTCCAAAGCGGAATTGCGGCCTCAGACTTGAATTGTGACCCTGAGCCATGTGCTGCATTTGTGATACCAAATCGGAATTGGGTCCTCAGACTGGAATCGTGATCTCGAGACATGAACATCAGTTGTGATTCCAACACGGAATTGGGGGCTCAGACTGGAATTGTGATCTCGAGCCTTGAACTGCCATTGTGATTCCAAACAGGAATATTGACCTAAGACTGGAATTATGATTTCAGTCCATGAACTGCTATTGTGAATCCAAACTGTAATTGTGACCTCGAGCCTTGAACTCCAGTTGTGATTCCAAACAGGAATTGTGACCTCAGACTGGAATTGTGACCTCAAGCCATGACCGGCAGTTGTGAGTCCAACTGGGAATTGTGGCCTCAGACTGGAATTGTGACTCCTAGTCATGATCTGCAGTACTGATTCCAAACGGGAATTGGGGCCTCAGACTGGAATTGTGGTCTCGAGACAGGAATAGCAGTTGTGATTCCAAACGGGAATTGTGGCCTCACACTGGAAATGTGACAACTAGGCTTTAGCTGCAGTTGTGATTCCAAACGGGAATTGTGACCTCAGTCTGGCATTGTGATCTCAAGCCTTGAACTGCAATTGTGATTCCAACATGGAATTGTGGCCTCAGACTGGAATTGAGACCTCGAGCTTTGAACTGCAATTGTGATTCCAAACAGAAATTATGACCTCAGAGAGTAATTGTGACCTCATTCCATGAACTGCTATTGTGATTTCAAACAGGAATTGTGACCTCGAGCCTTGAACTGCAGTACTGATTCCAAACGGGAATTGGGGCCTCAGACTGGAATTGTGATCTCGAGACAGGAATAGCAGTTGTGATTCCAACACGGAATTGGGGGCTCAGACTGGAATTGTGATCTCGAGCCTTGAACTGCCATTGTGATTCCAAACAGGAATATTGACCTAAGACTGGAACTGTGATTTCATTCCATGAACTGCTATTGTGAATCCAAACTGTAATTGTGACCTCGAGCCTTGAACTCCAGTTGTAATTCCAAACAGGACTTGTGACCTCAGACTGGAATTGTGACCTCGAGCCTTGACCGGCAGTTGTGAGTCCAACTGGGAATTGTGGCCTCAGACTGGAATTGTGACTCCTAGCCAGGATATGCAATTGTAATTCCAAACAGGATTCAGGACCTCACACTGGAATTGTGATCGCGAGACAGGAATAGCAGTTGTGATTCCCACACGGAATTGGGGGCTCAGACTGGAATTGTGATCTCGAGCCTTGAACTGCAATTGTGATTCCAAACCGGAATTGTGACCTCAGACTGGAATTGTGATCTCGAGACAGGAATAGCAGTTGTGATTCCAAACGGGAATCGTGGCCTCAGACTGGAAATGTGACAACTAGGCTTGAGCTGCAGTTGTGATACCATACCGGAATTGAGTCTTCAGACTGGAATTGTCACCTCGAGCAATGTTGAGCAGTTACGATTCAGAGCCGGAATTGGGACCTCAGACTGGAACTGTGACTTCGAACCTTGAAATTAAGTTGTGATTCCAAAGCAGAATTTTGGCCTCAGACTTGAATTGTGACCCTGAGCCATGTGCTGCATTTGTGATACCAAACCGGAATTGGGTCCTCAGACTGGAATCGTGATCTCGAGACATGAACATCAGTTGTGATTCCAACACGGAATTGGGGGCTCAGACTGGAATTGTGATCTCGAGCCTTGAACTGCCATTGTGATTTCAAATCGGAATTGGGTCCTCAGACTGGAATCTTGACCTCGAGACAGGATCAGCAGTTGTGATTCCAAACGGGAATTGTGGCCTCAGACTGGAATTGTGACCCCGAGCATTGAGCAGCAGTTGTGATTCCAAACGGGAATTGTGACCCCAGTCTGGCATTGTGATCTCAAGCCTTGAACTGCAATTGTGATTCCAAACCGGAATTGTGACCGCAGACTGGAATTGAGACCTCGAGCTTTGAACTGCAATTGTGATTCCAAACAGAAATTATGACCTCAGAGAGTAATTGTGACCTCATTCCAAAAACTGCTATTGTGATTTCAAACAGGAATTGTGACCTCGAGCCTTGAACTGCAGTACTGATTCCAAACGGGAATTGGGGCCTCAGACTGGAATTGTGATCTCGAGACAGGAATAGCAGTTGTGATTCCAAACGGGAATCGTGGCCTCATACTTGAATTGTGACCCTGAGCCTTGGGCTGCATTTGTGATACCAAACCGGAATTGGGTCCTCAGACTGGAATCGTGATCTCGAGACATGAACATCAGTTGTGATTCCAACACGGAACTGGGGGCTCAGACTGGAATTGTGACCTCGAACCTTGAATTGCCATTGTGATTCCAAACAGGAATATTGACCTAAGACTGGAATTGTGATTTCATTCCATGAACTGCTATTGTGAATCCAAACTGTAATTGTGACCTCGAGCCTTGAACTCCAGTTGTGATTCCAAACAGGAATTGTGACCTCAGACTGGAATTGTGACCTCGAGCCTTGACCGGCAGTTGTGAGTCCAACTGGGAATTGGGGCCTCAGACTGGAATTGTGACTCCTAGCCAGGATCTGCAGTACTGATTCCAAACGGGAATTGGGGCCTCAGACTGGAATTGTGATCTCGAGACAGGAATAGCAGTTGTGATTCCAAACAAGAATCGTGGCCTCAGACTGGAAATGTGACAACTAGGCTTGAGCTGCAGTTGTGATACCATACCGGAATTGAGTCTTCAGACTGGAATCGTCACCTCGAGCAATGTAGAGCAGTTACGATTCAGAGTCGGAATTGGGACCTCAGACTGGAACTGTGACTTCCAACCTTGAAATTAAGTTGTGATTCCAAAGTGGAATTGTGGCCTCAGACTTGAATTGTGACCCTGAGCCATGTGCTGCGTTTGGGATACCAAACCAGAATTGGGTCCTCAGACTGGAATCGTGATCTCGAGACATGAACATCAGTTGTGATTCCAACACGGAACTGGGGGCTCAGACTGGAATTGTGATCTCGAGCCTTGAACTGCCATTGTGATTTCAAATCGGAATTGGGTCCTCAGACTGGAATCGTGACCTAGAGACAGGATCAGCAGTCGTGATTCCAAACGGGAATTGTGGCCTCAGACTGGAATTGTGACCCCGAGCATTGAGCAGCAGTTGTGATTCCAAACGGGAATTGTGACCTCAGTCTGGCATTGTGATCTCAAGCCTTGAACTGCAATTGTGATTCCAAACCGGAATTGTGGCCTCAGACTTGAATTGTGACCCTGAGCCTTGTGCTGCATTTGTGATACCAAACCGGAATTGGGTCCTCAGACTGGAATCGTGATCTCGAGACAGGATCAGCAGTTGTGATTCCAAACAGGAATTGTGGCCTCAGACTGGAATTGTGACCCCGAGCATTGAGCAGCAGTTGTGATTCCAAACGGGAATTGTGACCCCAGTCTGGCATTGTGATCTCAAGCCTTGAACTGCAATTGTGATTCCAAACCGGAATTGTGGCCTCAGACTGGAATTGAGACCTCGAGCTTTGAACTGCAATAGTGATTCCAAACAGAAATTATGACCTCAGAGAGTAATTGTGACCTCATTCCAAAAACTGCTATTGTGATTTCAAACAGGAATTGTGACCTCGAGCCTTGAACTGCAGTACTGATTCCAAACGGGAATTGGGGCCCCAGTCTGGCATTGTGATCTCGAGACAGGAATAGCAGTTGTGATTCCAAACGGGAATTGTGGCCTCAGACTGGAATTGAGACCTCGAGCTTTGAACTGCAATTGTGATTCCAAACAGAAATTATGACCTCAGAGAGTAATTGTGACCTCATTCCATGAACTGCTATTGTGATTCCAAACAGGAATTGTGACCTCGAGCCTTGAACTGCAGTACTGATTCCAAACGGGAATTGGGGCCTCAGACTGGAATTGTGATCTTGAGACAGGAATAGCAGTTGTGATTCCAAACGGGAATCGTGGCCTCATACATGAATTGTGACCCTGAGCCTTGGGCTGCATTTGTGATACCAAACCGGAATTGGGTCCTCAGACTGGAATCGTGATCTCGAGACATGAACATCAGTTGTGATTCCAACACGGAATTGGGGGCTCAGATTGGAATTGTGATCTCGAACCTTGAATTGCCATTGTGATTCCAAACAGGAATATTGACCTAAGACTGGAATTGTGATTTCATTCCATGAACTGCTATTGTGAATCCAAACTGTAATTGTGACCTTGAGCCTTGAACTCCAGTTGTGATTCCAAACAGGACTTTTGACCTCAGACTGGAATTGTGACCTTGAGCCTTGACCGGCAGTTGTGAGTCCAACTGGGAATTGGGGCCTCAGACTGGAATTGTGACTCCTAGCCATGATCTGCAGTACTGATTCCAAACGGGAATTGGGGCCTCAGACTGGAATTGTGGTCTCGAGACAAGAATAGCAGTTGTGATTCCAAACGGGAATTGTGGCCTCAGACTGGAAATGTGACAACTAGGCTTTAGCTGCAGTTGTGATACCATACCGGAATTGAGTCCTCAGACTGGAATCGTCACCTCGAGCAATGTAGAGCAGTTACGATTCAGAGCCGGAATTGGGACCTCAGACTGGAACTGTGACTTCGAACCTTGAAATTAAGTTGTGATTCCAAAGCGGAATTGTGGCCTCAGACTTGAATTGTGACCCTGAGCCATGTGCTGCATTTGTGATACCAAACCGGAATTGGGTCCTCAGACTAGAATCGTGATCTCGAGACATGAACATCAGTTGTGATTCCAACACGGAATTGGGGGCTCAGACTGGAATTGTGATCTCGAGCCTTGAACTGCCATTGTGATTTCAAATCGGAATTGGGTCCTCAGACTGGAATCGAGACCTCGAGACAGGATCAGCAGTTGTGATTCCAAACGGGAATTGTGGCCTCAGACTGGAATTGTGACCCCGAGCATTGAGCAGCAGTTGTGATTCCAAACGGGAATTGTGACCCCAGTCTGGCATTGTGATCTCAAGCCTTGAACTGCAATTGTGATTCCAAACCGGAATTGTGGCCTCAGACTGGAATTGAGACCTCGAGCTTTGAACTGCAATTGTGATTCCAAACAGAAATTATGACCTCAGAGAGTAATTGTGACCTCATTCCAAAAACTGCTATTGTGATTTCAAACAGGAATTGTGACCTCGAGCCTTGAACTCCAGTTGTGATTCCAAACAGGACTTGTGACCTCAGACTGGAATTGTGACCTCGAGCCTTGACCGGCAGTTGTGAGTCCAACTGGGAATTGGGGCCTCAGACTGGAATTGTGACTCCTAGCCATGATCTGCAGTACTGATTCCAAACAGGAATTGGGGCCTCAGACTGGAATTGTGATCTCGAGACAGGAATAGCAGTTGTGATTCCAAACGGGAATCATAGCCTCAGACTGGAAATGTGACAACTAGGCTTGAGCTGCAGTTGTGATACCATACCGGAATTGAGTCTTCAGACTGGAATTGTCACCTCGAGCAATGTAGAGCAGTTACGATTCAGAGCCGGAATTGGGACCTCAGACTGGAACTGTGACTTCGAACCTTGAAATTAAGTTGTGATTCCAAAGCGGAATTGCGGCCTCAGACTTGAATTGTGACCCTGAGCCATGTGCTACATTTGTGATACCAAACCAGAATTGGGTCCTCAGACTGGAATCGTGATCTCGAGACATGAACATCAGTTGTGATTCCAACACGGAATTGGGGGCTCAGACTGGAATTGTGATCTCGAGCCTTGAACTGCCATTGTGATTCCAAACAGGAATATTGACCTAAGACTGGAATTATGATTTCAGTCCATGAACTGCTATTGTGAATCCAAACTGTAATTGTGACCTCGAGCCTTGAACTCCAGTTGTGATTCCAAACAGGAATTGTGACCTCAGACTGGAATTGTGACCTCGAGCCTTGACCGGCAGTTGTGAGTCCAACTGGGAATTGGGGCCTCAGACTGGAATTGTGACTCCTAGCCATGATCTGCAGTACTGATTCCAAACCGGAATTGGGGCCTCAGACTGGAATTGTGATCTCGAGACAGGAATAGCAGTTGTGATTCCAAACGGGAATCATAGCCTCAGACTGGAAATGTGACAACTAGGCTTGAGCTGCAGTTGTGATACCATACCGGAATTGAGTCTTCAGACTGGAATTGTCACCTCGAGCAATGTAGAGCAGTTACGATTCAGAGCCGGAATTGGGACCTCAGACTGGAACTGTGACTTCGAACCTTGAAATTAAGTTGTGATTCCAAAGCGGAATTGCGGCCTCAGACTTGAATTGTGACCCTGAGCCATGTGCTGCATTTGTGATACCAAACCAGAATTGGGTCCTCAGACTGGAATCGTGATCTCGAGACATGAACATCAGTTGTGATTCCAACACGGAATTGGGGGCTCAGACTGGAATTGTGATCTCGAGCCTTGAACTGCCATTGTGATTCCAAACAGGAATATTGACCTAAGACTGGAATTATGATTTCAGTCCATGAACTGCTATTGTGAATCCAAACTGTAATTGTGACCTCGAGCCTTGAACTCCAGTTGTGATTCCAAACAGGAATTGTGACCTCAGACTGGAATTGTGACCTCAAGCCATGACCGGCAGTTGTGAGTCCAACTGGGAATTGTGGCCTCAGACTGGAATTGTGACTCCTAGTCATGATCTGCAGTACTGATTCCAAACGGGAATTGGGGCCTCAGACTGGAATTGTGGTCTCGAGACAGGAATAGCAGTTGTGATTCCAAACGGGAATTGTGGCCTCAGACTGGAAATGTGACAACTAGGCTTTAGCTGCAGTTGTGATACCATACCGGAATTGAGTCCTCAGACTGGAATCGTCACCTCGAGCAATGTAGAGCAGTTACGATTCAGAGCCGGAATTGGGACCTCAGACTGGAACTGTGACTTCGAACCTTGAAATTAAGTTGTGATTCCAAAGCGGAATTGTGGCCTCAGACTTGAATTGTGACCCTGAGCCATGTGCTGCATTTGTGATACCAAACCGGAATTGGGTCCTCAGACTAGAATCGTGATCTCGAGACATGAACATCAGTTGTGATTCCAACACGGAATTGGGGGCTCAGACTGGAATTGTGATCTCGAGCCTTGAACTGCCATTGTGATTTCAAATCGGAATTGGGTCCTCAGACTGGAATCGAGACCTCGAGACAGGATCAGCAGTTGTGATTCCAAACGGGAATTGTGGCCTCAGACTGGAATTGTGACCCCGAGCATTGAGCAGCAGTTGTGATTCCAAACGGGAATTGTGACCCCAGTCTGGCATTGTGATCTCAAGCCTTGAACTGCAATTGTGATTCCAAACCGGAATTGTGGCCTCAGACTGGAATTGAGACCTCGAGCTTTGAACTGCAATTGTGATTCCAAACAGAAATTATGACCTCAGAGAGTAATTGTGACCTCATTCCAAAAACTGCTATTGTGATTTCAAACAGGAATTGTGACCTCGAGCCTTGAACTCCAGTTGTGATTCCAAACAGGACTTGTGACCTCAGACTGGAATTGTGACCTCGAGCCTTGACCGGCAGTTGTGAGTCCAACTGGGAATTGGGGCCTCAGACTGGAATTGTGACTCCTAGCCAGGATCTGCAGTACTGATTCCAAACGGGAATTGGGGCCTCAGACTGGAATTGTGATCTCGAGACAGGAATAGCAGTTGTGATTCCAAACGGGAATTGTGGCCTCAGACTGGAAATGTGACAACTAGGCTTGAGCTGCATTTGTGATACCATACCGGAATTGAGTCCTCAGACTGGAATCGTCACCTCGAGCAATGTTGAGCAGTTACGATTCAGAGCCGGAATTGGGACCTCAGACTGGAACTGTGACTTCGAACCTTGAAATTAAGTTGTGATTCCAAAGCGGAATTGCGGCCTCAGACTTGAATTGTGACCCTGAGCCTTGTGCTGCATTTGTGATACCAAATCGGAATTGGGTCCTCAGACTGGAATCGTGATCTCGAGACATGAACATCAGTTGTGATTCCAACACGGAATTGGGGGCTCAGACTGGAATTGAGATCTCGAGCCTTGAACTGCCATTGTGATTTCAAATCCTAATTGGGTCCTCAGACTGGAATCGTGACCTCGAGACAGGATCAGCAGTTGTGATTCCAAACGGGAATTGTGGCCTCAGACTGGAATTGAGACCCCGAGCATTGAGCAGCAGTTGTGATTCCAAACGGGAATTGTGACCTCAGTCTGGCATTGTGATCTCAAGCCTTGAACTGCAATTGTGATTCCAACATGGAATTGTGGCCTCAGACTGGAATTGAGACCTCGAGCTTTGAACTGCAATTGTGATTCCAAACAGAAATTATGACCTCAGAGAGTAATTGTGACCTCATTCCATGAACTGCTATTGTGATTTCAAACAGGAATTGTGACCTCGAGCCTTGAACTCCAGTTGTGATTCCAAACGGGAATTGGGGCCTCAGACTGGAATTGTGATCTCGAGACAGGAATAGCAGTTGTGATTCCAACACGGAATTGGGGGCTCAGATAGGAATTGTGATCCCGAACCTTGAATTGCCATTGTGATTCCAAACAGGAATATTGACCTAAGACTGGAATTGTGATTTCATTCCATGAACTGCTATTGTGAATCCAAACTGTAATTGTGACCTCGAGCCTTGAACTCCAGCTGTGAGTCCAACTGGGAATTGGGGCCTCAGACTGGAATTGTGACTCCTAGCCATGATCTGCAGTACTGATTCCAAACAGGATTTGGGGCCTCAGACTGGAATTGTGATCTCGAGACAGGAATAGCAGTTGTGATTCCAAACGGGAATCATAGCCTCAGACTGGAAATGTGACAACTAGGCTTGAGCTGCAGTTGTGATACCATACCGGAATTGAGTCTTCAGACTGGAATCGTCACCTCGAGCAATGTAGAGCAGTTACGATTCAGAGCCGGAATTGGGACCTCAGACCGGAACTGTGACTTCGAACCTTGAAATTAAGTTGTGATTCCAAAGCGGAATTTTGGCCTCAGACTTGAATTGTGACCCTGAGCCTTGTGCTGCATTTGTGATACCAAACCGGAATTGGGTCCTCAGACTGGAATCGTGATCTCGAGACATGAACATCAGTTGTGATTCCAACATGGAATTGGGGGCTCAGACTGGAATTGTGATCTCGAGCCTTGAACTGCCATTGTGATTCCAAACAGGAATATTGACCTAAGACTGGAATTGTGATTTCATTCCATGAACTGCTATTGTGAATCCAAACTCTAATTGTGACCTCGAGCCTTGAACTCCAGTTGTGAATCCAAACAGGACTTGTGACCTCAGACTGGAATTGTGACCGCGAGCCTTGACCGGCAGTTGTGAGTCCAACTGGGAATTGGGGCCTCAGACTGGAATTGTGACTCCTAGCGATGATCTGCAGTACTGATTCCAAACGCGAATTGGGGCCTCAGACTGGAATTGTGATCTCGAGACAGGAATAGCAGTTGTGATTCCAAACAGGAATCGTGGCCTCAGACTGGAAATGTGACAACTAGGCTTGAGCTGCAGTTGTGATACCATACCGGAATTGAGTCTTCAGACTGGAATCGTCACCTCGAGCAATGTAGAGCAGTTACGATTCAGAGTCGGAATTGGGACCTCAGACCGGAACTGTGACTTCGAACCTTGAAATTAAGTTGTGATTCCAAAGCGGAATTGTGGCCTCAGACTTGAATTGTGACCCTGAGCCATGTGCTACATTTGTGATACCAAACCGGAATTGGGTCCTCAGACTGGAATCGTGATCTCGAGACAGGATCAGCAGTTGTGATTCCAAACGGGAATTGTGGCCTCAGACTGGAATTGTGACCCCGAGCATTGAGCAGCAGTTGTGATTCCAAACGTGACTTGTGACCTCAGTCTGGCATTGTGATCTCAAGCCTTGAACTGCAATTGTGATTCCAAACCGGAATTGTGGCCTCAGACTGGAATTGAGACCTCGAGCTTTGAACTGCTATGGTGATTCCAAACAGAAATTATGACCTCAGAGAGTAATTGTGACCTCATTCCAAAAACTGCTATTGTGATTTCAAACAGGAATTGTGACCTCGAGCCTTGAACTGCAGTACTGATTCCAAACGGGAATTGGGGCCTCAGACTGGAATTGTGATCTCGAGACAGGAATAGCAGTTGTGATTCCAAACGGGAATTGTGGCCTCAGACTGGAATTGAGACCTCGAGCTTTGAACTGCAATTGTGATTCCAAACAGAAATTATGACCTCAGAGAGTAATTGTGACCTCATTCCATGAACTGCTATTGTGATTCCAAACAGGAATTGTGACCTCGAGCCTTGAACTGCAGTACTGATTCCAAACGGGAATTGGGGCCTCAGACTGGAATTGTGATCTTGAGACAGGAATAGCAGTTGTGATTCCAAACGGGAATCGTGGCCTCATACATGAATTGTGACCCTGAGCCTTGGGCTGCATTTGTGATACCAAACCGGAATTGGGTCCTCAGACTGGAATCGTGATCTCGAGACATGAACATCAGTTGTGATTCCAACACGGAATTGGGGGCTCAGATTGGAATTGTGATCTCGAACCTTGAATTGCCATTGTGATTCCAAACAGGAATATTGACCTAAGACTGGAATTGTGATTTCATTCCATGAACTGCTATTGTGAATCCAAACTGTAATTGTGATCTCGAGCCTTGAACTCCAGTTGTGATTCCAAACAGGACTTGTGACCTCAGACTGGAATTGTGACCTCGAGCCTTGACCGGCAGTTGTGAGTCCAACTGGGAATTGTGGCCTCAGACTTGAATTGTGACTCCTAGCCATGATCTGCAGTGCTGATTCCAAACAGGAATTGGGGCCTCAGACTGGAATTGTGATCTCGAGACAGGAATAGCAGTTGTGATTCCAAACGGGAATCATAGCCTCAGACTGGAAATGTGACAACTAGGCTTGAGCTGCAGTTGTGATACCATACCGGAATTGAGTCTTCAGACTGGAATCGTCACCTCGAGCAATGTAGAGCAGTTACGATTCAGAGCCGGAATTGGGACCTCAGACTGGAACTGTGACTTCGAACCTTGAAATTAAGTTGTGATTCCAAAGCGGAATTGCGGCCTCAGACTTGAATTGTGACCCTGAGCCATGTGCTGCATTTGTGATACCAAACCAGAATTGGGTCCTCAGACTGGAATCGTGATCTCGAGACATGAACATCAGTTGTGATTCCAACACGGAATTGGGGGCTCAGACTGGAATTGTGATCTCGAGCCTTGAAATGCAATCGTGATTTCAAATCGGAATTGGGTCCTCAGACTGGAATCGAGACATCGAGACAGGATCAGCAGTTGTGATTCCAAACGGGAATTGTGGCCTCAGACTGGAATTGTGACCCCGAGCATTGAGCAGCAGTTGTGATTCCAAACGGGAATTGTGACCCCAGTCTGGCATTGTGATCTCAAGCCTTGAACTGCAATTGTGATTCCAAACCGGAATTGTGGCCTCAGACTGGAATTGAGACCTCGAGCTTTGAACTGCAATAGTGATTCCAAACAGAAATTATGACCTCAGAGAGTAATTGTGACCTCATTCCATGAACTGCTATTGTGATTCCAAACAGGAATTGTGACCTCGAGCCTTGAACTGCAGTACTGATTCCAAACGGGAATTGGGGCCTCAGACTGGAATTGTGATCTTGAGACAGGAATAGCAGTTGTGATTCCAAACGGGAATCGTGGCCTCATACATGAATTGTGACCCTGAGCCTTGGGCTGCATTTGTGATACCAAACCGGAATTGGGTCCTCAGACTGGAATCGTGATCTCGAGACATGAACATCAGTTGTGATTCCAACACGGAATTGGGGGCTCAGATTGGAATTGTGATCTCGAACCTTGAATTGCCATTGTGATTCCAAACAGGAATATTGACCTAAGACTGGAATTGTGATTTCATTCCATGAACTGCTATTGTGAATCCAAACTGTAATTGTGACCTTGAGCCTTGAACTCCAGTTGTGATTCCAAACAGGACTTGTGACCTCAGACTGGAATTGTGACCTCGAGCCTTGACTGGCAGTTGTGAGTCCAACTGGGAATTGTGGCCTCAGACTGGAATTGTGACTCCTAGCGATGATCTGCAGTACTGATTCCAAACGGGAATTGGGGCCTCAGACTGGAATTGTGATCTCGAGACAGGAATAGCAGTTGTGATTCCAAACGGGAATCGTGGCCTCAGACTGGAAATGTGACAACTAGGCTTGAGCTGCAGTTGTGATACCATACCGGAATTGAGTCTTCAGACTGGAATCGTCACCTCGAGCAATGTAGAGCAGTTACGATTCAGAGCCGGAATTGGGACCTCAGACCGGAACTGTGACTTCGAACCTTGAAATTAAGTTGTGATTCCAAAGCGGAATTGTGGCCTCAGACTTGAATTGTGACCCTGAGCCTTGTGCTGCATTTGTGATGCCAAACCGGAATTGGGTCCTCAGACTGGAATCGTGATCTCGAGACATGAACATCAGTTGTGATTCCAAACAGGACTTGTGACCTCAGACTGGAATTGTGACCTCGAGCCTTGAACTGCCATTGTGATTCCAAACAGGAATATTGACCTAAGACTGGAATTGTGATTTCAGTCCATGAACTGCTATTGTGAATCCAAACTCTAATTTTGACCTCGAGCCTTGAACTCCAGTTGTGATTCCAAACGGGAATTGTGACCTCAGACTGGAATTGTTACCTCAAGCCTTGACCGGCAGTTGTGAGTCCAACTGGGAATTGTGGCCTCAGACTGGAATTGTGACTCCTAGTCATGATCTGCAGTACTGATTCCAAACGGGAATTGGGGCCTCAGACTGGAATTGTGGTCTCGAGACAGGAATAGCAGTTGTGATTCCAAACGGGAATTGTGGCCTCAGACTGGAAATGTGACAACTAGGCTTTAGCTGCAGTTGTGATACCATACCGGAATTGAGTCCTCAGACTGGAATCGTCACCTCGAGCAATGTAGAGCAGTTACGATCCAGAGCCGGAATTGGGACCTCAGACTGGAACTGTGACTTCGAACCTTGAAATTAAGTTGTGATTCCAAAGCGGAATTGTGGCCTCAGACTTGAATTGTGACCCTGAGCCATGTGCTGCATTTGGGATACCAAACCGGAATTGGGTCCTCAGACTGGAATCGTGATCTCGAGACAGGATCAGCAGTTGTGATTCCAAACAGGAATTGTGGCCTCAGACTGGAATTGAGACCTCGAGCTTTGAACTGCAATTGTGATTCCAAACAGAAATTATGACCTCAGACAGTAATTGTGACCTCATTCCAAAAACTGCTATTGTGATTCCAAACAGGAATTGTGACCTCGAGCCTTGAACTGCAGTACTGATTCCAAACGGGAATTGGGGCCTCAGACTGGAATTGTGATCTCGAGACAGGGATAGCAGTTGAGATTCCAAACGGGAATTGTGGCCTCATACTGGAATTGAGACCTCGAGCTTTGAACTACAATTGTGATTCCAAACAGAAATTATGACCTCAGAGAGTAATTGTGACCTCATTCCATGAACTGCTATTGTGATTCCAAACAGGAATTGTGACCTCGAGCCTTGAACTGCAGTACTGATTCCAAACAGGAATTGGGGCCTCAGACTGGAATTTTGATCTCGAGACAGGAATAGGAGTTGTTGTTCCAAACGGGAATCGTGGCCTCAGACTGGAAATGTGACAACTAGGCTTGAGCTGCAGTTGTGATACCATACCGGAATTGAGTCTTCAGACTGGAATCGTCACCTTGAGCAATGTAGAGCAGTTACGATTCAGAGCCGGAATTGGGACCTCAGACTGGAACTGTGACTTCAAACCTTGAAATTAAGTTGTGATTCCAAAGCGGAATTGTGGCCTCAGACTTGATGTGACCCTGAGCCTTGTGCTGCATTTGTGATACCAAACCGGAATTGGGTCCTCAGACTGGAATCGTGATCTCGAGACATGAACATCAGTTGTGATTCCAACACGGAATTGGGGGCTCAGACTGGAATTGTGATCTCGAGCCTTGAACTGCCATTGTGATTTCAAATCGGAATTGGGTCCTCAGACTGGAATCGTGACCTCGAGACAGGACCAGCAGTTGTGATTCCAAACGGGAATTGTGACCCCAGTCTGGCATTGTGATCTCAAGCCTTGAACTGCAATTGTGATTCCAAACCGGAATTGTGGCCTCAGACTGGAATTGAGACCTCGAGCTTTGAACTGCAATAGTGATTCCAAACAGAAATTATGACCTCAGACAGTAATTGTGACCTCATTCCAAAAACTGCTATTGTGATTTCAAACAGGAATTGTGACCTCGAGCCTTGAACTGCAGTACTGATTCCAAACGGGAATTGGGGCCTCAGACTGGAATTGTGATCTTGAGACAGGAATAGCAGTTGTGATTCCAAACGGGAATCGTGGCCTCATACTTGAATTGTGACCCTGAGCCTTGGGCTGCATTTGTGATACCAAACCGGAATTGGTTCCTCAGACTGGAATCGTGATCTCGAGACATGAACATCAGTTGTGATTACAACACGGAACTGGGGGCTCAGACTGGAATTGTGATCTCGAACCTTGAATTGCCATTGTGATTCCAAACAGGAATATTGACCTAAGACTGGAATTGTGATTTCATTCCATGAACTGCTATTGTGAATCCAAACTGTAATTGTGACCTCGAGCCTTGAATTCCAGTTGTGATTCCAAACAGGACTTGTGACCTCAGACTGGAATTGTGACCTCGAGTCTTGAACGGCAGTTGTGAGTCCAACTGGCAATTGTGGCCTCAGACTGGAATTGTGACTCCTAGCCAGGATCTGCAATTGTAATTCCAAACAGGATTCAGGACCTCACACTGGAATTGTGATCGCGAGACAGGAATAGCAGTTGTGATTCCAACACGGAATTGGGGGCTCAGACTGGAATTGTGATCTCGAGCCTTGAACTGCCATTGTGATTCCAAACAGGAATATTGACCTAAGACTGGAACTGTGATTTCATTCCATGAACTGCTATTGTGAATCCAAACTGTAATTGTGACCTCGAGCCTTGAACTCCAGTTGTAATTCCAAACAGGACTTGTGACCTCAGACTGGAATTGTGACCTCGAGCCTTGACCGGCAGTTGTGAGTCCAACTGGGAATTGTGGCCTCAGACTGGAATTGTGACTCCTAGCCAGGATATGCAATTGTAATTCCAAACAGGATTCAGGACCTCACACTGGAATTGTGATCGCGAGACAGGAATAGCAGTTGTGATTCCCACACGGAATTGGGGGCTCAGACTGGAATTGTGATCTCGAGCCTTGAACTGCAATTGTGATTCCAAACCGGAATTGTGACCTCAGACTGGAATTGTGATCTCGAGACAGGAATAGCAGTTGTGATTCCAAACGGGAATCGTGGCCTCAGACTGGAAATGTGACAACTAGGCTTGAGCTGCAGTTGTGATACCATACCGGAATTGAGTCTTCAGACTGGAATTGTCACCTCGAGCAATGTTGAGCAGTTACGATTCAGAGCCGGAATTGGGACCTCAGACTGGAACTGTGACTTCGAACCTTGAAATTAAGTTGTGATTCCAAAGCGGAATTGTGGCCTCAGACTTGAATTGTGACCCTGAGCCATGTGCTGCATTTGTGATACCAAACCGGAATTGGGTCCTCAGACTAGAATCGTGATCTCGAGACATGAACATCAGTTGTGATTCCAACACGGAATTGGGGGCTCAGACTGGAATTGTGATCTCGAGCCTTGAACTGCAATTGTGATTTCAAATCGGAATTGGGTCCTCAGACTGGAATCGAGACCTCGAGACAGGATCAGCAGTTGTGATTCCAAACGGGAATTGTGGCCTCAGACTGGAATTGTGACCCCGAGCATTGAGCAGCAGTTGTGATTCCAAACGGAAATTGTGACCCCAGTCTGGCATTGTGATCTCAAGCCTTGAACTGCAATTGTGATTCCAAACCGGAATTGTGGCCTCAGACTGGAATTGAGACCTCGAGCTTTGAACTGCAATTGTGATTCCAAACAGAAATTATGACCTCAGAGAGTAATTGTGACCTCATTCCAAAAACTGCTATTGTGATTTCAAACAGGAATTGTGACCTCGAGCCTTGAACTGCAGTACTGATTCCAAACGGGAATTGGGGCCTCAGACTGGAATTGTGACCTCGAGCCTTGACCGGCAGTTGTGAGTCCAACTGGGAATTGGGGCCTCAGACTGGAATTGTGACTCCTAGCCATGATCTGCAGTACTGATTCCAAACAGGAATTGGGGCCTCAGACTGGAATTGTGATCTCGAGACAGGAATAGCAGTTGTGATTCCAAACGGGAATCATAGCCTCAGACTGGAAATGTGACAACTAGGCTTGAGCTGCAGTTGTGATACCATACCGGAATTGAGTCTTCAGACTGGAATCGTCACCTCGAGCAATGTAGAGCAGTTACGATTCAGAGCCGGAATTGGGACCTCAGACTGGAACTGTGACTTCGAACCTTGAAATTAAGTTGTGATTCCAAAGCGGAATTGTGGCCTCAGACTTGAATTGTGACCCTGAGCCATGTGCTGCATTTGTGATACCAAACCAGAATTGGGTCCTCAGACTGGAATCGTGATCTCGAGACAGGATCAGCAGTTGTGATTCCAACACGGAATTGGGGGCTCAGACTGGAATTGTGATCTCGAGCCTTGAACTGCCATTGTGATTCCAAACAGGAATATTGACCTAAGACTGGAATTGTGATTTCAGTCCATGAACTGCTATTGTGAATCCAAACTGTAATTGTGACCTCGAGCCTTGAACTCCAGTTGTGATTCCAAACGGGAATTGTGACCTCAGACTGGAATTGTGACCTCAAGCCATGACCGGCAGTTGTGAGTCCAACTGGGAATTGTGGCCTCAGACTGGAATTGTGACTCCTAGTCATGATCTGCAGTACTGATTCCAAACGGGAATTGGGGCCTCAGACTGGAATTGTGGTCTCGAGACAGGAATAGCAGTTGTGATTCCAAACGGGAATTGTGGCCTCAGACTGGAAATGTGACAACTAGGCTTGAGCTGCAGTTGTGATACCATACCGGAATTGAGTCCTCAGACTGGAATCGTCACCTCGAGCAATGTAGAGCAGTTACGATCCAGAGCCAGAATTGGGACCTCAGACTGGAACTGTGACTTCGAACCTTGAAATTAAGTTGTGATTCCAAAGCGGAATTGTGGCCTCAGACTTGAATTGTGACCCTGAGCCATGTGCTGCATTTGTGATACCAAACCGGAATTGGGTCCTCAGACTGGAATCGTGATCTCGAGACAGGATCAGCAGTTGTGATTCCAAACAGGAATTGTGGCCTCAGACTGGAATTGAGACCTCGAGCTTTGAACTGCAATTGTGATTCCAAACAGAAATTATGACCTCAGACAGTAATTGTGACCTCATTCCAAAAACTGCTATTGTGATTCCAAACAGGAATTGTGACCTCGAGCCTTGAACTGCAGTACTGATTCCAAACGGGAATTGGGGCCTCAGACTGGAATTGTGATCTCGAGACAGGGATAGCAGTTGTGATTCCAAACGGGAATTGTGGCCTCATACTGGAATTGAGACCTCGAGCTTTGAACTACAATTGTGATTCCAAACAGAAATTATGACCTCAGAGAGTAATTGTGACCTCATTCCATGAACTGCTATTGTGATTCCAAACAGGAATTGTGACCTCGAGCCTTGAACTGCAGTACTGATTCCAAACAGGAATTGGGGCCTCAGACTGGAATTTTGATCTGAGACAGGAATAGGAGTTGTGGTTCCAAACGGGAATCGTGGCCTCAGACTGGAAATGTGACAACTAGGCTTGAGCTGCAGTTGTGATACCATACCGGAATTGAGTCTTCAGACTGGAATCGTCACCTTGAGCAATGTAGAGCAGTTACGATTCAGAGCCGGAATTGGGACCTCAGACTGGAACTGTGACTTCAAACCTTGAAATTAAGTTGTGATTCCAAAGCAGAATTGTGGCCTCAGACTTGAATTGTGACCCTGAGCCATGTGCTGCATTTGTGATACCAAACCGGAATTGGGTCCTCAGACTGGAATCGTGATCTCGAGACATGAACATCAGTTGTGATTCCAACACGGAATTGGGGGCTCAGACTGGAATTGTGATCTCGAGCCTTGAACTGCCATTGTGATTTCAAATCGGAATTGGGTCCTCAGACTGGAATCTTGACCTCGAGACAGGATCAGCAGTTGTGATTCCAAACGGGAATTGTGGCCTCAGACTGGAATTGTGACCCCGAGCATTGAGCAGCAGTTGTGATTCCAAACGGGAATTGTGACCCCAGTCTGGCATTGTGATCTCAAGCCTTGAACTGCAATTGTGATTCCAAACCGGAATTGTGACCGCAGACTGGAATTGAGACCTCGAGCTTTGAACTGCAATTGTGATTCCAAACAGAAATTATGACCTCAGACAGTAATTGTGACCTCATTCCAAAAACTGCTATTGTGATTCCAAACAGGAATTGTGACCTCGAGCCTTGAACTGCAGTACTGATTCCAAACGGGAATTGGGGCCTCAGACTGGAAATGTGACAGCTAGGCTTGAGCTGCATTTGTGATACCATACGGGAATTGAGTCCTCAGACTGGAATCGTCACCTCGAGCATTGTAGAGCAGTTACGATTCAGAGCCGGAATTGGGACCTCAGACTGGAACTGTGACTTCGAACCTTGAAATTAAGTTGTGATTCCAAAGCGGAATTGCGGCCTCAGACTTGAATTGTGACCCTGAGCCATGTGCTGCATTTGTGATACCAAACCGGAATTGGGTCCTCAGACTGGAATCGTGATCTTGAGACATGAACATCAGTTGTGATTCCAACGCGGAATTGGGGGCTCAGACTGGAATTGTGATCTCGAGCCTTGAACTGCAATTGTGATTTCAAATCTGAATTGGGTCCTCAGACTGGAATCTTGACCTCGAGACAGGATCAGCAGTTGTGATTCCAAACGGGAATTGTGGCCTCAGACTGGAATTGTGACCCCGAGCATTGAGCAGCAGTTGTGATTCCAAACGGGAATTGTGACCTCAGTCTGGCATTGTGATCTCAAGCCTTGAACTGCAATTGTGATTCCAAACCGGAATTGTGACCGCAGACTGGAATTGAGACCTCGAGCTTTGAACTGCAATTGTGATTCCAAACAGAAATTATGACCTCAGAGAGTAATTGTGACCTCATTCCATGAACTGCTATTGTGATTCTAAACAGGAATTGTGACCTCGAGCCTTGAACTGCAGTACTGATTCCAAACGGGAATTGGGGCCTCAGACTGGAATTGTGATCTCGAGACAGGAATAGCAGTTGTGATTCCAAACGGGAATCGTGGCCTCATACTTGAATTGTGACCCTGAGCCTTGGGCTGCATTTGTGATACCAAACCGGAATTGGGTCCTCAGACTGGAATCGTGATCTCGAGACATGAACATCAGTTGTGATTCCAACACGGAATTGGGGGCTCAGACTGGAATTGTGACCTCGAACCTTGAATTGCCATTGTGATTCCAAACAGGAATATTGACCTAAGACTGGAATTGTGATTTCATTCCATGAACTGCTATTGTGAATCCAAACTGTAATTGTGACCTCGAGCCTTGAACTCCAGTTGTGATTCCAAACAGGAATTGTGACCTCAGACTGGAATTGTGACCTCGAGCCTTGACCGGCAGTTGTGAGTCCAACTGGGAATTGGGGCCTCAGACTGGAATTGTGACTCCTAGCCAGGATCTGCAGTACTGATTCCAAACGGGAATTGGGGCCTCAGACTGGAATTGTGATCTCGAGACAGGAATAGCAGTTGTGATTCCAAACAAGAATCGTGGCCTCAGACTGGAAATGTGACAACTAGGCTTTAGCTGCAGTTGTGATACCATACCGGAATTGAGTCTTCAGACTGGAATCGTCACCTCGAGCAATGTAGAGCAGTTACGATTCAGAGTCGGAATTGGGACCTCAGACTGGAACTGTGACTTCCAACCTTGAAATTAAGTTGTGATTCCAAAGTGGAATTGTGGCCTCAGACTTGAATTGTGACCCTGAGCCATGTGCTGCGTTTGGGATACCAAACCAGAATTGGGTCCTCAGACTGGAATCGTGATCTCGAGACATGAACATCAGTTGTGATTCCAACACGGAACTGGGGGCTCAGACTGGAATTGTGATCTCGAGCCTTGAACTGCCATTGTGATTTCAAATCGGAATTGGGTCCTCAGACTGGAATCGTGACCTAGAGACAGGATCAGCAGTCATGATTCCAAACGGGAATTGTGGCCTCAGACTGGAATTGTGACCCCGAGCATTGAGCAGCAGTTGTGATTCCAAACGGGAATTGTGACCTCAGTCTGGCATTGTGATCTCAAGCCTTGAACTGCAATTGTGATTCCAAACCGGAATTGTGGCCTCAGACTTGAATTGTGACCCTGAGCCTTGTGCTGCATTTGTGATACCAAACCGGAATTGGGTCCTCAGACTGGAATCGTGATCTCGAGACAGGATCAGCAGTTGTGATTCCAAACAGGAATTGTGGCCTCAGACTGGAATTGTGACCCCGAGCATTGAGCAGCAGTTGTGATTCCAAACGGGAATTGTGACCCCAGTCTGGCATTGTGATCTCAAGCCTTGAACTGCAATTGTGATTCCAAACCGGAATTGTGGCCTCAGACTGGAATTGAGACCTCGAGCTTTGAACTGCAATAGTGATTCCAAACAGAAATTATGACCTCAGAGAGTAATTGTGACCTCATTCCAAAAACTGCTATTGTGATTTCAAACAGGAATTGTGACCTCGAGCCTTGAACTGCAGTACTGATTCCAAACGGGAATTGGGGCCCCAGTCTGGCATTGTGATCTCTAGACAGGAATAGCAGTTGTGATTCCAAACGGGAATTGTGGCCTCAGACTGGAATTGAGACCTCGAGCTTTGAACTGCAATTGTGATTCCAAACAGAAATTATGACCTCAGAGAGTAATTGTGACCTCATTCCATGAACTGCTATTGTGATTCCAAACAGGAATTGTGACCTCGAGCCTTGAACTGCAGTACTGATTCCAAACGGGAATTGGGGCCTCAGACTGGAATTGTGATCTTGAGACAGGAATAGCAGTTGTGATTCCAAACGGGAATCGTGGCCTCATACATGAATTGTGACCCTGAGCCTTGGGCTGCATTTGTGATACCAAACCGGAATTGGGTCCTCAGACTGGAATCGTGATCTCGAGACATGAACATCAGTTGTGATTCCAACAAGGAATTGGGGGCTCAGATTGGAATTGTGATCTCGAACCTTGAATTGCCATTGTGATTCCAAACAGGAATATTGACCTAAGACTGGAATTGTGATTTCATTCCATGAACTGCTATTGTGAATCCAAACTGTAATTGTGACCTTGAGCCTTGAACTCCAGTTGTGATTCCAAACAGGACTTGTGACCTCAGACTGGAATTGTGACCTTGAGCCTTGACCGGCAGTTGTGAGTCCAACTGGGAATTGGGGCCTCAGACTGGAATTGTGACTCCTAGCCATGATCTGCAGTACTGATTCCAAACAGGAATTGGGGCCTCAGACTGGAATTGTGATCTCGAGACAGGAATAGCAGTTGTGATTCCAAACGGGAATCATAGCCTCAGACTGGAAATGTGACAACTAGGCTTGAGCTGCAGTTGTGATACCATACCGGAATTGAGTCTTCAGACTGGAATCGTCACCTCGAGCAATGTAGAGCAGTTACGATTCAGAGCCGGAATTGGGACCTCAGACTGGAACTGTGACTTCGAACCTTGAAATTAAGTTGTGATTCCAAAGCGGAATTGTGGCCTCAGACTTGAATTGTGACCCTGAGCCTTGTGCTGCATTTGTGATACCAAACCAGAATTGGGTCCTCAGACTGGAATCGTGATCTCGAGACATGAACATCAGTTGTGATTCCAACACGGAATTGGGGGCTCAGACTGGAATTGTGATCTCGAGCCTTGAACTGCCATTGTGATTCCAAACAGGAATATTGACCTAAGACTGGAATTGTGATTTCAGTCCATGAACTGCTATTGTGAATCCAAACCCTAATTCTGACCTCGAGCCTTGAACTCCAGTTGTGATTCCAAACGGGAATTGTGACCTCAGACTGGAATTGTGACCTCAAGCCATGACCGGCAGTTGTGAGTCCAACTGGGAATTGTGGCCTCAGACTGGAATTGTGACTCCTAGTCATGATCTGCAGTACTGATTCCAAACGGGAATTGGGGCCTCAGACTGGAATTGTGGTCTCGAGACAGGAATAGCAGTTGTGATTCCAAACGGGAATTGTGGCCTCAGACTGGAAATGTGACAACTAGGCTTTAGCTGCAGTTGTGATACCATACCGGAATTGAGTCCTCAGACTGGAATCGTCACCTCGAGCAATGTAGAGCAGTTACGATTCAGAGCCGGAATTGGGACCTCAGACTGGAACTGTGACTTCGAACCTTGAAATTAAGTTGTGATTCCAAAGCGGAATTGTGGCCTCAGACTTGAATTGTGACCCTGAGCCATGTGCTGCATTTGTGATACCAAACCGGAATTGGGTCCTCAGACTAGAATCGTGATCTCGAGACATGAACATCAGTTGTGATTCCAACACGGAATTGGGGGCTCAGACTGGAATTGTGATCTCGAGCCTTGAACTGCCATTGTGATTTCAAATCGGAATTGGGTCCTCAGACTGGAATCGAGACCTCGAGACAGGATCAGCAGTTGTGATTCCAAACGGGAATTGTGGCCTCAGACTGGAATTGTGACCCCGAGCATTGAGCAGCAGTTGTGATTCCAAACGGGAATTGTGACCCCAGTCTGGCATTGTGATCTCAAGCCTTGAACTGCAATTGTGATTCCAAACCGGAATTGTGGCCTCAGACTGGAATTGAGACCTCGAGCTTTGAACTGCAATTGTGATTCCAAACAGAAATTATGACCTCAGAGAGTAATTGTGACCTCATTCCAAAAACTGCTATTGTGATTTCAAACAGGAATTGTGACCTCGAGCCTTGAACTCCAGTTGTGATTCCAAACAGGACTTGTGACCTCAGACTGGAATTGTGACCTCGAGCCTTGACCGGCAGTTGTGAGTCCAACTGGGAATTGGGGCCTCAGACTGGAATTGTGACTCCTAGCCATGATCTGCAGTACTGATTCCAAACAGGAATTGTGGCCTCAGACTGGAATTGTGATCTCGAGACAGGAATAGCAGTTGTGATTCCAAACGGGAATCATAGCCTCAGACTGGAAATGTGACAACTAGGCTTGAGCTGCAGTTGTGATACCATACCGGAATTGAGTCTTCAGACTGGAATTGTCACCTCGAGCAATGTAGAGCAGTTACGATTCAGAGCCGGAATTGGGACCTCAGACTGGAACTGTGACTTCGAACCTTGAAATTAAGTTGTGATTCCAAAGCGGAATTGCGGCCTCAGACTTGAATTGTGACCCTGAGCCTTGTGCTGCATTTGTGATACCAAACCAGAATTGGGTCCTCAGACTGGAATCGTGATCTCGAGACATGAACATCAGTTGTGATTCCAACACGGAATTGGGGGCTCAGACTGGAATTGTGATCTCGAGCCTTGAACTGCCATTGTGATTCCAAACAGGAATATTGACCTAAGACTGGAATTATGATTTCAGTCCATGAACTGCTATTGTGAATCCAAACTGTAATTGTGACCTCGAGCCTTGAACTCCAGTTGTGATTCCAAACAGGAATTGTGACCTCAGACTGGAATTGTGACCTCAAGCCATGACCGGCAGTTGTGAGTCCAACTGGGAATTGTGGCCTCAGACTGGAATTGTGACTCCTAGTCATGATCTGCAGTACTGATTCCAAACGGGAATTGGGGCCTCAGACTGGAATTGTGGTCTCGAGACAGGAATAGCAGTTGTGATTCCAAACGGGAATTGTGGCCTCACACTGGAAATGTGGCAACTAGGCTTTAGCTGCAGTTGTGATTCCAAACGGGAATTGTGACCTCAGTCTGGCATTGTGATCTCAAGCCTTGAACTGCAATTGTGATTCCAACATGGAATTGTGGCCTCAGACTGGAATTGAGACCTCGAGCTTTGAACTGCAATTGTGATTCCAAACAGAAATTAGGACCTCAGAGAGTAATTGTGACCTCATTCCATGAACTGCTATTGTGATTTCAAACAGGAATTGTGACCTCGAGCCTTGAACTTCAGTACTGATTCCAAACGGGAATTGGGGCCTCAGACTGGAATTGTGATCTCGAGACAGGAATAGCAGTTGTGATTCCAACACGGAATTGGGGGCTCAGACTGGAATTGTGATCTCGAGCCTTGAACTGCCATTGTGATTCCAAACAGGAATATTGACCTAAGACTGGAACTGTGATTTCATTCCATGAACTGCTATTGTGAATCCAAACTGTAATTGTGACCTCGAGCCTTGAACTCCAGTTGTAATTCCAAACAGGACTTGTGACCTCAGACTGGAATTGTGACCTCGAGCCTTGACCGGCAGTTGTGAGTCCAACTGGGAATTGTGGCCTCAGACTGGAATTGTGACTCCTAGCCAGGATATGCAATTGTAATTCCAAACAGGATTCAGGACCTCACACTGGAATTGTGATCGCGAGACAGGAATAGCAGTTGTGATTCCCACACGGAATTGGGGGCTCAGACTGGAATTGTGATCTCGAGCCTTGAACTGCAATTGTGATTCCAAACCGGAATTGTGACCTCAGACTGGAATTGTGATCTCGAGACAGGAATAGCAGTTGTGATTCCAAACGGGAATCGTGGCCTCAGACTGGAAATGTGACAACTAGGCTTGAGCTGCAGTTGTGATACCATACCGGAATTGAGTCTTCAGACTGGAATTGTCACCTCGAGCAATGTTGAGCAGTTACGATTCAGAGCCGGAATTGGGACCTCAGACTGGAACTGTGACTTCCAACCTTGAAATTAAGTTGTGATTCCAAAGCAGAATTTTGGCCTCAGACTTGAATTGTGACCCTGAGCCATGTGCTGCATTTGTGATACCAAACCGGAATTGGGTCCTCAGACTGGAATCGTGATCTCGAGACATGAACATCAGTTGTGATTCCAACACGGAATTGGGGGCTCAGACTGGAATTGTGATCTCGAGCCTTGAACTGCCATTGTGATTTCAAATCGGAATTGGGTCCTCAGACTGGAATCTTGACCTCGAGACAGGATCAGCAGTTGTGATTCCAAACGGGAATTGTGGCCTCAGACTGGAATTGTGACCCCGAGCATTGAGCAGCAGTTGTGATTCCAAACGGGAATTGTGACCCCAGTCTGGCATTGTGATCTCAAGCCTTGAACTGCAATTGTGATTCCAAACCGGAATTGTGACCGCAGACTGGAATTGAGACCTCGAGCTTTGAACTGCAATTGTGATTCCAAACAGAAATTATGACCTCAGACAGTAATTGTGACCTCATTCCAAAAACTGCTATTGTGATTCCAAACAGGAATTGTGACCTCGAGCCTTGAACTGCAGTACTGATTCCAAACGGGAATTGGGGCCTCAGACTGGAAATGTGACAGCTAGGCTTGAGCTGCATTTGTGATACCATACGGGAATTGAGTCCTCAGACTGGAATCGTCACCTCGAGCATTGTAGAGCAGTTACGATTCAGAGCCGGAATTGGGACCTCAGACTGGAACTGTGACTTCGAACCTTGAAATTAAGTTGTGATTCCAAAGCGGAATTGCGGCCTCAGACTTGAATTGTGACCCTGAGCCATGTGCTGCATTTGTGATACCAAACCGGAATTGGGTCCTCAGACTGGAATCGTGATCTTGAGACATGAACATCAGTTGTGATTCCAACGCGGAATTGGGGGCTCAGACTGGAATTGTGATCTCGAGCCTTGAACTGCAATTGTGATTTCAAATCTGAATTGGGTCCTCAGACTGGAATCGTGACCTCGAGACAGGATCAGCAGTTGTGATTCCAAACGGGAATTGTGGCCTCAGACTGGAATTGTGACCCCGAGCATTGAGCAGCAGTTGTGATTCCAAACGGGAATTGTGACCTCAGTCTGGCATTGTGATCTCAAGCCTTGAACTGCAATTGTGATTCCAAACCGGAATTGTGACCGCAGACTGGAATTGAGACCTCGAGCTTTGAACTGCAATTGTGATTCCAAACAGAAATTATGACCTCAGAGAGTAATTGTGACCTCATTCCATGAACTGCTATTGTGATTCTAAACAGGAATTGTGACCTCGAGCCTTGAACTGCAGTACTGATTCCAAACGGGAATTGGGGCCTCAGACTGGAATTGTGATCTCGAGACAGGAATAGCAGTTGTGATTCCAAACGGGAATCGTGGCCTCATACTTGAATTGTGACCCTGAGCCTTGGGCTGCATTTGTGATACCAAACCGGAATTGGGTCCTCAGACTGGAATCGTGATCTCGAGACATGAACATCAGTTGTGATTCCAACACGGAATTGGGGGCTCAGACTGGAATTGTGACCTCGAACCTTGAATTGCCATTGTGATTCCAAACAGGAATATTGACCTAAGACTGGAATTGTGATTTCATTCCATGAACTGCTATTGTGAATCCAAACTGTAATTGTGACCTCGAGCCTTGAACTCCAGTTGTGATTCCAAACAGGAATTGTGACCTCAGACTGGAATTGTGACCTCGAGCCTTGACCGGCAGTTGTGAGTCCAACTGGGAATTGGGGCCTCAGACTGGAATTGTGACTCCTAGCCAGGATCTGCAGTACTGATTCCAAACGGGAATTGGGGCCTCAGACTGGAATTGTGATCTCGAGACAGGAATAGCAGTTGTGATTCCAAACAAGAATCGTGGCCTCAGACTGGAAATGTGACAACTAGGCTTGAGCTGCAGTTGTGATACCATACCGGAATTGAGTCTTCAGACTGGAATCGTCACCTCGAGCAATGTAGAGCAGTTACGATTCAGAGTCGGAATTGGGACCTCAGACTGGAACTGTGACTTCCAACCTTGAAATTAAGTTGTGATTCCAAAGTGGAATTGTGGCCTCAGACTTGAATTGTGACCCTGAGCCATATGCTGCATTTGGGATACCAAACCAGAATTGGGTCCTCAGACTGGAATCGTGATCTCGAGACATGAACATCAGTTGTGATTCCAACACGGAACTGGGGGCTCAGACTGGAATTGTGATCTCGAGCCTTGAACTGCCATTGTGATTTCAAATCGGAATTGGGTCCTCAGACTGGAATCGTGACCTAGAGACAGGATCAGCAGTCGTGATTCCAAACGGGAATTGTGGCCTCAGACTGGAATTGTGACCCCGAGCATTGAGCAGCAGTTGTGATTCCAAACGGGAATTGTGACCTCAGTCTGGCATTGTGATCTCAAGCCTTGAACTGCAATTGTGATTCCAAACCGGAATTGTGGCCTCAGACTTGAATTGTGACCCTGAGCCTTGTGCTGCATTTGTGATACCAAACCGGAATTGGGTCCTCAGACTGGAATCGTGATCTCGAGACAGGATCAGCAGTTGTGATTCCAAACAGGAATTGTGGCCTCAGACTGGAATTGTGACCCCGAGCATTGAGCAGCAGTTGTGATTCCAAACGGGAATTGTGACCCCAGTCTGGCATTGTGATCTCAAGCCTTGAACTGCAATTGTGATTCCAAACCGGAATTGTGGCCTCAGACTGGAATTGAGACCTCGAGCTTTGAACTGCAATAGTGATTCCAAACAGAAATTATGACCTCAGAGAGTAATTGTGACCTCATTCCAAAAACTGCTATTGTGATTTCAAACAGGAATTGTGACCTCGAGCCTTGAACTGCAGTACTGATTCCAAACGGGAATTGGGGCCCCAGTCTGGCATTGTGATCTCGAGACAGGAATAGCAGTTGTGATTCCAAACGGGAATTGTGGCCTCAGACTGGAATTGAGACCTCGAGCTTTGAACTGCAATTGTGATTCCAAACAGAAATTATGACCTCAGAGAGTAATTGTGACCTCATTCCATGAACTGCTATTGTGATTCCAAACAGGAATTGTGACCTCGAGCCTTGAACTGCAGTACTGATTCCAAACGGGAATTGGGGCCTCAGACTGGAATTGTGATCTTGAGACAGGAATAGCAGTTGTGATTCCAAACGGGAATCGTGGCCTCATACATGAATTGTGACCCTGAGCCTTGGGCTGCATTTGTGATACCAAACCGGAATTGGGTCCTCAGACTGGAATCGTGATCTCGAGACATGAACATCAGTTGTGATTCCAACACGGAATTGGGGGCTCAGATTGGAATTGTGATCTCGAACCTTGAATTGCCATTGTGATTCCAAACAGGAATATTGACCTAAGACTGGAATTGTGATTTCATTCCATGAACTGCTATTGTGAATCCAAACTGTAATTGTGACCTTGAGCCTTGAACTCCAGTTGTGATTCCAAACAGGACTTTTGACCTCAGACTGGAATTGTGACCTTGAGCCTTGACCGGCAGTTGTGAGTCCAACTGGGAATTGGGGCCTCAGACTGGAATTGTGACTCCTAGCCATGATCTGCAGTACTGATTCCAAACAGGAATTGGGGCCTCAGACTGGAATTGTGGTCTCGAGACAGGAATAGCAGTTGTGATTCCAAACGGGAATCGTGGCCTCAGACTGGAAATGTGACAACTAGGCTTGAGCTGCAGTTGTGATACCATACCGGAATTGAGTCTTCAGACTGGAATTGTCACCTCGAGCAATGTTGAGCAGTTACGATTCAGAGCCGGAATTGGGACCTCAGACTGGAACTGTGACTTCCAACCTTGAAATTAAGTTGTGATTCCAAAGCAGAATTTTGGCCTCAGACTTGAATTGTGACCCTGAGCCATGTGCTGCATTTGTGATACCAAACCGGAATTGGGTCCTCAGACTGGAATCGTGATCTCGAGACATGAACATCAGTTGTGATTCCAACACGGAATTGGGGGCTCAGACTGGAATTGTGATCTCGAGCCTTGAACTGCCATTGTGATTTCAAATCGGAATTGGGTCCTCAGACTGGAATCGAGACCTCGAGACAGGATCAGCAGTTGTGATTCCAAACGGGAATTGTGACCCCAGTCTGGCATTGTGATCTCAAGCCTTGAACTGCAATTGTGATTCCCACACGGAATTGTGGCCTCAGACTGGAATTGAGACCTCGAGCTTTGTACTGCAATTGTGATTTCAAACAGAAATTATGACTTCAGACAGTAATTGTGACCTCATTCCAAAAACTGCTATTGTGATTTCAAACAGGAATTGTGACCTCGAGCCTTGAACTCCAGTTGTGATTCCAAACAGAACTTTTGACCTCAGACTGGAATTGTGACCTTGAGCCTTGAACGGCAGTTGTGAGTCCAACTGGGAATTGTGGCCTCCGACTGGAATTGTGACTCCTAGCCATGATCTGCAGTACTGATTCCAAACGGGAATTGTGGCCTCAGACTGGAAATGTGACAACTAGGCTTGAGCTGCAGTTGTGATACCATACCGGAATTGAGTCCTCAGACTGGAATCGTCACCTCGAGCATTGTAGAGCAGTTACGATTCAGAGCCGGAATTGGGACCTCAGACTGGAACTGTGACTTCGAACCTTGAAATTAAGTTGTGATTCCAAAGCGGAATTGCGGCCTCAGACTTGAATTGTGACCCTGAGCCATGTGCTGCATTTGTGATACCAAACCGGAATTGGGTCCTCAGACTGGAATCGTGATCTCGAGACATGAACATCAGTTGTGATTCCAACGCGGAATTGGGGGCTCAGACTGGAATTGTGATCTCGAGCCTTGAACTGCAATTGTGATTTCAAATCGGAATTGGGTCCTCAGACTGGAATCTTGACCTCGAGACAGGATCAGCAGTTGTGATTCCTAACGGGAATTGTGGCCTCAGACTGGAATTGTGACCCCGAGCATTGAGCAGCACTTGTGATTCCAAACGGGAATTGTGACCTCAGTCTGGCATTGTGATCTCAAGCCTTGAACTGCAATTGTGATTCCAAACCGGAATCGTGACGGCAGACTGGAATTGAGACCTCGAGCTTTGAACTGCAATTGTGATTCCAAACAGAAATTATGACCTCAGAGAGTAATTGTGACCTCATTCCATGAACTGCTATTGTGATTCTAAACAGGAATTGTGACCTCGAGCCTTGAACTGCAGTACTGATTCCAAACGGGAATTGGGGCCTCAGACTGGAATTGTGATCTCGAGACAGGAATAGCAGTTGTGATTCCAAACGGGAATCGTGGCCTCATACTTGAATTGTGACCCTGAGCCTTGGGCTGCATTTGTGATACCAAACCGGAATTGGGTCCTCAGACTGGAATCGTGATCTCGAGACATGAACATCAGTTGTGATTCCAACACGGAATTGGGGGCTCAGACTGGAATTGTGACCTCGAACCTTGAATTGCCATTGTGATTCCAAACAGGAATATTGACCTAAGACTGGAATTGTGATTTCATTCCATGAACTGCTATTGTGAATCCAAACTGTAATTGTGACCTCGAGCCTTGAACTCCAGTTGTGATTCCAAACAGGAATTGTGACCTCAGACTGGAATTGTGACCTCGAGCCTTGACCGGCAGTTGTGAGTCCAACTGGGAATTGGGGCCTCAGACTGGAATTGTGACTCCTAGCCAGGATCTGCAGTACTGATTCCAAACGGGAATTGGGGCCTCAGACTGGAATTGTGATCTCGAGACAGGAATAGCAGTTGTGATTCCAAACAAGAATCGTGGCCTCAGACTGGAAATGTGACAACTAGGCTTGAGCTGCAGTTGTGATACCATACCGGAATTGAGTCTTCAGACTGGAATCGTCACCTCGAGCAATGTAGAGCAGTTACGATTCAGAGTCGGAATTGGGACCTCAGACTGGAACTGTGACTTCCAACCTTGAAATTAAGTTGTGATTCCAAAGTGGAATTGTGGCCTCAGACTTGAATTGTGACCCTGAGCCATATGCTGCATTTGGGATACCAAACCAGAATTGGGTCCTCAGACTGGAATCGTGATCTCGAGACATGAACATCAGTTGTGATTCCAACACGGAACTGGGGGCTCAGACTGGAATTGTGATCTCGAGCCTTGAACTGCCATTGTGATTTCAAATCGGAATTGGGTCCTCAGACTGGAATCGTGACCTAGAGACAGGATCAGCAGTCGTGATTCCAAACGGGAATTGTGGCCTCAGACTGGAATTGTGACCCCGAGCATTGAGCAGCAGTTGTGATTCCAAACGGGAATTGTGACCTCAGTCTGGCATTGTGATCTCAAGCCTTGAACTGCAATTGTGATTCCAAACCGGAATTGTGGCCTCAGACTGGAATTGAGACCTCGAGCTTTGAACTGCAATTGTGATTCCAAACAGAAATTATGACCTCAGAGAGTAATTGTGACCTCATTCCAAAAACTGCTATTGTGATTTCAAACAGGAATTGTGACCTCGAGCCTTGAACTCCAGTTGTGATTCCAAACAGGACTTGTGACCTCAGACTGGAATTGTGACCTCGAGCCTTGACCGGCAGTTGTGAGTCCAACTGGGAATTGGGGCCTCAGACTGGAATTGTGACTCCTAGCCAGGATCTGCAGTACTGATTCCAAACGGGAATTGGGGCCTCAGACTGGAATTGTGATCTCGAGACAGGAATAGCAGTTGTGATTCCAAAAGGGAATTGTGGCCTCAGACTGGAAATGTGACAACTAGGCTTGAGCTGCATTTGTGATACCATACCGGAATTGAGTCCTCAGACTGGAATCGTCACCTCGAGCAATGTAGAGCAGTTACGATTCAGAGCCGGAATTGGGACCTCAGACTGGAACTGTGACTTCGAACCTTGAAATTAAGTTGTGATTCCAAAGCGGAATTGCGGCCTCAGACTTGAATTGTGACCCTGAGCCTTGTGCTGCATTTGTGATACCAAATCGGAATTGGGTCCTCAGACTGGAATCGTGATCTCGAGACATGAACATCAGTTGTGATTCCAACACGGAATTGGGGGCTCAGACTGGAATTGTGATCTCGAGCCTTGAACTGCCATTGTGATTTCAAATCCTAATTGGGTCCTCAGACTGGAATCGTGACCTCGAGACAGGATCAGCAGTTGTGATTCCAAACGGGAATTGTGGCCTCAGACTGGAATTGAGACCCCGAGCATTGAGCAGCAGTTGTGATTCCAAACGGGAATTGTGACCTCAGTCTGGCATTGTGATCTCAAGCCTTGAACTGCAATTGTGATTCCAACATGGAATTGTGGCCTCAGACTGGAATTGAGACCTCGAGCTTTGAACTGCAATTGTGATTCCAAACAGAAATTATGACCTCAGAGAGTAATTGTGACCTCATTCCATGAACTGCTATTGTGATTCTAAACAGGAATTGTGACCTCGAGCCTTGAACTGCAGTACTGATTCCAAACGGGAATTGGGGCCTCAGACTGGAATTGTGATCTCGAGACAGGAATAGCAGTTGTGATTCCAAACGGGAATCGTGGCCTCATACTTGAATTGTGACCCTGAGCCTTGGGCTGCATTTGTGATACCAAACCGGAATTGGGTCCTCAGACTGGAATCGTGATCTCGAGACATGAACATCAGTTGTGATTCCAACACGGAATTGGGGGCTCAGACTGGAATTGTGACCTCGAACCTTGAATTGCCATTGTGATTCCAAACAGGAATATTGACCTAAGACTGGAATTGTGATTTCATTCCATGAACTGCTATTGTGAATCCAAACTGTAATTGTGACCTCGAGCCTTGAACTCCAGTTGTGATTCCAAACAGGAATTGTGACCTCAGACTGGAATTGTGACCTCGAGCCTTGACCGGCAGTTGTGAGTCCAACTGGGAATTGGGGCCTCAGACTGGAATTGTGACTCCTAGCCAGGATCTGCAGTACTGATTCCAAACGGGAATTGGGGCCTCAGACTGGAATTGTGATCTCGAGACAGGAATAGCAGTTGTGATTCCAAACAAGAATCGTGGCCTCAGACTGGAAATGTGACAACTAGGCTTGAGCTGCAGTTGTGATACCATACCGGAATTGAGTCTTCAGACTGGAATCGTCACCTCGAGCAATGTAGAGCAGTTACGATTCAGAGTCGGAATTGGGACCTCAGACTGGAACTGTGACTTCCAACCTTGAAATTAAGTTGTGATTCCAAAGTGGAATTGTGGCCTCAGACTTGAATTGTGACCCTGAGCCATATGCTGCATTTGGGATACCAAACCAGAATTGGGTCCTCAGACTGGAATCGTGATCTCGAGACATGAACATCAGTTGTGATTCCAACACGGAACTGGGGGCTCAGACTGGAATTGTGATCTCGAGCCTTGAACTGCCATTGTGATTTCAAATCGGAATTGGGTCCTCAGACTGGAATCGTGACCTAGAGACAGGATCAGCAGTCGTGATTCCAAACGGGAATTGTGGCCTCAGACTGGAATTGTGACCCCGAGCATTGAGCAGCAGTTGTGATTCCAAACGGGAATTGTGACCTCAGTCTGGCATTGTGATCTCAAGCCTTGAACTGCAATTGTGATTCCAAACCGGAATTGTGGCCTCAGACTGGAATTGAGACCTCGAGCTTTGAACTGCAATTGTGATTCCAAACAGAAGTTATGACCTCAGAGAGTAATTGTGACCTCATTCCAAAAACTGCTATTGTGATTTCAAACAGGAATTGTGACCTCGAGCCTTGAACTCCAGTTGTGATTCCAAACAGGACTTGTGACCTCAGACTGGAATTGTGACCTCGAGCCTTGACCGGCAGTTGTGAGTCCAACTGGGAATTGGGGCCTCAGACTGGAATTGTGACTCCTAGCCAGGATCTGCAGTACTGATTCCAAACGGGAATTGGGGCCTCAGACTGGAATTGTGATCTCGAGACAGGAATAGCAGTTGTGATTCCAAAAGGGAATTGTGGCCTCAGACTGGAAATGTGACAACTAGGCTTGAGCTGCATTTGTGATACCATACCGGAATTGAGTCCTCAGACTGGAATCGTCACCTCGAGCAATGTAGAGCAGTTACGATTCAGAGCCGGAATTGGGACCTCAGACTGGAACTGTGACTTCGAACCTTGAAATTAAGTTGTGATTCCAAAGCGGAATTGCGGCCTCAGACTTGAATTGTGACCCTGAGCCTTGTGCTGCATTTGTGATACCAAATCGGAATTGGGTCCTCAGACTGGAATCGTGATCTCGAGACATGAACATCAGTTGTGATTCCAACACGGAATTGGGGGCTCAGACTGGAATTGTGATCTCGAGCCTTGAACTGCCATTGTGATTTCAAATCCTAATTGGGTCCTCAGACTGGAATCGTGACCTCGAGACAGGATCAGCAGTTGTGATTCCAAACGGGAATTGTGGCCTCAGACTGGAATTGAGACCCCGAGCATTGAGCAGCAGTTGTGATTCCAAACGGGAATTGTGACCTCAGTCTGGCATTGTGATCTCAAGCCTTGAACTGCAATTGTGATTCCAACATGGAATTGTGGCCTCAGACTGGAATTGAGACCTCGAGCTTTGAACTGCAATTGTGATTCCAAACAGAAATTATGACCTCAGAGAGTAATTGTGACCTCATTCCATGAACTGCTATTGTGATTCCAAACAGGAATTGTGACCTCGAGCCTTGAACTGCAGTACTGATTCCAAACGGGAATTGGGGCCTCAGACTGGAATTGTGATCTTGAGACAGGAATAGCAGTTGTGATTCCAAACGGGAATCGTGGCCTCATACATGAATTGTGACCCTGAGCCTTGGGCTGCATTTGTGATACCAAACCGGAATTGGGTCCTCAGACTGGAATCGTGATCTCGAGACATGAACATCAGTTGTGATTCCAACACGGAATTGGGGGCTCAGATTGGAATTGTGATCTCGAACCTTGAATTGCCATTGTGATTCCAAACAGGAATATTGACCTAAGACTGGAATTGTGATTTCATTCCATGAACTGCTATTGTGAATCCAAACTGTAATTGTGACCTTGAGCCTTGAACTCCAGTTGTGATTCCAAACAGGACTTTTGACCTCAGACTGGAATTGTGACCTTGAGCCTTGACCGGCAGTTGTGAGTCCAACTGGGAATTGGGGCCTCAGACTGGAATTGTGACTCCTAGCCATGATCTGCAGTACTGATTCCAAACAGGAATTGGGGCCTCAGACTGGAATTGTGGTCTCGAGACAGGAATAGCAGTTGTGATTCCAAACGGGAATCGTGGCCTCAGACTGGAAATGTGACAACTAGGCTTGAGCTGCAGTTGTGATACCATACCGGAATTGAGTCCTCAGACTGGAATCGTCACCTCGAGCATTGTAGAGCAGTTACGATTCAGAGCCGGAATTGGGACCTCAGACTGGAACTGTGACTTCCAACCTTGAAATTAAGTTGTGATTCCAAAGCGGAATTGCGGCCTCAGACTTGAATTGTGACCCTGAGCCATGTGCTGCATTTGTGATACCAAACCGGAATTGGGTCCTCAGACTGGAATCGTGATCTCGAGACATGAACATCAGTTGTGATTCCAACGCGGAATTGGGGGCTCAGACTGGAATTGTGATCTCGAGCCTTGAACTGCAATTGTGATTTCAAATCGGAATTGGGTCCTCAGACTGGAATCTTGACCTCGAGACAGGATCAGCAGTTGTGATTCCAAACGGGAATTGTGGCCTCAGACTGGAATTGTGACCCCGAGCATTGAGCAGCACTTGTGATTCCAAACGGGAATTGTGACCTCAGTCTGGCATTGTGATCTCAAGCCTTGAACTGCAATTGTGATTCCAAACCGGAATCGTGACGGCAGACTGGAATTGAGACCTCGAGCTTTGAACTGCAATTGTGATTCCAAACAGAAATTATGACCTCAGAGAGTAATTGTGACCTCATTCCATGAACTGCTATTGTGATTCTAAACAGGAATTGTGACCTCGAGCCTTGAACTGCAGTACTGATTCCAAACGGGAATTGGGGCCTCAGACTGGAATTGTGATCTCGAGACAGGAATAGCAGTTGTGATTCCAAACGGGAATCGTGGCCTCATACTTGAATTGTGACCCTGAGCCTTGGGCTGCATTTGTGATACCAAACCGGAATTGGGTCCTCAGACTGGAATCGTGATCTCGAGACATGAACATCAGTTGTGATTCCAACACGGAATTGGGGGCTCAGACTGGAATTGTGACCTCGAACCTTGAATTGCCATTGTGATTCCAAACAGGAATATTGACCTAAGACTGGAATTGTGATTTCATTCCATGAACTGCTATTGTGAATCCAAACTGTAATTGTGACCTCGAGCCTTGAACTCCAGTTGTGATTCCAAACAGGAATTGTGACCTCAGACTGGAATTGTGACCTCGAGCCTTGACCGGCAGTTGTGAGTCCAACTGGGAATTGGGGCCTCAGACTGGAATTGTGACTCCTAGCCAGGATCTGCAGTACTGATTCCAAACGGGAATTGGGGCCTCAGACTGGAATTGTGATCTCGAGACAGGAATAGCAGTTGTGATTCCAAACAAGAATCGTGGCCTCAGACTGGAAATGTGACAACTAGGCTTGAGCTGCAGTTGTGATACCATACCGGAATTGAGTCTTCAGACTGGAATCGTCACCTCGAGCAATGTAGAGCAGTTACGATTCAGAGTCGGAATTGGGACCTCAGACTGGAACTGTGACTTCCAACCTTGAAATTAAGTTGTGATTCCAAAGTGGAATTGTGGCCTCAGACTTGAATTGTGACCCTGAGCCATATGCTGCATTTGGGATACCAAACCAGAATTGGGTCCTCAGACTGGAATCGTGATCTCGAGACATGAACATCAGTTGTGATTCCAACACGGAACTGGGGGCTCAGACTGGAATTGTGATCTCGAGCCTTGAACTGCCATTGTGATTTCAAATCGGAATTGGGTCCTCAGTCTGGAATCGTGACCTAGAGACAGGATCAGCAGTCGTGATTCCAAACGGGAATTGTGGCCTCAGACTGGAATTGTGACCCCGAGCATTGAGCAGCAGTTGTGATTCCAAACGGGAATTGTGACCTCAGTCTGGCATTGTGATCTCAAGCCTTGAACTGCAATTGTGATTCCAAACCGGAATTGTGGCCTCAGACTGGAATTGAGACCTCGAGCTTTGAACTGCAATTGTGATTCCAAACAGAAATTATGACCTCAGAGAGTAATTGTGACCTCATTCCAAAAACTGCTATTGTGATTTCAAACAGGAATTGTGACCTCGAGCCTTGAACTCCAGTTGTGATTCCAAACAGGACTTGTGACCTCAGACTGGAATTGTGACCTCGAGCCTTGACCGGCAGTTGTGAGTCCAACTGGGAATTGGGGCCTCAGACTGGAATTGTGACTCCTAGCCAGGATCTGCAGTACTGATTCCAAACGGGAATTGGGGCCTCAGACTGGAATTGTGATCTCGAGACAGGAATAGCAGTTGTGATTCCAAAAGGGAATTGTGGCCTCAGACTGGAAATGTGACAACTAGGCTTGAGCTGCATTTGTGATACCATACCGGAATTGAGTCCTCAGACTGGAATCGTCACCTCGAGCAATGTAGAGCAGTTACGATTCAGAGCCGGAATTGGGACCTCAGACTGGAACTGTGACTTCGAACCTTGAAATTAAGTTGTGATTCCAAAGCGGAATTGCGGCCTCAGACTTGAATTGTGACCCTGAGCCTTGTGCTGCATTTGTGATACCAAATCGGAATTGGGTCCTCAGACTGGAATCGTGATCTCGAGACATGAACATCAGTTGTGATTCCAACACGGAATTGGGGGCTCAGACTGGAATTGTGATCTCGAGCCTTGAACTGCCATTGTGATTTCAAATCCTAATTGGGTCCTCAGACTGGAATCGTGACCTCGAGACAGGATCAGCAGTTGTGATTCCAAACGGGA
This sequence comes from Sturnus vulgaris, assembly GCF_052056855.1. Taxonomy (NCBI): domain Eukaryota; kingdom Metazoa; phylum Chordata; class Aves; order Passeriformes; family Sturnidae; genus Sturnus; species Sturnus vulgaris. Next base: position 7,031,344 of record NC_142268.1, on the reverse strand, counting down.
ATTGTGGCCTCAGACTGGAATTGAGACCCCGAGCATTGAGCAGCAGTTGTGATTCCAAACGGGAATTGTGACCTCAGTCTGGCATTGTGATCTCAAGCCTTGAACTGCAATTGTGATTCCAACATGGAATTGTGGCCTCAGACTGGAATTGAGACCTCGAGCTTTGAACTGCAATTGTGATTCCAAACAGAAATTATGACCTCAGAGAGTAATTGTGACCTCATTCCATGAACTGCTATTGTGATTCTAAACAGGAATTGTGACCTCGAGCCTTGAACTGCAGTACTGATTCCAAACGGGAATTGGGGCCTCAGACTGGAATTGTGATCTCGAGACAGGAATAGCAGTTGTGATTCCAACACGGAATTGGGGGCTCAGATAGGAATTGTGATCCCGAACCTTGAATTGCCATTGTGATTCCAAACAGGAATATTGACCTAAGACTGGAATTGTGATTTCATTCCATGAACTGCTATTGTGAATCCAAACTGTAATTGTGACCTCGAGCCTTGAACTCCAGCTGTGAGTCCAACTGGGAATTGGGGCCTCAGACTGGAATTGTGACTCCTAGCCATGATCTGCAGTACTGATTCCAAACAGGAATTGGGGCCTCAGACTGGAATTGTGATCTCGAGACAGGAATAGCAGTTGTGATTCCAAACGGGAATCATAGCCTCAGACTGGAAATGTGACAACTAGGCTTGAGCTGCAGTTGTGATACCATACCGGAATTGAGTCTTCAGACTGGAATCGTCACCTCGAGCAATGTAGAGCAGTTACGATTCAGAGCCGGAATTGGGACCTCAGACCGGAACTGTGACTTCGAACCTTGAAATTAAGTTGTGATTCCAAAGCGGAATTTTGGCCTCAGACTTGAATTGTGACCCTGAGCCTTGTGCTGCATTTGTGATACCAAACCGGAATTGGGTCCTCAGACTGGAATCGTGATCTCGAGACATGAACATCAGTTGTGATTCCAACATGGAACTGGGGGCTCAGACTGGAATTGTGATCTCGAGCCTTGAACTGCCATTGTGATTCCAAACAGGAATATTGACCTAAGACTGGAATTGTGATTTCATTCCATGAACTGCTATTGTGAATCCAAACTCTAATTGTGACCTCGAGCCTTGAACTCCAGTTGTGATTCCAAACAGGACTTGTGACCTCAGACTGGAATTGTGACCGCGAGCCTTGACCGGCAGTTGTGAGTCCAACTGGGAATTGGGGCCTCAGACTGGAATTGTGACTCCTAGCGATGATCTGCAGTACTGATTCCAAACGGGAATTGGGGCCTCAGACTGGAATTGTGATCTCGAGACAGGAATAGCAGTTGTGATTCCAAACAGGAATCGTGGCCTCAGACTGGAAATGTGACAACTAGGCTTGAGCTGCAGTTGTGATACCATACCGGAATTGAGTCTTCAGACTGGAATCGTCACCTCGAGCAATGTAGAGCAGTTACGATTCAGAGCCGGAATTGGGACCTCAGACTGGAACTGTGACTTCGAACCTTGAAATTAAGTTGTGATTCCAAAGCAGAATTGTGGCCTCAGACTTGAATTGTGACCCTGAGCCATGTGCTGCATTTGGGATACCAAACCAGAATTGGGTCCTCAGACTGGAATCGTGATCTCGAGACATGAACATCAGTTGTGATTCCAACACGGAATTGGGGGCTCAGACTGGAATTGTGATCTCGAGCCTTGAACGGCAATCGTGATTTCAAATCGGAATTGGGTCCTCAGACTGGAATCGAGACATCGAGACAGGATCAGCAGTTGTGATTCCAAACGGGAATTGTGGCCTCAGACTGGAATTGTGACCCCGAGCATTGAGCAGCAGTTGTGATTCCAAACGGGAATTGTGACCCCAGTCTGGCATTGTGATCTCAAGCCTTGAACTGCAATTGTGATTCCAAACAGAAATTATGACCTCAGAGAGTAATTGTGACCTCATTCCATGAACTGCTATTGTGATTCTAAACAGGAATTGTGACCTCGAGCCTTGACCGGCAGTTGTGAGTCCAACTGGGAATTGTGGCCTCAGACTGGAATTGTGACTCCTAGCCAGGATCTGCAGTACTGATTCCAAACGGGAATTGGGGCCTCAGACTGGAATTGTGATCTCGAGACAGGAATAGCAGTTGTGATTCCAAACAAGAATCGTGGCCTCAGACTGGAAATGTGACAACTAGGCTTGAGCTGCAGTTGTGATACCATACCGGAATTGAGTCTTCAGACTGGAATCGTCACCTCGAGCAATGTAGAGCAGTTACGATTCAGAGCCGGAATTGGGACCTCAGACTGGAACTGTGACTTCCAACCTTGAAATTAAGTTGTGATTCCAAAGTGGAATTGTGGCCTCAGACTTGAATTGTGACCCTGAGCCATGTGCTGCATTTGGGATACCAAACCAGAATTGGGTCCTCAGACTGGAATCGTGATCTCGAGACATGAACATCAGTTGTGATTCCAACACGGAACTGGGGGCTCAGACTGGAATTGTGATCTCGAGCCTTGAACTGCCATTGTGATTTCAAATCGGAATTGGGTCCTCAGACTGGAATCGTGACCTAGAGACAGGATCAGCAGTCGTGATTCCAAACGGGAATTGTGGCCTCAGACTGGAATTGTGACCCCGAGCATTGAGCAGCAGTTGTGATTCCAAACGGGAATTGTGACCTCAGTCTGGCATTGTGATCTCAAGCCTTGAACTGCAATTGTGATTCCAAACCGGAATTGTGGCCTCAGACTTGAATTGTGACCCTGAGCCATGTGCTGCATTTGTGATACCAAACCGGAATTGGGTCCTCAGACTGGAATCGTGATCTCGAGACAGGATCAGCAGTTGTGATTCCAAACAGGAATTGTGGCCTCAGACTGGAATTGTGACCCCGAGCATTGAGCAGCAGTTGTGATTCCAAACGGGAATTGTGACCTCAGTCTGGCATTGTGATCTCAAGCCTTGAACTGCAATTGTGATTCCAAACCGGAATTGTGGCCTCAGACTGGAATTGAGACCTCGAGCTTTGAACTGCAATAGTGATTCCAAACAGAAATTATGACCTCAGAGAGTAATTGTGACCTCATTCCAAAAACTGCTATTGTGATTTCAAACAGGAATTGTGACCTCGAGCCTTGAACTGCAGTACTGATTCCAAACGGGAATTGGGGCCTCAGACTGGAATTGTGATCTCGAGACAGGAATAGCAGTTGTGATTCCAAACGGGAATTGTGGCCTCAGACTGGAATTGAGACCTCGAGCTTTGAACTTCAATTGTGATTCCAAACAGAAATTATGACCTCAGAGAGTAATTGTGACCTCATTCCAAAAACTGCTATTGTGATTCCAAACAGGAATTGTGACCTCGAGCCTTGAACTGCAGTACTGATTCCAAACGGGAATTGGGGCCTCAGACTGGAATTGTGATCTTGAGACAGGAATAGCAGTTGTGATTCCAAACGGGAATCGTGGCCTCATACTTGAATTGTGACCCTGAGCCTTGGGCTGCATTTGTGATACCAAACGGGAATTGGGTCCTCAGACTGGAATCGTGATCTCGAGACATGAACATCAGTTGTGATTCCAACACGGAATTGGGGGCTCAGATTGGAATTGTGATCTCGAACCTTGAATTGCCATTGTGATTCCAAACAGGAATATTGACCTAAGACTGGAATTGTGATTTCATTCCATGAACTGCTATTGTGAATCCAAACTGTAATTGTGATCTCGAGCCTTGAACTCCAGTTGTGATTCCAAACAGGACTTGTGACCTCAGACTGGAATTGTGACCTCGAGCCTTGACCGGCAGTTGTGAGTCCAACTGGGAATTGGGGCCTCAGACTTGAATTGTGACTCCTAGCCATGATCTGCAGTTCTGATTCCAAACGGGAATTGGGGCCTCAGACTGGAATTGTGATCTCGAGACAGGAATAGCAGTTGTGATTCCAAACGGGAATCATAGCCTCAGACTGGAAATGTGACAACTAGGCTTGAGCTGCAGTTGTGATACCATACCGGAATTGAGTCTTCAGACTGGAATCGTCACCTCGAGCAATGTAGAGCAGTTACGATTCAGAGCCGGAATTGGGACCTCAGACTGGAACTGTGACTTCAAACCTTGAAATTAAGTTGTGATTCCAAAGCGGAATTGTGGCCTCAGACTTGAATTGTGACCCTGAGCCATGTGCTGCATTTGTGATACCAAACGGGAATTGGGTCCTCAGACTGGAATCGTGATCTCGAGACATGAACATCAGTTGTGATTCCAACACGGAATTGGGGGCTCAGACTGGAATTGTGATCTCGAGCCTTGAACTGCCATTGTGATTCCAAACAGGAATATTGACCTAAGACTGGAATTGTGATTTCAGTCCATGAACTGCTATTGTGAATCCAAACTGTAATTGTGACCTCGAGCCTTGAACTCCAGTTGTGATTCCAAACAGGAATTGTGACCTCAGACTGGAATTGTGACCTCGAGCCTTGACCGGCAGTTGTGAGTCCAACTGGGAATTGTGGCCTCAGACTGGAATTGTGACTCCTAGTCATGATCTGCAGTACTGATTCCAAACTGGAATTGGGGCCTCAGACTGGAATTGTGGTCTCGAGACAGGAATAGCAGTTGTGATTCCAAACGGGAATTGTGGCCTCAGACTGGAAATGTGACAACTAGGCTTTAGCTGCAGTTGTGATACCATACCGGAATTGAGTCCTCAGACTGGAATCGTCACCTCGAGCAATGTAGAGCAGTTACGATTCAGAGCCGGAATTGGGACCTCAGACTGGAACTGTGACTTCGAACCTTGAAATTAAGTTGTGATTCCAAAGCGGAATTGTGGCCTCAGACTTGAATTGTGACCCTGAGCCATGTGCTGCATTTGTGATACCAAACCGGAATTGGGTCCTCAGACTAGAATCGTGATCTCGAGACATGAACATCAGTTGTGATTCCAACACGGAATTGGGGGCTCAGACTGGAATTGTGATCTCGAGCCTTGAACTGCAATCGTGATTTCAAATCGGAATTGGGTCCTCAGACTGGAATCGAGACATCGAGACAGGATCAGCAGTTGTGATTCCAAACGGGAATTGTGGCCTCAGACTGGAATTGTGACCCCGAGCATTGAGCAGCAGTTGTGATTCCAAACGGGAATTGTGACCCCAGTCTGGCATTGTGATCTCAAGCCTTGAACCGCAATTGTGATTCCAACATGGAATTGTGGCCTCAGACTGGAATTGAGACCTCGAGCTTTGAACTGCAATTGTGATTCCAAACAGAAATTATGACCTCAGAGAGTAATTGTGACCTCATTCCAAAAACTGCTATTGTGATTTCAAACAGGAATTGTGACCTCGAGCCTTGAACTCCAGTTGTGATTCCAAACAGGAATTGTGACCTCAGACTGGAATTGTGACCTCGAGCCTTGACCGGCAGTTGTGAGTCCAACTGGGAATTGGGGCCTCAGACTGGAATTGTGACTCCTAGCCAGGATCTGCAGTACTGATTCCAAACGGGAATTGGGGCCTCAGACTGGAATTGTGATCTCGAGCCTTGAACTGCCATTGTGATTTCAAATCCTAATTGGGTCCTCAGACTGGAATCGTGACCTCGAGACAGGATCAGCAGTTGTGATTCCAAACGGGAATTGTGGCCTCAGACTGGAATTGAGACCCCGAGCATTGAGCAGCAGTTGTGATTCCAAACGGGAATTGTGACCCCAGTCTGGCATTGTGATCTCAAGCCTTGAACTGCAATTGTGATTCCAACATGGAATTGTGGCCTCAGACTGGAATTGAGACCTCGAGCTTTGAACTGCAATTGTGATTCCAAACAGAAATTATGACCTCAGAGAGTAATTGTGACCTCATTCCATGAACTGCTATTGTGATTTCAAACAGGAATTGTGACCTCGAGCCTTGAACTGCAGTACTGATTCCAAACGGGAATTGGGGCCTCAGACTGGAATTGTGATCTCGAGACAGGAATAGCAGTTGTGATTCCAACACGGAATTGGGGGCTCAGATAGGAATTGTGATCCCGAACCTTGAATTGCCATTGTGATTCCAAACAGGAATATTGACCTAAGACTGGAATTGTGATTTCATTCCATGAACTGCTATTGTGAATCCAAACTGTAATTGTGACCTCGAGCCTTGAACTCCAGCTGTGAGTCCAACTGGGAATTGGGGCCTCAGACTTGAATTGTGACTCCTAGCCATGATCTGCAGTACTGATTCCAAACAGGAATTGTGGCCTCAGACTGGAATTGTGATCTCGAGACAGGAATAGCAGTTGTGATTCCAAACGGGAATCATAGCCTCAGACTGGAAATGTGACAACTAGGCTTGAGCTGCAGTTGTGATACCATACCGGAATTGAGTCTTCAGACTGGAATCGTCACCTCGAGCAATGTAGAGCAGTTACGATTCAGAGCCGGAATTGGGACCTCAGACCGGAACTGTGACTTCCAACCTTGAAATTAAGTTGTGATTCCAAAGCGGAATTGTGGCCTCAGACTTGAATTGTGACCCTGAGCCTTGTGCTGCATTTGTGATACCAAACCGGAATTGGGTCCTCAGACTGGAATCGTGATCTCGAGACATGAACATCAGTTGTGATTCCAACACAGAATTGGGGGCTCAGACTGGAATTGTGATCTCGAGCCTTGAACTGCAATTGTGATTTCAAATCGGAATTGGGTCCTCAGACTGGAATCTTGACCTCGAGACAGGATCAGCAGTTGTGATTCCAAACGGGAATTGTGGCCTCAGACTGGAATTGTGACCCCGAGCATTGAGCAGCAGTTGTGATTCCAAACGGAATTGTGACCTCAGTCTGGCATTGTGATCTCAAGCCTTGAACTGCAATTGTGATTCCAACTTGGAATTGTGGCCTCAGACTGGAATTGAGACCTCGAGCTTTGAACTGCAATTGTGATTCCAAACAGAAATTATGACCTCAGAGAGTAATTGTGACCTCATTCCATGAACTGCTATTGTGATTCCAAACAGGAATTGTGACCTCGAGCCTTGAACTGCAGTACTGATTCCAAACAGGATTTGGGGCCTCAGACTGGAATTGTGATCTCGAGACAGGAATAGCAGTTGTGATTCCAAACAAGAATCGTGGCCTCAGACTGGAAATGTGACAACTAGGCTTGAGCTGCAGTTGTGATACCATACCGGAATTGAGTCTTCAGACTGGAATCGTCACCTCGAGCAATGTAGAGCAGTTACGATTCAGAGCCGGAATTGGGACCTCAGACTGGAACTGTGACTTCGAACCTTGAAATTAAGTTGTGATTCCAAAGCAGAATTGTGGCCTCAGACTTGAATTGTGACCCTGAGCCATGTGCTGCATTTGGGATACCAAACCGGAATTGGGTCCTCAGACTAGAATCGTGATCTCGAGACATGAACATCAGTTGTGATTCCAACACGGAATTGGGGGCTCAGACTGGAATTGTGATCTCGAGCCTTGAACTGCCATTGTGATTTCAAATCGGAATTGGGTCCTCAGACTGGAATCTTGACCTCGAGACAGGATCAGCAGTTGTGATTCCAAACGGGAATTGTGGCCTCAGACTGGAATTGTGACCCCGAGCATTGAGCAGCAGTTGTGATTCCAAACGGGAATTGTGACCTCAGTCTGGCATTGTGATCTCAAGCCTTGAACTGCAATTGTGATTCCAAACCGGAATTGTGACCGCAGACTGGAATTGAGACCTCGAGCTTTGAACTGCAATTGTGATTCCAAACAGAAATTATGACCTCAGAGAGTAATTGTGACCTCATTCCAAAAACTGCTATTGTGATTCCAAACAGGAATTGTGACCTCGAGCCTTGAACTGCAGTACTGATTCCAAACGGGAATTGGGGCTTCAGACTGGAATTTTGATCTTGAGACAGGAATAGCAGTTGTGATTCCAAACGGGAATCGTGGCCTCATACTTGAATTGTGACCCTGAGCCTTGGGCTGCATTTGTGATACCAAACGGGAATTGGGTCCTTAGACTGGAATCGTGATCTCGAGACATGAACATCAGTTGTGATTCCAACACGGAATTGGGGGCTCAGACTGGAATTGTGATCTCGAGCCTTGAACTGCCATTGTGATTCCAAACAGGAATATTGACCTAAGACTGGAATTGTGATTTCATTCCATGAACTGCTATTGTGAATCCAAACTGTAATTGTGACCTCGAGCCTTGAACTGCAATTGTGATTCCAAACAGGAATTGTGACCTCAGACTGGAATTGTGACCTCGAGGCTTGAACGGCAGTTGTGAGACCAACTGGGAATTGGGGCCTCAGACTGGAATTGTGACTCCTAGTCATGATCTGCAGTACTGATTCCAAACGGGAATTGGGGCCTCAGACTGGAATTGTGATCTCGAGACAGGAATAGCAGTTGTGATTCCAAACAAGAATCGTGGCCTCACACTGGAAATGTGACAACTAGGCTTGAGCTGCAGTTGTGATACCATACCGGAATTGAGTCTTCAGACTGGAATCGTCACCTCGAGCAATGTAGAGCAGTTACGATTCAGAGTCGGAATTGGGACCTCAGACTGGAACTGTGACTTCGAACCTTGAAATTAAGTTGTGATTCCAAAGCAGAATTGTGGCCTCAGACTTGAATTGTGACCCTGAGCCATGTGCTGCATTTGGGATACCAAACCAGAATTGGGTCCTCAGACTGGAATCGTGATCTCGAGACATGAACATCAGTTGTGATTCCAACACGGAATTGGGGGCTCAGACTGGAATTGTGATCTCGAGCCTTGAACTGCCATTGTGATTTCAAATCGGAATTGGGTCCTCAGACTGGAATCGTGACCTCGAGACAGGACCAGCAGTTGTGATTCCAAACGGGAATTGTGGCCTCAGACTGGAATTGTGACCCCGAGCATTGAGCAGCAGTTTTGATTCCAAACGGGAATTGTGACCTCATACTGGAATTGTGGCCTCATGACTTAAAATGCAAATGTGATTTCAAACTGGAATTGTGACCTCAAGCCTTGAAATGCAATTGTTATTTCAAACCGGAATTGTGAAATCAAGCCTTGAACTGCTAATGTGATTCCAAACGGGATTAGTGACCACACACGGAATTTGTGACCTAGAGATTTGAGCTGCAGTTGTGATACCAAACCGATATTGGGACCTCAGACAAGAATTGTGTTCTCCAGCCTTGTACTGCAATTGTGATTGCAAACTGGAATTGTGGCCTGAGACTGGAACAGTGACCCCCAGCCTTGAGCTGTAGTACTGATTCCAAACCGGTATTGGGTCCTCAGACTGCAGTTGTGACTTCGAGCTTTGAATTTTAGTTGTGATTCCAAAGCCGTATTGGGGCCTCAGACTGGAATTGTGACCTCGAGCCTTGAACTGCAATTGTGATTTCAAATCGGAATTGGGTCCTCAGACTGGAATCGTGACCTCGAGACAGGATCAGCAGTTTTGATTCCAAACTGGTATAGTGGCCTCAGACTGGAATTTTGACCCCGACCTTGAACAGCACTTGTGATTCCAAACCGGAATTGTGACGGCAGACTGGAATTGAGACCTCGAGATTTGAACTGCAATTGTGATTCCAAACAGAAACTATGACCTCAGAGAGTAATTGTGACCTCATTCCATGAACTGCTATTGTGATTCCAAACAGGAATTGTGACCTCGAGCCTTGAACTGCAATTGTGATTCCAAACCGGAATTGTGACCTCAGACTGGAATTGTGATCTCGAGACAGGAATAGCAGTTGTGATTCCAAACGGGAATCGTGGCCTCACACTGGAAATGTGACAACTAGGCTTGAGCTGCAGTTGTGATACCATACCGGAATTGAGTCTTCAGACTGGAATCGTCACCTCGAGCAATGTTGAGCAGTTACGATTCAGAGCCGGAATTGGGACCTCAGACCGGAACTGTGACTTCGAACCTTGAAATTAAGTTGTGATTCTAAAGCGGAATTTTGGCATCAGACTTGAATTGTGACCCTGAGCCTTATGCTGCATTTGTGATACCAAACCGGAATTGGGTCCTCAGACTGGAATCGTGATCTTGAGACATGAACATCAGTTGTGATTCCAACACGGAATTGGGGGCTCAGACTGGAATTGTGATCTCGAGCCTTGAACTGCCATTGTGATTTCAAATCGGAATTGGGTCCTCAGACTGGAATCGAGACCTCGAGACAGGATCAGCAGTTGTGATTCCAAACGGGAATTGTGGCCTCAGACTGGAATTGTGACCCCGAGCATTGAGCAGCAGTTGTGATTCCAAACGGGAATTGTGACCCCAGTCTGGCATTGTGATCTCAAGCCTTGAACTGCAATTGTGATTCCAAACCGGAATTGTGGCCTCAGACTGGAATTGAGACCTCAAGCTTTGAACTGCAATAGTGATTCCAAACAGAAATTATGACCTCAGAGAGTAATTGTGACCTCATTCCATGAACTGCTATTGTGATTTCAAACAGGAATTGTGACCTCGAGCCTTGAACTCCAGTTGTGATTCCAAACAGGACTTGTGACCTCAGACTGGAATTGTGACCTCGAGCCTTGACCGGCAGTTGTGAGTCCAACTGGGAATTGGGGCCTCAGACTGGAATTGTGACTCCTAGCGATGATCTGCAGTACTGATTCCAAACGGGAATTGGGGCCTCAGACTGGAATTGTGATCTCGAGACAGGAATAGCAGTTGTGATTCCAAACGGGAATCATAGCCTCAGACTGGAAATGTGACAACTAGGCTTGAGCTGCATTTGTGATACCATACCGGAATTGAGTCCTCAGACTGGAATCGTCACCTCGAGCAATGTAGAGCAGTTACGATTCAGAGCCGGAATTGGGACCTCAGACTGGAACTGTGACTTCGAACCTTTAAATTAAGTTGTGATTCCAAAGCGGAATTGCGGCCTCAGACTTGAATTGTGACCCTGAGCCTTGTGCTGCATTTGTGATACCAAATCGGAATTGGGTCCTCAGACTGGAATCGTGATCTCGAGACATGAACATCAGTTGTGATTCCAACACGGAATTGGGGGCTCAGACTGGAATTGTGATCTCGAGCCTTGAACTGCCATTGTGATTCCAAACAGGAATATTGACCTAAGACTGGAATTGTGATTTCAGTCCATGAACTGCTATTGTGAATCCAAACTGTAATTGTGACCTCGAGCCTTGAACTCCAGTTGTGATTCCAAACAGGAATTGTGACCTCAGACTGGAATTGTGACCTCGAGCCTTGACCGGCAGTTGTGAGTCCAACTGGGAATTGGGGCCTCAGACTGGAATTGTGACTCCTAGCCAGGATCTGCAGTACTGATTCCAAACGGGAATTGGGGCCTCAGACTGGAATTGTGATCTCGAGCCTTGAACTGCCATTGTGATTTCAAATCCTAATTGGGTCCTCAGACTGGAATCGTGACCTCGAGACAGGATCAGCAGTTGTGATTCCAAACGGGAATTGTGGCCTCAGACTGGAATTGAGACCCCGAGCATTGAGCAGCAGTTGTGATTCCAAACGGGAATTGTGACCTCAGTCTGGCATTGTGATCTCAAGCCTTGAACTGCAATTGTGATTCCAACATGGAATTGTGGCCTCAGACTGGAATTGAGACCTCGAGCTTTGAACTGCAATTGTGATTCCAAACAGAAATTATGACCTCAGAGAGTAATTGTGACCTCATTCCATGAACTGCTATTGTGATTTCAAACAGGAATTGTGACCTCGAGCCTTGAACTGCAGTACTGATTCCAAACGGGAATTGGGGCCTCAGACTGGAATTGTGATCTCGAGACAGGAATAGCAGTTGTGATTCCAACACGGAATTGGGGGCTCAGATAGGAATTGTGATCCCGAACCTTGAATTGCCATTGTGATTCCAAACAGGAATATTGACCTAAGACTGGAATTGTGATTTCATTCCATGAACTGCTATTGTGAATCCAAACTGTAATTGTGACCTCGAGCCTTGAACTCCAGCTGTGAGTCCAACTGGGAATTGGGGCCTCAGACTTGAATTGTGACTCCTAGCCATGATCTGCAGTACTGATTCCAAACAGGAATTGTGGCCTCAGACTGGAATTGTGATCTCGAGACAGGAATAGCAGTTGTGATTCCAAACGGGAATCATAGCCTCAGACTGGAAATGTGACAACTAGGCTTGAGCTGCAGTTGTGATACCATACCGGAATTGAGTCTTCAGACTGGAATCGTCACCTCGAGCAATGTAGAGCAGTTACGATTCAGAGCCGGAATTGGGACCTCAGACCGGAACTGTGACTTCCAACCTTGAAATTAAGTTGTGATTCCAAAGCGGAATTGTGGCCTCAGACTTGAATTGTGACCCTGAGCCTTGTGCTGCATTTGTGATACCAAACCGGAATTGGGTCCTCAGACTGGAATCGTGATCTCGAGACATGAACATCAGTTGTGATTCCAACACAGAATTGGGGGCTCAGACTGGAATTGTGATCTCGAGCCTTGAACTGCAATTGTGATTTCAAATCGGAATTGGGTCCTCAGACTGGAATCTTGACCTCGAGACAGGATCAGCAGTTGTGATTCCAAACGGGAATTGTGGCCTCAGACTGGAATTGTGACCCCGAGCATTGAGCAGCAGTTGTGATTCCAAACGGAATTGTGACCTCAGTCTGGCATTGTGATCTCAAGCCTTGAACTGCAATTGTGATTCCAACTTGGAATTGTGGCCTCAGACTGGAATTGAGACCTCGAGCTTTGAACTGCAATTGTGATTCCAAACAGAAATTATGACCTCAGAGAGTAATTGTGACCTCATTCCATGAACTGCTATTGTGATTCCAAACAGGAATTGTGACCTCGAGCCTTGAACTGCAGTACTGATTCCAAACAGGATTTGGGGCCTCAGACTGGAATTGTGATCTCGAGACAGGAATAGCAGTTGTGATTCCAAACAAGAATCGTGGCCTCAGACTGGAAATGTGACAACTAGGCTTGAGCTGCAGTTGTGATACCATACCGGAATTGAGTCTTCAGACTGGAATCGTCACCTCGAGCAATGTAGAGCAGTTACGATTCAGAGCCGGAATTGGGACCTCAGACTGGAACTGTGACTTCGAACCTTGAAATTAAGTTGTGATTCCAAAGCAGAATTGTGGCCTCAGACTTGAATTGTGACCCTGAGCCATGTGCTGCATTTGGGATACCAAACCGGAATTGGGTCCTCAGACTAGAATCGTGATCTCGAGACATGAACATCAGTTGTGATTCCAACACGGAATTGGGGGCTCAGACTGGAATTGTGATCTCGAGCCTTGAACTGCCATTGTGATTTCAAATCGGAATTGGGTCCTCAGACTGGAATCTTGACCTCGAGACAGGATCAGCAGTTGTGATTCCAAACGGGAATTGTGGCCTCAGACTGGAATTGTGACCCCGAGCATTGAGCAGCAGTTGTGATTCCAAACGGGAATTGTGACCTCAGTCTGGCATTGTGATCTCAAGCCTTGAACTGCAATTGTGATTCCAAACCGGAATTGTGACCGCAGACTGGAATTGAGACCTCGAGCTTTGAACTGCAATTGTGATTCCAAACAGAAATTATGACCTCAGAGAGTAATTGTGACCTCATTCCAAAAACTGCTATTGTGATTCCAAACAGGAATTGTGACCTCGAGCCTTGAACTGCAGTACTGATTCCAAACGGGAATTGGGGCTTCAGACTGGAATTTTGATCTTGAGACAGGAATAGCAGTTGTGATTCCAAACGGGAATCGTGGCCTCATACTTGAATTGTGACCCTGAGCCTTGGGCTGCATTTGTGATACCAAACGGGAATTGGGTCCTCAGACTGGAATCGTGATCTCGAGACATGAACATCAGTTGTGATTCCAACACGGAATTGGGGGCTCAGACTGGAATTGTGATCTCGAGCCTTGAACTGCCATTGTGATTCCAAACAGGAATATTGACCTAAGACTGGAATTGTGATTTCATTCCATGAACTGCTATTGTGAATCCAAACTGTAATTGTGACCTCGAGCCTTGAACTGCAATTGTGATTCCAAACAGGAATTGTGACCTCAGACTGGAATTGTGACCTCGAGGCTTGAACGGCAGTTGTGAGACCAACTGGGAATTGGGGCCTCAGACTGGAATTGTGACTCCTAGTCATGATCTGCAGTACTGATTCCAAACGGGAATTGGGGCCTCAGACTGGAATTGTGATCTCGAGACAGGAATAGCAGTTGTGATTCCAAACAAGAATCGTGGCCTCACACTGGAAATGTGACAACTAGGCTTGAGCTGCAGTTGTGATACCATACCGGAATTGAGTCTTCAGACTGGAATCGTCACCTCGAGCAATGTAGAGCAGTTACGATTCAGAGTCGGAATTGGGACCTCAGACTGGAACTGTGACTTCGAACCTTGAAATTAAGTTGTGATTCCAAAGCAGAATTGTGGCCTCAGACTTGAATTGTGACCCTGAGCCATGTGCTGCATTTGGGATACCAAACCAGAATTGGGTCCTCAGACTGGAATCGTGATCTCGAGACATGAACATCAGTTGTGATTCCAACACGGAATTGGGGGCTCAGACTGGAATTGTGATCTCGAGCCTTGAACTGCCATTGTGATTTCAAATCGGAATTGGGTCCTCAGACTGGAATCGTGACCTCGAGACAGGACCAGCAGTTGTGATTCCAAACGGGAATTGTGGCCTCAGACTGGAATTGTGACCCCGAGCATTGAGCAGCAGTTTTGATTCCAAACGGGAATTGTGACCTCATACTGGAATTGTGGCCTCATGACTTAAAATGCAAATGTGATTTCAAACTGGAATTGTGACCTCAAGCCTTGAAATGCAATTGTTATTTCAAACCGGAATTGTGAAATCAAGCCTTGAACTGCTAATGTGATTCCAAACGGGATTAGTGACCACACACGGAATTTGTGACCTAGAGATTTGAGCTGCAGTTGTGATACCAAACCGATATTGGGACCTCAGACAAGAATTGTGTTCTCCAGCCTTGTACTGCAATTGTGATTGCAAACTGGAATTGTGGCCTGAGACTGGAACAGTGACCCCCAGCCTTGAGCTGTAGTACTGATTCCAAACCGGTATTGGGTCCTCAGACTGCAGTTGTGACTTCGAGCTTTGAATTTTAGTTGTGATTCCAAAGCCGTATTGGGGCCTCAGACTGGAATTGTGACCTCGAGCCTTGAACTGCAATTGTGATTTCAAATCGGAATTGGGTCCTCAGACTGGAATCGTGACCTCGAGACAGGATCAGCAGTTTTGATTCCAAACTGGTATAGTGGCCTCAGACTGGAATTTTGACCCCGACCTTGAACAGCACTTGTGATTCCAAACCGGAATTGTGACGGCAGACTGGAATTGAGACCTCGAGATTTGAACTGCAATTGTGATTCCAAACAGAAACTATGACCTCAGAGAGTAATTGTGACCTCATTCCATGAACTGCTATTGTGATTCCAAACAGGAATTGTGACCTCGAGCCTTGAACTGCAATTGTGATTCCAAACCGGAATTGTGACCTCAGACTGGAATTGTGATCTCGAGACAGGAATAGCAGTTGTGATTCCAAACGGGAATCGTGGCCTCACACTGGAAATGTGACAACTAGGCTTGAGCTGCAGTTGTGATACCATACCGGAATTGAGTCTTCAGACTGGAATCGTCACCTCGAGCAATGTTGAGCAGTTACGATTCAGAGCCGGAATTGGGACCTCAGACCGGAACTGTGACTTCGAACCTTGAAATTAAGTTGTGATTCTAAAGCGGAATTTTGGCATCAGACTTGAATTGTGACCCTGAGCCTTATGCTGCATTTGTGATACCAAACCGGAATTGGGTCCTCAGACTGGAATCGTGATCTTGAGACATGAACATCAGTTGTGATTCCAACACGGAATTGGGGGCTCAGACTGGAATTGTGATCTCGAGCCTTGAACTGCCATTGTGATTTCAAATCGGAATTGGGTCCTCAGACTGGAATCGAGACCTCGAGACAGGATCAGCAGTTGTGATTCCAAACGGGAATTGTGGCCTCAGACTGGAATTGTGACCCCGAGCATTGAGCAGCAGTTGTGATTCCAAACGGGAATTGTGACCCCAGTCTGGCATTGTGATCTCAAGCCTTGAACTGCAATTGTGATTCCAAACCGGAATTGTGGCCTCAGACTGGAATTGAGACCTCAAGCTTTGAACTGCAATAGTGATTCCAAACAGAAATTATGACCTCAGAGAGTAATTGTGACCTCATTCCATGAACTGCTATTGTGATTTCAAACAGGAATTGTGACCTCGAGCCTTGAACTCCAGTTGTGATTCCAAACAGGACTTGTGACCTCAGACTGGAATTGTGACCTCGAGCCTTGACCGGCAGTTGTGAGTCCAACTGGGAATTGGGGCCTCAGACTGGAATTGTGACTCCTAGCGATGATCTGCAGTACTGATTCCAAACGGGAATTGGGGCCTCAGACTGGAATTGTGATCTCGAGACAGGAATAGCAGTTGTGATTCCAAACGGGAATCATAGCCTCAGACTGGAAATGTGACAACTAGGCTTGAGCTGCATTTGTGATACCATACCGGAATTGAGTCTTCAGACTGGAATCGTCACCTCGAGCAATGTAGAGCAGTTACGATTCAGAGCCGGAATTGGGACCTCAGACTGGAACTGTGACTTCGAACCTTGAAATTAAGTTGTGATTCCAAAGCGGAATTGCGGCCTCAGACTTGAATTGTGACCCTGAGCCTTGTGCTGCATTTGTGATACCAAATCGGAATTGGGTCCTCAGACTGGAATCGTGATCTCGAGACATGAACATCAGTTGTGATTCCAACACGGAATTGGGGGCTCAGACTGGAATTGAGACCTCGAGCTTTGAACTGCAATTGTGATTCCAAACAGAAATTATGACCTCAGAGAGTAATTGTGACCTCATTCCAAAAACTGCTATTGTGATTCCAAACAGGAATTGTGACCTCGAGCCTTGAACTGCAGTACTGATTCCAAACGGGAATTGGGGCCTCAGACTGGAATTGTGATCTCGAGACAGGGATAGCAGTTGAGATTCCAAACGGGAATTGTGGCCTCATACTGGAATTGAGACCTCGAGCTTTGAACTACAATTGTGATTCCAAACAGAAATTATGACCTCAGAGAGTAATTGTGACCTCATTCCATGAACTGCTATTGTGATTCCAAACAGGAATTGTGACCTCGAGCCTTGAACTGCAGTACTGATTCCAAACAGGAATTGGGGCCTCAGACTGGAATTTTGATCTCGAGACAGGAATAGGAGTTGTTGTTCCAAACGGGAATCGTGGCCTCAGACTGGAAATGTGACAACTAGGCTTGAGCTGCAGTTGTGATACCATACCGGAATTGAGTCTTCAGACTGGAATCGTCACCTTGAGCAATGTAGAGCAGTTACGATTCAGAGCCGGAATTGGGACCTCAGACTGGAACTGTGACTTCAAACCTTGAAATTAAGTTGTGATTCCAAAGCGGAATTGTGGCCTCAGACTTGATGTGACCCTGAGCCTTGTGCTGCATTTGTGATACCAAACCGGAATTGGGTCCTCAGACTGGAATCGTGATCTCGAGACATGAACATCAGTTGTGATTCCAACACGGAATTGGGGGCTCAGACTGGAATTGTGATCTCGAGCCTTGAACTGCCATTGTGATTTCAAATCGGAATTGGGTCCTCAGACTGGAATCGTGACCTCGAGACAGGACCAGCAGTTGTGATTCCAAACGGGAATTGTGACCCCAGTCTGGCATTGTGATCTCAAGCCTTGAACTGCAATTGTGATTCCAAACCGGAATTGTGGCCTCAGACTGGAATTGAGACCTCGAGCTTTGAACTGCAATAGTGATTCCAAACAGAAATTATGACCTCAGACAGTAATTGTGACCTCATTCCAAAAACTGCTATTGTGATTTCAAACAGGAATTGTGACCTCGAGCCTTGAACTGCAGTACTGATTCCAAACGGGAATTGGGGCCTCAGACTGGAATTGTGATCTTGAGACAGGAATAGCAGTTGTGATTCCAAACGGGAATCGTGGCCTCATACTTGAATTGTGACCCTGAGCCTTGGGCTGCATTTGTGATACCAAACCGGAATTGGTTCCTCAGACTGGAATCGTGATCTCGAGACATGAACATCAGTTGTGATTACAACACGGAACTGGGGGCTCAGACTGGAATTGTGATCTCGAACCTTGAATTGCCATTGTGATTCCAAACAGGAATATTGACCTAAGACTGGAATTGTGATTTCATTCCATGAACTGCTATTGTGAATCCAAACTGTAATTGTGACCTCGAGCCTTGAATTCCAGTTGTGATTCCAAACAGGACTTGTGACCTCAGACTGGAATTGTGACCTCGAGTCTTGAACGGCAGTTGTGAGTCCAACTGGCAATTGTGGCCTCAGACTGGAATTGTGACTCCTAGCCAGGATCTGCAATTGTAATTCCAAACAGGATTCAGGACCTCACACTGGAATTGTGATCGCGAGACAGGAATAGCAGTTGTGATTCCAACACGGAATTGGGGGCTCAGACTGGAATTGTGATCTCGAGCCTTGAACTGCCATTGTGATTCCAAACAGGAATATTGACCTAAGACTGGAACTGTGATTTCATTCCATGAACTGCTATTGTGAATCCAAACTGTAATTGTGACCTCGAGCCTTGAACTCCAGTTGTAATTCCAAACAGGACTTGTGACCTCAGACTGGAATTGTGACCTCGAGCCTTGACCGGCAGTTGTGAGTCCAACTGGGAATTGTGGCCTCAGACTGGAATTGTGACTCCTAGCCAGGATATGCAATTGTAATTCCAAACAGGATTCAGGACCTCACACTGGAATTGTGATCGCGAGACAGGAATAGCAGTTGTGATTCCCACACGGAATTGGGGGCTCAGACTGGAATTGTGATCTCGAGCCTTGAACTGCAATTGTGATTCCAAACCGGAATTGTGACCTCAGACTGGAATTGTGATCTCGAGACAGGAATAGCAGTTGTGATTCCAAACGGGAATCGTGGCCTCAGACTGGAAATGTGACAACTAGGCTTGAGCTGCAGTTGTGATACCATACCGGAATTGAGTCTTCAGACTGGAATTGTCACCTCGAGCAATGTTGAGCAGTTACGATTCAGAGCCGGAATTGGGACCTCAGACTGGAACTGTGACTTCGAACCTTGAAATTAAGTTGTGATTCCAAAGCGGAATTGTGGCCTCAGACTTGAATTGTGACCCTGAGCCATGTGCTGCATTTGTGATACCAAACCGGAATTGGGTCCTCAGACTAGAATCGTGATCTCGAGACATGAACATCAGTTGTGATTCCAACACGGAATTGGGGGCTCAGACTGGAATTGTGATCTCGAGCCTTGAACTGCAATTGTGATTTCAAATCGGAATTGGGTCCTCAGACTGGAATCGAGACCTCGAGACAGGATCAGCAGTTGTGATTCCAAACGGGAATTGTGGCCTCAGACTGGAATTGTGACCCCGAGCATTGAGCAGCAGTTGTGATTCCAAACGGAAATTGTGACCCCAGTCTGGCATTGTGATCTCAAGCCTTGAACTGCAATTGTGATTCCAAACCGGAATTGTGGCCTCAGACTGGAATTGAGACCTCGAGCTTTGAACTGCAATTGTGATTCCAAACAGAAATTATGACCTCAGAGAGTAATTGTGACCTCATTCCAAAAACTGCTATTGTGATTTCAAACAGGAATTGTGACCTCGAGCCTTGAACTGCAGTACTGATTCCAAACGGGAATTGGGGCCTCAGACTGGAATTGTGACCTCGAGCCTTGACCGGCAGTTGTGAGTCCAACTGGGAATTGGGGCCTCAGACTGGAATTGTGACTCCTAGCCATGATCTGCAGTACTGATTCCAAACAGGAATTGGGGCCTCAGACTGGAATTGTGATCTCGAGACAGGAATAGCAGTTGTGATTCCAAACGGGAATCATAGCCTCAGACTGGAAATGTGACAACTAGGCTTGAGCTGCAGTTGTGATACCATACCGGAATTGAGTCTTCAGACTGGAATTGTCACCTCGAGCAATGTAGAGCAGTTACGATTCAGAGCCGGAATTGGGACCTCAGACTGGAACTGTGACTTCGAACCTTGAAATTAAGTTGTGATTCCAAAGCGGAATTGTGGCCTCAGACTTGAATTGTGACCCTGAGCCATGTGCTGCATTTGTGATACCAAACCAGAATTGGGTCCTCAGACTGGAATCGTGATCTCGAGACAGGATCAGCAGTTGTGATTCCAACACGGAATTGGGGGCTCAGACTGGAATTGTGATCTCGAGCCTTGAACTGCCATTGTGATTCCAAACAGGAATATTGACCTAAGACTGGAATTGTGATTTCAGTCCATGAACTGCTATTGTGAATCCAAACTGTAATTGTGACCTCGAGCCTTGAACTCCAGTTGTGATTCCAAACGGGAATTGTGACCTCAGACTGGAATTGTGACCTCAAGCCATGACCGGCAGTTGTGAGTCCAACTGGGAATTGTGGCCTCAGACTGGAATTGTGACTCCTAGTCATGATCTGCAGTACTGATTCCAAACGGGAATTGGGGCCTCAGACTGGAATTGTGGTCTCGAGACAGGAATAGCAGTTGTGATTCCAAACGGGAATTGTGGCCTCAGACTGGAAATGTGACAACTAGGCTTGAGCTGCAGTTGTGATACCATACCGGAATTGAGTCCTCAGACTGGAATCGTCACCTCGAGCAATGTAGAGCAGTTACGATCCAGAGCCAGAATTGGGACCTCAGACTGGAACTGTGACTTCGAACCTTGAAATTAAGTTGTGATTCCAAAGCGGAATTGTGGCCTCAGACTTGAATTGTGACCCTGAGCCATGTGCTGCATTTGTGATACCAAACCGGAATTGGGTCCTCAGACTGGAATCGTGATCTCGAGACAGGATCAGCAGTTGTGATTCCAAACAGGAATTGTGGCCTCAGACTGGAATTGAGACCTCGAGCTTTGAACTGCAATTGTGATTCCAAACAGAAATTATGACCTCAGACAGTAATTGTGACCTCATTCCAAAAACTGCTATTGTGATTCCAAACAGGAATTGTGACCTCGAGCCTTGAACTGCAGTACTGATTCCAAACGGGAATTGGGGCCTCAGACTGGAATTGTGATCTCGAGACAGGGATAGCAGTTGTGATTCCAAACGGGAATTGTGGCCTCATACTGGAATTGAGACCTCGAGCTTTGAACTACAATTGTGATTCCAAACAGAAATTATGACCTCAGAGAGTAATTGTGACCTCATTCCATGAACTGCTATTGTGATTCCAAACAGGAATTGTGACCTCGAGCCTTGAACTGCAGTACTGATTCCAAACAGGAATTGGGGCCTCAGACTGGAATTTTGATCTGAGACAGGAATAGGAGTTGTGGTTCCAAACGGGAATCGTGGCCTCAGACTGGAAATGTGACAACTAGGCTTGAGCTGCAGTTGTGATACCATACCGGAATTGAGTCTTCAGACTGGAATCGTCACCTTGAGCAATGTAGAGCAGTTACGATTCAGAGCCGGAATTGGGACCTCAGACTGGAACTGTGACTTCAAACCTTGAAATTAAGTTGTGATTCCAAAGCAGAATTGTGGCCTCAGACTTGAATTGTGACCCTGAGCCATGTGCTGCATTTGTGATACCAAACCGGAATTGGGTCCTCAGACTGGAATCGTGATCTCGAGACATGAACATCAGTTGTGATTCCAACACGGAATTGGGGGCTCAGACTGGAATTGTGATCTCGAGCCTTGAACTGCCATTGTGATTTCAAATCGGAATTGGGTCCTCAGACTGGAATCTTGACCTCGAGACAGGATCAGCAGTTGTGATTCCAAACGGGAATTGTGGCCTCAGACTGGAATTGTGACCCCGAGCATTGAGCAGCAGTTGTGATTCCAAACGGGAATTGTGACCCCAGTCTGGCATTGTGATCTCAAGCCTTGAACTGCAATTGTGATTCCAAACCGGAATTGTGACCGCAGACTGGAATTGAGACCTCGAGCTTTGAACTGCAATTGTGATTCCAAACAGAAATTATGACCTCAGACAGTAATTGTGACCTCATTCCAAAAACTGCTATTGTGATTCCAAACAGGAATTGTGACCTCGAGCCTTGAACTGCAGTACTGATTCCAAACGGGAATTGGGGCCTCAGACTGGAAATGTGACAGCTAGGCTTGAGCTGCATTTGTGATACCATACGGGAATTGAGTCCTCAGACTGGAATCGTCACCTCGAGCATTGTAGAGCAGTTACGATTCAGAGCCGGAATTGGGACCTCAGACTGGAACTGTGACTTCGAACCTTGAAATTAAGTTGTGATTCCAAAGCGGAATTGCGGCCTCAGACTTGAATTGTGACCCTGAGCCATGTGCTGCATTTGTGATACCAAACCGGAATTGGGTCCTCAGACTGGAATCGTGATCTTGAGACATGAACATCAGTTGTGATTCCAACGCGGAATTGGGGGCTCAGACTGGAATTGTGATCTCGAGCCTTGAACTGCAATTGTGATTTCAAATCTGAATTGGGTCCTCAGACTGGAATCTTGACCTCGAGACAGGATCAGCAGTTGTGATTCCAAACGGGAATTGTGGCCTCAGACTGGAATTGTGACCCCGAGCATTGAGCAGCAGTTGTGATTCCAAACGGGAATTGTGACCTCAGTCTGGCATTGTGATCTCAAGCCTTGAACTGCAATTGTGATTCCAAACCGGAATTGTGACCGCAGACTGGAATTGAGACCTCGAGCTTTGAACTGCAATTGTGATTCCAAACAGAAATTATGACCTCAGAGAGTAATTGTGACCTCATTCCATGAACTGCTATTGTGATTCTAAACAGGAATTGTGACCTCGAGCCTTGAACTGCAGTACTGATTCCAAACGGGAATTGGGGCCTCAGACTGGAATTGTGATCTCGAGACAGGAATAGCAGTTGTGATTCCAAACGGGAATCGTGGCCTCATACTTGAATTGTGACCCTGAGCCTTGGGCTGCATTTGTGATACCAAACCGGAATTGGGTCCTCAGACTGGAATCGTGATCTCGAGACATGAACATCAGTTGTGATTCCAACACGGAATTGGGGGCTCAGACTGGAATTGTGACCTCGAACCTTGAATTGCCATTGTGATTCCAAACAGGAATATTGACCTAAGACTGGAATTGTGATTTCATTCCATGAACTGCTATTGTGAATCCAAACTGTAATTGTGACCTCGAGCCTTGAACTCCAGTTGTGATTCCAAACAGGAATTGTGACCTCAGACTGGAATTGTGACCTCGAGCCTTGACCGGCAGTTGTGAGTCCAACTGGGAATTGGGGCCTCAGACTGGAATTGTGACTCCTAGCCAGGATCTGCAGTACTGATTCCAAACGGGAATTGGGGCCTCAGACTGGAATTGTGATCTCGAGACAGGAATAGCAGTTGTGATTCCAAACAAGAATCGTGGCCTCAGACTGGAAATGTGACAACTAGGCTTGAGCTGCAGTTGTGATACCATACCGGAATTGAGTCTTCAGACTGGAATCGTCACCTCGAGCAATGTAGAGCAGTTACGATTCAGAGTCGGAATTGGGACCTCAGACTGGAACTGTGACTTCCAACCTTGAAATTAAGTTGTGATTCCAAAGTGGAATTGTGGCCTCAGACTTGAATTGTGACCCTGAGCCATGTGCTGCGTTTGGGATACCAAACCAGAATTGGGTCCTCAGACTGGAATCGTGATCTCGAGACATGAACATCAGTTGTGATTCCAACACGGAACTGGGGGCTCAGACTGGAATTGTGATCTCGAGCCTTGAACTGCCATTGTGATTTCAAATCGGAATTGGGTCCTCAGACTGGAATCGTGACCTAGAGACAGGATCAGCAGTCGTGATTCCAAACGGGAATTGTGGCCTCAGACTGGAATTGTGACCCCGAGCATTGAGCAGCAGTTGTGATTCCAAACGGGAATTGTGACCTCAGTCTGGCATTGTGATCTCAAGCCTTGAACTGCAATTGTGATTCCAAACCGGAATTGTGGCCTCAGACTTGAATTGTGACCCTGAGCCTTGTGCTGCATTTGTGATACCAAACCGGAATTGGGTCCTCAGACTGGAATCGTGATCTCGAGACAGGATCAGCAGTTGTGATTCCAAACAGGAATTGTGGCCTCAGACTGGAATTGTGACCCCGAGCATTGAGCAGCAGTTGTGATTCCAAACGGGAATTGTGACCCCAGTCTGGCATTGTGATCTCAAGCCTTGAACTGCAATTGTGATTCCAAACCGGAATTGTGGCCTCAGACTGGAATTGAGACCTCGAGCTTTGAACTGCAATAGTGATTCCAAACAGAAATTATGACCTCAGAGAGTAATTGTGACCTCATTCCAAAAACTGCTATTGTGATTTCAAACAGGAATTGTGACCTCGAGCCTTGAACTGCACTACTGATTCCAAACGGGAATTGGGGCCCCAGTCTGGCATTGTGATCTCTAGACAGGAATAGCAGTTGTGATTCCAAACGGGAATTGTGGCCTCAGACTGGAATTGAGACCTCGAGCTTTGAACTGCAATTGTGATTCCAAACAGAAATTATGACCTCAGAGAGTAATTGTGACCTCATTCCATGAACTGCTATTGTGATTCCAAACAGGAATTGTGACCTCGAGCCTTGAACTGCAGTACTGATTCCAAACGGGAATTGGGGCCTCAGACTGGAATTGTGATCTTGAGACAGGAATAGCAGTTGTGATTCCAAACGGGAATCGTGGCCTCATACATGAATTGTGACCCTGAGCCTTGGGCTGCATTTGTGATACCAAACCGGAATTGGGTCCTCAGACTGGAATCGTGATCTCGAGACATGAACATCAGTTGTGATTCCAACAAGGAATTGGGGGCTCAGATTGGAATTGTGATCTCGAACCTTGAATTGCCATTGTGATTCCAAACAGGAATATTGACCTAAGACTGGAATTGTGGTTTCATTCCATGAACTGCTATTGTGAATCCAAACTGTAATTGTGACCTTGAGCCTTGAACTCCAGTTGTGATTCCAAACAGGACTTGTGACCTCAGACTGGAATTGTGACCTTGAGCCTTGACCGGCAGTTGTGAGTCCAACTGGGAATTGTGGCCTCAGACTGGAATTGTGACTCCTAGCCATGATCTGCAGTACTGATTCCAAACAGGAATTGGGGCCTCAGACTGGAATTGTGATCTCGAGACAGGAATAGCAGTTGTGATTCCAAACGGGAATCATAGCCTCAGACTGGAAATGTGACAACTAGGCTTTAGCTGCAGTTGTGATACCATACCGGAATTGAGTCTTCAGACTGGAATCGTCACCTCGAGCAATGTAGAGCAGTTACGATTCAGAGCCGGAATTGGGACCTCAGACTGGAACTGTGACTTCGAACCTTGAAATTAAGTTGTGATTCCAAAGCGGAATTGTGGCCTCAGACTTGAATTGTGACCCTGAGCCTTGTGCTGCATTTGTGATACCAAACCAGAATTGGGTCCTCAGACTGGAATCGTGATCTCGAGACATGAACATCAGTTGTGATTCCAACACGGAATTGGGGGCTCAGACTGGAATTGTGATCTCGAGCCTTGAACTGCCATTGTGATTCCAAACAGGAATATTGACCTAAGACTGGAATTGTGATTTCAGTCCATGAACTGCTATTGTGAATCCAAACCCTAATTCTGACCTCGAGCCTTGAACTCCAGTTGTGATTCCAAACGGGAATTGTGACCTCAGACTGGAATTGTGACCTCAAGCCATGACCGGCAGTTGTGAGTCCAACTGGGAATTGTGGCCTCAGACTGGAATTGTGACTCCTAGTCATGATCTGCAGTACTGATTCCAAACGGGAATTGGGGCCTCAGACTGGAATTGTGGTCTCGAGACAGGAATAGCAGTTGTGATTCCAAACGGGAATTGTGGCCTCAGACTGGAAATGTGACAACTAGGCTTTAGCTGCAGTTGTGATACCATACCGGAATTGAGTCCTCAGACTGGAATCGTCACCTCGAGCAATGTAGAGCAGTTACGATTCAGAGCCGGAATTGGGACCTCAGACTGGAACTGTGACTTCGAACCTTGAAATTAAGTTGTGATTCCAAAGCGGAATTGTGGCCTCAGACTTGAATTGTGACCCTGAGCCATGTGCTGCATTTGTGATACCAAACCGGAATTGGGTCCTCAGACTAGAATCGTGATCTCGAGACATGAACATCAGTTGTGATTCCAACACGGAATTGGGGGCTCAGACTGGAATTGTGATCTCGAGCCTTGAACTGCCATTGTGATTTCAAATCGGAATTGGGTCCTCAGACTGGAATCGAGACCTCGAGACAGGATCAGCAGTTGTGATTCCAAACGGGAATTGTGGCCTCAGACTGGAATTGTGACCCCGAGCATTGAGCAGCAGTTGTGATTCCAAACGGGAATTGTGACCCCAGTCTGGCATTGTGATCTCAAGCCTTGAACTGCAATTGTGATTCCAAACCGGAATTGTGGCCTCAGACTGGAATTGAGACCTCGAGCTTTGAACTGCAATTGTGATTCCAAACAGAAATTATGACCTCAGAGAGTAATTGTGACCTCATTCCAAAAACTGCTATTGTGATTTCAAACAGGAATTGTGACCTCGAGCCTTGAACTCCAGTTGTGATTCCAAACAGGACTTGTGACCTCAGACTGGAATTGTGACCTCGAGCCTTGACCGGCAGTTGTGAGTCCAACTGGGAATTGGGGCCTCAGACTGGAATTGTGACTCCTAGCCATGATCTGCAGTACTGATTCCAAACAGGAATTGTGGCCTCAGACTGGAATTGTGATCTCGAGACAGGAATAGCAGTTGTGATTCCAAACGGGAATCATAGCCTCAGACTGGAAATGTGACAACTAGGCTTGAGCTGCAGTTGTGATACCATACCGGAATTGAGTCTTCAGACTGGAATTGTCACCTCGAGCAATGTAGAGCAGTTACGATTCAGAGCCGGAATTGGGACCTCAGACTGGAACTGTGACTTCGAACCTTGAAATTAAGTTGTGATTCCAAAGCGGAATTGCGGCCTCAGACTTGAATTGTGACCCTGAGCCTTGTGCTGCATTTGTGATACCAAACCAGAATTGGGTCCTCAGACTGGAATCGTGATCTCGAGACATGAACATCAGTTGTGATTCCAACACGGAATTGGGGGCTCAGACTGGAATTGTGATCTCGAGCCTTGAACTGCCATTGTGATTCCAAACAGGAATATTGACCTAAGACTGGAATTATGATTTCAGTCCATGAACTGCTATTGTGAATCCAAACTGTAATTGTGACCTCGAGCCTTGAACTCCAGTTGTGATTCCAAACAGGAATTGTGACCTCAGACTGGAATTGTGACCTCAAGCCATGACCGGCAGTTGTGAGTCCAACTGGGAATTGTGGCCTCAGACTGGAATTGTGACTCCTAGTCATGATCTGCAGTACTGATTCCAAACGGGAATTGGGGCCTCAGACTGGAATTGTGGTCTCGAGACAGGAATAGCAGTTGTGATTCCAAACGGGAATTGTGGCCTCACACTGGAAATGTGGCAACTAGGCTTTAGCTGCAGTTGTGATTCCAAACGGGAATTGTGACCTCAGTCTGGCATTGTGATCTCAAGCCTTGAACTGCAATTGTGATTCCAACATGGAATTGTGGCCTCAGACTGGAATTGAGACCTCGAGCTTTGAACTGCAATTGTGATTCCAAACAGAAATTAGGACCTCAGAGAGTAATTGTGACCTCATTCCATGAACTGCTATTGTGATTTCAAACAGGAATTGTGACCTCGAGCCTTGAACTGCAGTACTGATTCCAAACGGGAATTGGGGCCTCAGACTGGAATTGTGATCTCGAGACAGGAATAGCAGTTGTGATTCCAACACGGAATTGGGGGCTCAGACTGGAATTGTGATCTCGAGCCTTGAACTGCCATTGTGATTCCAAACAGGAATATTGACCTAAGACTGGAACTGTGATTTCATTCCATGAACTGCTATTGTGAATCCAAACTGTAATTGTGACCTCGAGCCTTGAACTCCAGTTGTAATTCCAAACAGGACTTGTGACCTCAGACTGGAATTGTGACCTCGAGCCTTGACCGGCAGTTGTGAGTCCAACTGGGAATTGTGGCCTCAGACTGGAATTGTGACTCCTAGCCAGGATATGCAATTGTAATTCCAAACAGGATTCAGGACCTCACACTGGAATTGTGATCGCGAGACAGGAATAGCAGTTGTGATTCCCACACGGAATTGGGGGCTCAGACTGGAATTGTGATCTCGAGCCTTGAACTGCAATTGTGATTCCAAACCGGAATTGTGACCTCAGACTGGAATTGTGATCTCGAGACAGGAATAGCAGTTGTGATTCCAAACGGGAATCGTGGCCTCAGACTGGAAATGTGACAACTAGGCTTGAGCTGCAGTTGTGATACCATACCGGAATTGAGTCTTCAGACTGGAATTGTCACCTCGAGCAATGTTGAGCAGTTACGATTCAGAGCCGGAATTGGGACCTCAGACTGGAACTGTGACTTCCAACCTTGAAATTAAGTTGTGATTCCAAAGCAGAATTTTGGCCTCAGACTTGAATTGTGACCCTGAGCCATGTGCTGCATTTGTGATACCAAACCGGAATTGGGTCCTCAGACTGGAATCGTGATCTCGAGACATGAACATCAGTTGTGATTCCAACACGGAATTGGGGGCTCAGACTGGAATTGTGATCTCGAGCCTTGAACTGCCATTGTGATTTCAAATCGGAATTGGGTCCTCAGACTGGAATCTTGACCTCGAGACAGGATCAGCAGTTGTGATTCCAAACGGGAATTGTGGCCTCAGACTGGAATTGTGACCCCGAGCATTGAGCAGCAGTTGTGATTCCAAACGGGAATTGTGACCCCAGTCTGGCATTGTGATCTCAAGCCTTGAACTGCAATTGTGATTCCAAACCGGAATTGTGACCGCAGACTGGAATTGAGACCTCGAGCTTTGAACTGCAATTGTGATTCCAAACAGAAATTATGACCTCAGACAGTAATTGTGACCTCATTCCAAAAACTGCTATTGTGATTCCAAACAGGAATTGTGACCTCGAGCCTTGAACTGCAGTACTGATTCCAAACGGGAATTGGGGCCTCAGACTGGAAATGTGACAGCTAGGCTTGAGCTGCATTTGTGATACCATACGGGAATTGAGTCCTCAGACTGGAATCGTCACCTCGAGCATTGTAGAGCAGTTACGATTCAGAGCCGGAATTGGGACCTCAGACTGGAACTGTGACTTCGAACCTTGAAATTAAGTTGTGATTCCAAAGCGGAATTGCGGCCTCAGACTTGAATTGTGACCCTGAGCCATGTGCTGCATTTGTGATACCAAACCGGAATTGGGTCCTCAGACTGGAATCGTGATCTTGAGACATGAACATCAGTTGTGATTCCAACGCGGAATTGGGGGCTCAGACTGGAATTGTGATCTCGAGCCTTGAACTGCAATTGTGATTTCAAATCTGAATTGGGTCCTCAGACTGGAATCGTGACCTCGAGACAGGATCAGCAGTTGTGATTCCAAACGGGAATTGTGGCCTCAGACTGGAATTGTGACCCCGAGCATTGAGCAGCAGTTGTGATTCCAAACGGGAATTGTGACCTCAGTCTGGCATTGTGATCTCAAGCCTTGAACTGCAATTGTGATTCCAAACCGGAATTGTGACCGCAGACTGGAATTGAGACCTCGAGCTTTGAACTGCAATTGTGATTCCAAACAGAAATTATGACCTCAGAGAGTAATTGTGACCTCATTCCATGAACTGCTATTGTGATTCTAAACAGGAATTGTGACCTCGAGCCTTGAACTGCAGTACTGATTCCAAACGGGAATTGGGGCCTCAGACTGGAATTGTGATCTCGAGACAGGAATAGCAGTTGTGATTCCAAACGGGAATCGTGGCCTCATACTTGAATTGTGACCCTGAGCCTTGGGCTGCATTTGTGATACCAAACCGGAATTGGGTCCTCAGACTGGAATCGTGATCTCGAGACATGAACATCAGTTGTGATTCCAACACGGAATTGGGGGCTCAGACTGGAATTGTGACCTCGAACCTTGAATTGCCATTGTGATTCCAAACAGGAATATTGACCTAAGACTGGAATTGTGATTTCATTCCATGAACTGCTATTGTGAATCCAAACTGTAATTGTGACCTCGAGCCTTGAACTCCAGTTGTGATTCCAAACAGGAATTGTGACCTCAGACTGGAATTGTGACCTCGAGCCTTGACCGGCAGTTGTGAGTCCAACTGGGAATTGGGGCCTCAGACTGGAATTGTGACTCCTAGCCAGGATCTGCAGTACTGATTCCAAACGGGAATTGGGGCCTCAGACTGGAATTGTGATCTCGAGACAGGAATAGCAGTTGTGATTCCAAACAAGAATCGTGGCCTCAGACTGGAAATGTGACAACTAGGCTTGAGCTGCAGTTGTGATACCATACCGGAATTGAGTCTTCAGACTGGAATCGTCACCTCGAGCAATGTAGAGCAGTTACGATTCAGAGTCGGAATTGGGACCTCAGACTGGAACTGTGACTTCCAACCTTGAAATTAAGTTGTGATTCCAAAGTGGAATTGTGGCCTCAGACTTGAATTGTGACCCTGAGCCATATGCTGCATTTGGGATACCAAACCAGAATTGGGTCCTCAGACTGGAATCGTGATCTCGAGACATGAACATCAGTTGTGATTCCAACACGGAACTGGGGGCTCAGACTGGAATTGTGATCTCGAGCCTTGAACTGCCATTGTGATTTCAAATCGGAATTGGGTCCTCAGACTGGAATCGTGACCTAGAGACAGGATCAGCAGTCGTGATTCCAAACGGGAATTGTGGCCTCAGACTGGAATTGTGACCCCGAGCATTGAGCAGCAGTTGTGATTCCAAACGGGAATTGTGACCTCAGTCTGGCATTGTGATCTCAAGCCTTGAACTGCAATTGTGATTCCAAACCGGAATTGTGGCCTCAGACTTGAATTGTGACCCTGAGCCTTGTGCTGCATTTGTGATACCAAACCGGAATTGGGTCCTCAGACTGGAATCGTGATCTCGAGACAGGATCAGCAGTTGTGATTCCAAACAGGAATTGTGGCCTCAGACTGGAATTGTGACCCCGAGCATTGAGCAGCAGTTGTGATTCCAAACGGGAATTGTGACCCCAGTCTGGCATTGTGATCTCAAGCCTTGAACTGCAATTGTGATTCCAAACCGGAATTGTGGCCTCAGACTGGAATTGAGACCTCGAGCTTTGAACTGCAATAGTGATTCCAAACAGAAATTATGACCTCAGAGAGTAATTGTGACCTCATTCCAAAAACTGCTATTGTGATTTCAAACAGGAATTGTGACCTCGAGCCTTGAACTGCAGTACTGATTCCAAACGGGAATTGGGGCCCCAGTCTGGCATTGTGATCTCGAGACAGGAATAGCAGTTGTGATTCCAAACGGGAATTGTGGCCTCAGACTGGAATTGAGACCTCGAGCTTTGAACTGCAATTGTGATTCCAAACAGAAATTATGACCTCAGAGAGTAATTGTGACCTCATTCCATGAACTGCTATTGTGATTCCAAACAGGAATTGTGACCTCGAGCCTTGAACTGCAGTACTGATTCCAAACGGGAATTGGGGCCTCAGACTGGAATTGTGATCTTGAGACAGGAATAGCAGTTGTGATTCCAAACGGGAATCGTGGCCTCATACATGAATTGTGACCCTGAGCCTTGGGCTGCATTTGTGATACCAAACCGGAATTGGGTCCTCAGACTGGAATCGTGATCTCGAGACATGAACATCAGTTGTGATTCCAACTCGGAATTGGGGGCTCAGATTGGAATTGTGATCTCGAACCTTGAATTGCCATTGTGATTCCAAACAGGAATATTGACCTAAGACTGGAATTGTGATTTCATTCCATGAACTGCTATTGTGAATCCAAACTGTAATTGTGACCTTGAGCCTTGAACTCCAGTTGTGATTCCAAACAGGACTTTTGACCTCAGACTGGAATTGTGACCTTGAGCCTTGACCGGCAGTTGTGAGTCCAACTGGGAATTGGGGCCTCAGACTGGAATTGTGACTCCTAGCCATGATCTGCAGTACTGATTCCAAACAGGAATTGGGGCCTCAGACTGGAATTGTGGTCTCGAGACAGGAATAGCAGTTGTGATTCCAAACGGGAATCGTGGCCTCAGACTGGAAATGTGACAACTAGGCTTGAGCTGCAGTTGTGATACCATACCGGAATTGAGTCTTCAGACTGGAATTGTCACCTCGAGCAATGTTGAGCAGTTACGATTCAGAGCCGGAATTGGGACCTCAGACTGGAACTGTGACTTCCAACCTTGAAATTAAGTTGTGATTCCAAAGCAGAATTTTGGCCTCAGACTTGAATTGTGACCCTGAGCCATGTGCTGCATTTGTGATACCAAACCGGAATTGGGTCCTCAGACTGGAATCGTGATCTCGAGACATGAACATCAGTTGTGATTCCAACACGGAATTGGGGGCTCAGACTGGAATTGTGATCTCGAGCCTTGAACTGCCATTGTGATTTCAAATCGGAATTGGGTCCTCAGACTGGAATCGAGACCTCGAGACAGGATCAGCAGTTGTGATTCCAAACGGGAATTGTGACCCCAGTCTGGCATTGTGATCTCAAGCCTTGAACTGCAATTGTGATTCCCACACGGAATTGTGGCCTCAGACTGGAATTGAGACCTCGAGCTTTGTACTGCAATTGTGATTTCAAACAGAAATTATGACTTCAGACAGTAATTGTGACCTCATTCCAAAAACTGCTATTGTGATTTCAAACAGGAATTGTGACCTCGAGCCTTGAACTCCAGTTGTGATTCCAAACAGAACTTTTGACCTCAGACTGGAATTGTGACCTTGAGCCTTGAACGGCAGTTGTGAGTCCAACTGGGAATTGTGGCCTCCGACTGGAATTGTGACTCCTAGCCATGATCTGCAGTACTGATTCCAAACGGGAATTGTGGCCTCAGACTGGAAATGTGACAACTAGGCTTGAGCTGCAGTTGTGATACCATACCGGAATTGAGTCCTCAGACTGGAATCGTCACCTCGAGCATTGTAGAGCAGTTACGATTCAGAGCCGGAATTGGGACCTCAGACTGGAACTGTGACTTCGAACCTTGAAATTAAGTTGTGATTCCAAAGCGGAATTGCGGCCTCAGACTTGAATTGTGACCCTGAGCCATGTGCTGCGTTTGGGATACCAAACCAGAATTGGGTCCTCAGACTGGAATCGTGATCTCGAGACATGAACATCAGTTGTGATTCCAACACGGAATTGGGGGCTCAGACTGGAATTGTGATCTCGAGCCTTGAACTGCCATTGTGATTCCAAACAGGAATATTGACCTAAGACTGGAATTGTGATTTCAGTCCATGAACTGCTATTGTGAATCCAAACCCTAATTCTGACCTCGAGCCTTGAACTCCAGTTGTGATTCCAAACGGGAATTGTGACCTCAGACTGGAATTGTGACCTCAAGCCATGACCGGCAGTTGTGAGTCCAACTGGGAATTGTGGCCTCAGACTGGAATTGTGACTCCTAGTCATGATCTGCAGTACTGATTCCAAACGGGAATTGGGGCCTCAGACTGGAATTGTGGTCTCGAGACAGGAATAGCAGTTGTGATTCCAAACGGGAATTGTGGCCTCAGACTGGAAATGTGACAACTAGGCTTTAGCTGCAGTTGTGATACCATACCGGAATTGAGTCCTCAGACTGGAATCGTCACCTCGAGCAATGTAGAGCAGTTACGATTCAGAGCCGGAATTGGGACCTCAGACTGGAACTGTGACTTCGAACCTTGAAATTAAGTTGTGATTCCAAAGCGGAATTGTGGCCTCAGACTTGAATTGTGACCCTGAGCCATGTGCTGCATTTGTGATACCAAACCGGAATTGGGTCCTCAGACTAGAATCGTGATCTCGAGACATGAACATCAGTTGTGATTCCAACACGGAATTGGGGGCTCAGACTGGAATTGTGATCTCGAGCCTTGAACTGCCATTGTGATTTCAAATCGGAATTGGGTCCTCAGACTGGAATCGAGACCTCGAGACAGGATCAGCAGTTGTGATTCCAAACGGGAATTGTGGCCTCAGACTGGAATTGTGACCCCGAGCATTGAGCAGCAGTTGTGATTCCAAACGGGAATTGTGACCCCAGTCTGGCATTGTGATCTCAAGCCTTGAACTGCAATTGTGATTCCAAACCGGAATTGTGGCCTCAGACTGGAATTGAGACCTCGAGCTTTGAACTGCAATTGTGATTCCAAACAGAAATTATGACCTCAGAGAGTAATTGTGACCTCATTCCAAAAACTGCTATTGTGATTTCAAACAGGAATTGTGACCTCGAGCCTTGAACTCCAGTTGTGATTCCAAACAGGACTTGTGACCTCAGACTGGAATTGTGACCTCGAGCCTTGACCGGCAGTTGTGAGTCCAACTGGGAATTGGGGCCTCAGACTGGAATTGTGACTCCTAGCCATGATCTGCAGTACTGATTCCAAACAGGAATTGTGGCCTCAGACTGGAATTGTGATCTCGAGACAGGAATAGCAGTTGTGATTCCAAACGGGAATCATAGCCTCAGACTGGAAATGTGACAACTAGGCTTGAGCTGCAGTTGTGATACCATACCGGAATTGAGTCTTCAGACTGGAATTGTCACCTCGAGCAATGTAGAGCAGTTACGATTCAGAGCCGGAATTGGGACCTCAGACTGGAACTGTGACTTCGAACCTTGAAATTAAGTTGTGATTCCAAAGCGGAATTGCGGCCTCAGACTTGAATTGTGACCCTGAGCCTTGTGCTGCATTTGTGATACCAAACCAGAATTGGGTCCTCAGACTGGAATCGTGATCTCGAGACATGAACATCAGTTGTGATTCCAACACGGAATTGGGGGCTCAGACTGGAATTGTGATCTCGAGCCTTGAACTGCCATTGTGATTCCAAACAGGAATATTGACCTAAGACTGGAATTATGATTTCAGTCCATGAACTGCTATTGTGAATCCAAACTGTAATTGTGACCTCGAGCCTTGAACTCCAGTTGTGATTCCAAACAGGAATTGTGACCTCAGACTGGAATTGTGACCTCAAGCCATGACCGGCAGTTGTGAGTCCAACTGGGAATTGTGGCCTCAGACTGGAATTGTGACTCCTAGTCATGATCTGCAGTACTGATTCCAAACGGGAATTGGGGCCTCAGACTGGAATTGTGGTCTCGAGACAGGAATAGCAGTTGTGATTCCAAACGGGAATTGTGGCCTCACACTGGAAATGTGGCAACTAGGCTTTAGCTGCAGTTGTGATTCCAAACGGGAATTGTGACCTCAGTCTGGCATTGTGATCTCAAGCCTTGAACTGCAATTGTGATTCCAACATGGAATTGTGGCCTCAGACTGGAATTGAGACCTCGAGCTTTGAACTGCAATTGTGATTCCAAACAGAAATTAGGACCTCAGAGAGTAATTGTGACCTCATTCCATGAACTGCTATTGTGATTTCAAACAGGAATTGTGACCTCGAGCCTTGAACTGCAGTACTGATTCCAAACGGGAATTGGGGCCTCAGACTGGAATTGTGATCTCGAGACAGGAATAGCAGTTGTGATTCCAACACGGAATTGGGGGCTCAGACTGGAATTGTGATCTCGAGCCTTGAACTGCCATTGTGATTCCAAACAGGAATATTGACCTAAGACTGGAACTGTGATTTCATTCCATGAACTGCTATTGTGAATCCAAACTGTAATTGTGACCTCGAGCCTTGAACTCCAGTTGTAATTCCAAACAGGACTTGTGACCTCAGACTGGAATTGTGACCTCGAGCCTTGACCGGCAGTTGTGAGTCCAACTGGGAATTGTGGCCTCAGACTGGAATTGTGACTCCTAGCCAGGATATGCAATTGTAATTCCAAACAGGATTCAGGACCTCACACTGGAATTGTGATCGCGAGACAGGAATAGCAGTTGTGATTCCCACACGGAATTGGGGGCTCAGACTGGAATTGTGATCTCGAGCCTTGAACTGCAATTGTGATTCCAAACCGGAATTGTGACCTCAGACTGGAATTGTGATCTCGAGACAGGAATAGCAGTTGTGATTCCAAACGGGAATCGTGGCCTCAGACTGGAAATGTGACAACTAGGCTTGAGCTGCAGTTGTGATACCATACCGGAATTGAGTCTTCAGACTGGAATTGTCACCTCGAGCAATGTTGAGCAGTTACGATTCAGAGCCGGAATTGGGACCTCAGACTGGAACTGTGACTTCCAACCTTGAAATTAAGTTGTGATTCCAAAGCAGAATTTTGGCCTCAGACTTGAATTGTGACCCTGAGCCATGTGCTGCATTTGTGATACCAAACCGGAATTGGGTCCTCAGACTGGAATCGTGATCTCGAGACATGAACATCAGTTGTGATTCCAACACGGAATTGGGGGCTCAGACTGGAATTGTGATCTCGAGCCTTGAACTGCCATTGTGATTTCAAATCGGAATTGGGTCCTCAGACTGGAATCTTGACCTCGAGACAGGATCAGCAGTTGTGATTCCAAACGGGAATTGTGGCCTCAGACTGGAATTGTGACCCCGAGCATTGAGCAGCAGTTGTGATTCCAAACGGGAATTGTGACCCCAGTCTGGCATTGTGATCTCAAGCCTTGAACTGCAATTGTGATTCCAAACCGGAATTGTGACCGCAGACTGGAATTGAGACCTCGAGCTTTGAACTGCAATTGTGATTCCAAACAGAAATTATGACCTCAGACAGTAATTGTGACCTCATTCCAAAAACTGCTATTGTGATTCCAAACAGGAATTGTGACCTCGAGCCTTGAACTGCAGTACTGATTCCAAACGGGAATTGGGGCCTCAGACTGGAAATGTGACAGCTAGGCTTGAGCTGCATTTGTGATACCATACGGGAATTGAGTCCTCAGACTGGAATCGTCACCTCGAGCATTGTAGAGCAGTTACGATTCAGAGCCGGAATTGGGACCTCAGACTGGAACTGTGACTTCGAACCTTGAAATTAAGTTGTGATTCCAAAGCGGAATTGCGGCCTCAGACTTGAATTGTGACCCTGAGCCATGTGCTGCATTTGTGATACCAAACCGGAATTGGGTCCTCAGACTGGAATCGTGATCTTGAGACATGAACATCAGTTGTGATTCCAACGCGGAATTGGGGGCTCAGACTGGAATTGTGATCTCGAGCCTTGAACTGCAATTGTGATTTCAAATCGGAATTGGGTCCTCAGACTGGAATCGTGACCTCGAGACAGGATCAGCAGTTGTGATTCCAAACGGGAATTGTGGCCTCAGACTGGAATTGTGACCCCGAGCATTGAGCAGCAGTTGTGATTCCAAACGGGAATTGTGACCTCAGTCTGGCATTGTGATCTCAAGCCTTGAACTGCAATTGTGATTCCAAACCGGAATTGTGACCGCAGACTGGAATTGAGACCTCGAGCTTTGAACTGCAATTGTGATTCCAAACAGAAATTATGACCTCAGAGAGTAATTGTGACCTCATTCCATGAACTGCTATTGTGATTCTAAACAGGAATTGTGACCTCGAGCCTTGAACTGCAGTACTGATTCCAAACGGGAATTGGGGCCTCAGACTGGAATTGTGATCTCGAGACAGGAATAGCAGTTGTGATTCCAAACGGGAATCGTGGCCTCATACTTGAATTGTGACCCTGAGCCTTGGGCTGCATTTGTGATACCAAACCGGAATTGGGTCCTCAGACTGGAATCGTGATCTCGAGACATGAACATCAGTTGTGATTCCAACACGGAATTGGGGGCTCAGACTGGAATTGTGACCTCGAACCTTGAATTGCCATTGTGATTCCAAACAGGAATATTGACCTAAGACTGGAATTGTGATTTCATTCCATGAACTGCTATTGTGAATCCAAACTGTAATTGTGACCTCGAGCCTTGAACTCCAGTTGTGATTCCAAACAGGAATTGTGACCTCAGACTGGAATTGTGACCTCGAGCCTTGACCGGCAGTTGTGAGTCCAACTGGGAATTGGGGCCTCAGACTGGAATTGTGACTCCTAGCCAGGATCTGCAGTACTGATTCCAAACGGGAATTGGGGCCTCAGACTGGAATTGTGATCTCGAGACAGGAATAGCAGTTGTGATTCCAAACAAGAATCGTGGCCTCAGACTGGAAATGTGACAACTAGGCTTGAGCTGCAGTTGTGATACCATACCGGAAT
The DNA here is from genome assembly GCF_052056855.1 of Sturnus vulgaris. NCBI lineage: Eukaryota > Metazoa > Chordata > Aves > Passeriformes > Sturnidae > Sturnus > Sturnus vulgaris. The sequence goes on along the minus strand of NC_142268.1, from coordinate 6,992,866 downwards.
TGAGTCTTCAGACTGGAATCGTCACCTCGAGCAATGTAGAGCAGTTACGATTCAGAGCCGGAATTGGGACCTCAGACTGGAACTGTGACTTCCAACCTTGAAATTAAGTTGTGATTCCAAAGTGGAATTGTGGCCTCAGACTTGAATTGTGACCCTGAGCCATATGCTGCATTTGGGATACCAAACCAGAATTGGGTCCTCAGACTGGAATCGTGATCTCGAGACATGAACATCAGTTGTGATTCCAACACGGAACTGGGGGCTCAGACTGGAATTGTGATCTCGAGCCTTGAACTGCCATTGTGATTTCAAATCGGAATTGGGTCCTCAGACTGGAATCGTGACCTAGAGACAGGATCAGCAGTCGTGATTCCAAACGGGAATTGTGGCCTCAGACTGGAATTGTGACCCCGAGCATTGAGCAGCAGTTGTGATTCCAAACGGGAATTGTGACCTCAGTCTGGCATTGTGATCTCAAGCCTTGAACTGCAATTGTGATTCCAAACCGGAATTGTGGCCTCAGACTTGAATTGTGACCCTGAGCCTTGTGCTGCATTTGTGATACCAAACCGGAATTGGGTCCTCAGACTGGAATCGTGATCTCGAGACAGGATCAGCAGTTGTGATTCCAAACAGGAATTGTGGCCTCAGACTGGAATTGTGACCCCGAGCATTGAGCAGCAGTTGTGATTCCAAACGGGAATTGTGACCCCAGTCTGGCATTGTGATCTCAAGCCTTGAACTGCAATTGTGATTCCAAACCGGAATTGTGGCCTCAGACTGGAATTGAGACCTCGAGCTTTGAACTGCAATAGTGATTCCAAACAGAAATTATGACCTCAGAGAGTAATTGTGACCTCATTCCAAAAACTGCTATTGTGATTTCAAACAGGAATTGTGACCTCGAGCCTTGAACTGCAGTACTGATTCCAAACGGGAATTGGGGCCCCAGTCTGGCATTGTGATCTCGAGACAGGAATAGCAGTTGTGATTCCAAACGGGAATTGTGGCCTCAGACTGGAATTGAGACCTCGAGCTTTGAACTGCAATTGTGATTCCAAACAGAAATTATGACCTCAGAGAGTAATTGTGACCTCATTCCATGAACTGCTATTGTGATTCCAAACAGGAATTGTGACCTCGAGCCTTGAACTGCAGTACTGATTCCAAACGGGAATTGGGGCCTCAGACTGGAATTGTGATCTTGAGACAGGAATAGCAGTTGTGATTCCAAACGGGAATCGTGGCCTCATACATGAATTGTGACCCTGAGCCTTGGGCTGCATTTGTGATACCAAACCGGAATTGGGTCCTCAGACTGGAATCGTGATCTCGAGACATGAACATCAGTTGTGATTCCAACTCGGAATTGGGGGCTCAGATTGGAATTGTGATCTCGAACCTTGAATTGCCATTGTGATTCCAAACAGGAATATTGACCTAAGACTGGAATTGTGATTTCATTCCATGAACTGCTATTGTGAATCCAAACTGTAATTGTGACCTTGAGCCTTGAACTCCAGTTGTGATTCCAAACAGGACTTTTGACCTCAGACTGGAATTGTGACCTTGAGCCTTGACCGGCAGTTGTGAGTCCAACTGGGAATTGGGGCCTCAGACTGGAATTGTGACTCCTAGCCATGATCTGCAGTACTGATTCCAAACAGGAATTGGGGCCTCAGACTGGAATTGTGGTCTCGAGACAGGAATAGCAGTTGTGATTCCAAACGGGAATCGTGGCCTCAGACTGGAAATGTGACAACTAGGCTTGAGCTGCAGTTGTGATACCATACCGGAATTGAGTCTTCAGACTGGAATTGTCACCTCGAGCAATGTTGAGCAGTTACGATTCAGAGCCGGAATTGGGACCTCAGACTGGAACTGTGACTTCCAACCTTGAAATTAAGTTGTGATTCCAAAGCAGAATTTTGGCCTCAGACTTGAATTGTGACCCTGAGCCATGTGCTGCATTTGTGATACCAAACCGGAATTGGGTCCTCAGACTGGAATCGTGATCTCGAGACATGAACATCAGTTGTGATTCCAACACGGAATTGGGGGCTCAGACTGGAATTGTGATCTCGAGCCTTGAACTGCCATTGTGATTTCAAATCGGAATTGGGTCCTCAGACTGGAATCGAGACCTCGAGACAGGATCAGCAGTTGTGATTCCAAACGGGAATTGTGACCCCAGTCTGGCATTGTGATCTCAAGCCTTGAACTGCAATTGTGATTCCCACACGGAATTGTGGCCTCAGACTGGAATTGAGACCTCGAGCTTTGTACTGCAATTGTGATTTCAAACAGAAATTATGACTTCAGACAGTAATTGTGACCTCATTCCAAAAACTGCTATTGTGATTTCAAACAGGAATTGTGACCTCGAGCCTTGAACTCCAGTTGTGATTCCAAACAGAACTTTTGACCTCAGACTGGAATTGTGACCTTGAGCCTTGAACGGCAGTTGTGAGTCCAACTGGGAATTGTGGCCTCCGACTGGAATTGTGACTCCTAGCCATGATCTGCAGTACTGATTCCAAACGGGAATTGTGGCCTCAGACTGGAAATGTGACAACTAGGCTTGAGCTGCAGTTGTGATACCATACCGGAATTGAGTCCTCAGACTGGAATCGTCACCTCGAGCATTGTAGAGCAGTTACGATTCAGAGCCGGAATTGGGACCTCAGACTGGAACTGTGACTTCGAACCTTGAAATTAAGTTGTGATTCCAAAGCGGAATTGCGGCCTCAGACTTGAATTGTGACCCTGAGCCATGTGCTGCATTTGTGATACCAAACCGGAATTGGGTCCTCAGACTGGAATCGTGATCTCGAGACATGAACATCAGTTGTGATTCCAACGCGGAATTGGGGGCTCAGACTGGAATTGTGATCTCGAGCCTTGAACTGCAATTGTGATTTCAAATCGGAATTGGGTCCTCAGACTGGAATCTTGACCTCGAGACAGGATCAGCAGTTGTGATTCCTAACGGGAATTGTGGCCTCAGACTGGAATTGTGACCCCGAGCATTGAGCAGCACTTGTGATTCCAAACGGGAATTGTGACCTCAGTCTGGCATTGTGATCTCAAGCCTTGAACTGCAATTGTGATTCCAAACCGGAATCGTGACGGCAGACTGGAATTGAGACCTCGAGCTTTGAACTGCAATTGTGATTCCAAACAGAAATTATGACCTCAGAGAGTAATTGTGACCTCATTCCATGAACTGCTATTGTGATTCTAAACAGGAATTGTGACCTCGAGCCTTGAACTGCAGTACTGATTCCAAACGGGAATTGGGACCTCAGACTGGAATTGTGATCTCGAGACAGGAATAGCAGTTGTGATTCCAAACGGGAATCGTGGCCTCATACTTGAATTGTGACCCTGAGCCTTGGGCTGCATTTGTGATACCAAACCGGAATTGGGTCCTCAGACTGGAATCGTGATCTCGAGACATGAACATCAGTTGTGATTCCAACACGGAATTGGGGGCTCAGACTGGAATTGTGACCTCGAACCTTGAATTGCCATTGTGATTCCAAACAGGAATATTGACCTAAGACTGGAATTGTGATTTCATTCCATGAACTGCTATTGTGAATCCAAACTGTAATTGTGACCTCGAGCCTTGAACTCCAGTTGTGATTCCAAACAGGAATTGTGACCTCAGACTGGAATTGTGACCTCGAGCCTTGACCGGCAGTTGTGAGTCCAACTGGGAATTGGGGCCTCAGACTGGAATTGTGACTCCTAGCCAGGATCTGCAGTACTGATTCCAAACGGGAATTGGGGCCTCAGACTGGAATTGTGATCTCGAGACAGGAATAGCAGTTGTGATTCCAAACAAGAATCGTGGCCTCAGACTGGAAATGTGACAACTAGGCTTGAGCTGCAGTTGTGATACCATACCGGAATTGAGTCTTCAGACTGGAATCGTCACCTCGAGCAATGTAGAGCAGTTACGATTCAGAGTCGGAATTGGGACCTCAGACTGGAACTGTGACTTCCAACCTTGAAATTAAGTTGTGATTCCAAAGTGGAATTGTGGCCTCAGACTTGAATTGTGACCCTGAGCCATATGCTGCATTTGGGATACCAAACCAGAATTGGGTCCTCAGACTGGAATCGTGATCTCGAGACATGAACATCAGTTGTGATTCCAACACGGAACTGGGGGCTCAGACTGGAATTGTGATCTCGAGCCTTGAACTGCCATTGTGATTTCAAATCGGAATTGGGTCCTCAGACTGGAATCGTGACCTAGAGACAGGATCAGCAGTCGTGATTCCAAACGGGAATTGTGGCCTCAGACTGGAATTGTGACCCCGAGCATTGAGCAGCAGTTGTGATTCCAAACGGGAATTGTGACCTCAGTCTGGCATTGTGATCTCAAGCCTTGAACTGCAATTGTGATTCCAAACCGGAATTGTGGCCTCAGACTGGAATTGAGACCTCGAGCTTTGAACTGCAATTGTGATTCCAAACAGAAATTATGACCTCAGAGAGTAATTGTGACCTCATTCCAAAAACTGCTATTGTGATTTCAAACAGGAATTGTGACCTCGAGCCTTGAACTCCAGTTGTGATTCCAAACAGGACTTGTGACCTCAGACTGGAATTGTGACCTCGAGCCTTGACCGGCAGTTGTGAGTCCAACTGGGAATTGGGGCCTCAGACTGGAATTGTGACTCCTAGCCAGGATCTGCAGTACTGATTCCAAACGGGAATTGGGGCCTCAGACTGGAATTGTGATCTCGAGACAGGAATAGCAGTTGTGATTCCAAAAGGGAATTGTGGCCTCAGACTGGAAATGTGACAACTAGGCTTGAGCTGCATTTGTGATACCATACCGGAATTGAGTCTTCAGACTGGAATCGTCACCTCGAGCAATGTAGAGCAGTTACGATTCAGAGCCGGAATTGGGACCTCAGACTGGAACTGTGACTTCGAACCTTGAAATTAAGTTGTGATTCCAAAGCGGAATTGCGGCCTCAGACTTGAATTGTGACCCTGAGCCTTGTGCTGCATTTGTGATACCAAATCGGAATTGGGTCCTCAGACTGGAATCGTGATCTCGAGACATGAACATCAGTTGTGATTCCAACACGGAATTGGGGGCTCAGACTGGAATTGTGATCTCGAGCCTTGAACTGCCATTGTGATTTCAAATCCTAATTGGGTCCTCAGACTGGAATCGTGACCTCGAGACAGGATCAGCAGTTGTGATTCCAAACGGGAATTGTGGCCTCAGACTGGAATTGAGACCCCGAGCATTGAGCAGCAGTTGTGATTCCAAACGGGAATTGTGACCTCAGTCTGGCATTGTGATCTCAAGCCTTGAACTGCAATTGTGATTCCAACATGGAATTGTGGCCTCAGACTGGAATTGAGACCTCGAGCTTTGAACTGCAATTGTGATTCCAAACAGAAATTATGACCTCAGAGAGTAATTGTGACCTCATTCCATGAACTGCTATTGTGATTCTAAACAGGAATTGTGACCTCGAGCCTTGAACTGCAGTACTGATTCCAAACGGGAATTGGGGCCTCAGACTGGAATTGTGATCTCGAGACAGGAATAGCAGTTGTGATTCCAAACGGGAATCGTGGCCTCATACTTGAATTGTGACCCTGAGCCTTGGGCTGCATTTGTGATACCAAACCGGAATTGGGTCCTCAGACTGGAATCGTGATCTCGAGACATGAACATCAGTTGTGATTCCAACACGGAATTGGGGGCTCAGACTGGAATTGTGACCTCGAACCTTGAATTGCCATTGTGATTCCAAACAGGAATATTGACCTAAGACTGGAATTGTGATTTCATTCCATGAACTGCTATTGTGAATCCAAACTGTAATTGTGACCTCGAGCCTTGAACTCCAGTTGTGATTCCAAACAGGAATTGTGACCTCAGACTGGAATTGTGACCTCGAGCCTTGACCGGCAGTTGTGAGTCCAACTGGGAATTGGGGCCTCAGACTGGAATTGTGACTCCTAGCCAGGATCTGCAGTACTGATTCCAAACGGGAATTGGGGCCTCAGACTGGAATTGTGATCTCGAGACAGGAATAGCAGTTGTGATTCCAAACAAGAATCGTGGCCTCAGACTGGAAATGTGACAACTAGGCTTGAGCTGCAGTTGTGATACCATACCGGAATTGAGTCTTCAGACTGGAATCGTCACCTCGAGCAATGTAGAGCAGTTACGATTCAGAGTCGGAATTGGGACCTCAGACTGGAACTGTGACTTCCAACCTTGAAATTAAGTTGTGATTCCAAAGTGGAATTGTGGCCTCAGACTTGAATTGTGACCCTGAGCCATATGCTGCATTTGGGATACCAAACCAGAATTGGGTCCTCAGACTGGAATCGTGATCTCGAGACATGAACATCAGTTGTGATTCCAACACGGAACTGGGGGCTCAGACTGGAATTGTGATCTCGAGCCTTGAACTGCCATTGTGATTTCAAATCGGAATTGGGTCCTCAGACTGGAATCGTGACCTAGAGACAGGATCAGCAGTCGTGATTCCAAACGGGAATTGTGGCCTCAGACTGGAATTGTGACCCCGAGCATTGAGCAGCAGTTGTGATTCCAAACGGGAATTGTGACCTCAGTCTGGCATTGTGATCTCAAGCCTTGAACTGCAATTGTGATTCCAAACCGGAATTGTGGCCTCAGACTGGAATTGAGACCTCGAGCTTTGAACTGCAATTGTGATTCCAAACAGAAATTATGACCTCAGAGAGTAATTGTGACCTCATTCCAAAAACTGCTATTGTGATTTCAAACAGGAATTGTGACCTCGAGCCTTGAACTCCAGTTGTGATTCCAAACAGGACTTGTGACCTCAGACTGGAATTGTGACCTCGAGCCTTGACCGGCAGTTGTGAGTCCAACTGGGAATTGGGGCCTCAGACTGGAATTGTGACTCCTAGCCAGGATCTGCAGTACTGATTCCAAACGGGAATTGGGGCCTCAGACTGGAATTGTGATCTCGAGACAGGAATAGCAGTTGTGATTCCAAAAGGGAATTGTGGCCTCAGACTGGAAATGTGACAACTAGGCTTGAGCTGCATTTGTGATACCATACCGGAATTGAGTCCTCAGACTGGAATCGTCACCTCGAGCAATGTAGAGCAGTTACGATTCAGAGCCGGAATTGGGACCTCAGACTGGAACTGTGACTTCGAACCTTGAAATTAAGTTGTGATTCCAAAGCGGAATTGCGGCCTCAGACTTGAATTGTGACCCTGAGCCTTGTGCTGCATTTGTGATACCAAATCGGAATTGGGTCCTCAGACTGGAATCGTGATCTCGAGACATGAACATCAGTTGTGATTCCAACACGGAATTGGGGGCTCAGACTGGAATTGTGATCTCGAGCCTTGAACTGCCATTGTGATTTCAAATCCTAATTGGGTCCTCAGACTGGAATCGTGACCTCGAGACAGGATCAGCAGTTGTGATTCCAAACGGGAATTGTGGCCTCAGACTGGAATTGAGACCCCGAGCATTGAGCAGCAGTTGTGATTCCAAACGGGAATTGTGACCTCAGTCTGGCATTGTGATCTCAAGCCTTGAACTGCAATTGTGATTCCAACATGGAATTGTGGCCTCAGACTGGAATTGAGACCTCGAGCTTTGAACTGCAATTGTGATTCCAAACAGAAATTATGACCTCAGAGAGTAATTGTGACCTCATTCCATGAACTGCTATTGTGATTCCAAACAGGAATTGTGACCTCGAGCCTTGAACTGCAGTACTGATTCCAAACGGGAATTGGGGCCTCAGACTGGAATTGTGATCTTGAGACAGGAATAGCAGTTGTGATTCCAAACGGGAATCGTGGCCTCATACATGAATTGTGACCCTGAGCCTTGGGCTGCATTTGTGATACCAAACCGGAATTGGGTCCTCAGACTGGAATCGTGATCTCGAGACATGAACATCAGTTGTGATTCCAACACGGAATTGGGGGCTCAGATTGGAATTGTGATCTCGAACCTTGAATTGCCATTGTGATTCCAAACAGGAATATTGACCTAAGACTGGAATTGTGATTTCATTCCATGAACTGCTATTGTGAATCCAAACTGTAATTGTGACCTTGAGCCTTGAACTCCAGTTGTGATTCCAAACAGGACTTTTGACCTCAGACTGGAATTGTGACCTTGAGCCTTGACCGGCAGTTGTGAGTCCAACTGGGAATTGGGGCCTCAGACTGGAATTGTGACTCCTAGCCATGATCTGCAGTACTGATTCCAAACAGGAATTGGGGCCTCAGACTGGAATTGTGGTCTCGAGACAGGAATAGCAGTTGTGATTCCAAACGGGAATCGTGGCCTCAGACTGGAAATGTGACAACTAGGCTTGAGCTGCAGTTGTGATACCATACCGGAATTGAGTCCTCAGACTGGAATCGTCACCTCGAGCATTGTAGAGCAGTTACGATTCAGAGCCGGAATTGGGACCTCAGACTGGAACTGTGACTTCCAACCTTGAAATTAAGTTGTGATTCCAAAGCGGAATTGCGGCCTCAGACTTGAATTGTGACCCTGAGCCATGTGCTGCATTTGTGATACCAAACCGGAATTGGGTCCTCAGACTGGAATCGTGATCTCGAGACATGAACATCAGTTGTGATTCCAACGCGGAATTGGGGGCTCAGACTGGAATTGTGATCTCGAGCCTTGAACTGCAATTGTGATTTCAAATCGGAATTGGGTCCTCAGACTGGAATCTTGACCTCGAGACAGGATCAGCAGTTGTGATTCCAAACGGGAATTGTGGCCTCAGACTGGAATTGTGACCCCGAGCATTGAGCAGCACTTGTGATTCCAAACGGGAATTGTGACCTCAGTCTGGCATTGTGATCTCAAGCCTTGAACTGCAATTGTGATTCCAAACCGGAATCGTGACGGCAGACTGGAATTGAGACCTCGAGCTTTGAACTGCAATTGTGATTCCAAACAGAAATTATGACCTCAGAGAGTAATTGTGACCTCATTCCATGAACTGCTATTGTGATTCTAAACAGGAATTGTGACCTCGAGCCTTGAACTGCAGTACTGATTCCAAACGGGAATTGGGGCCTCAGACTGGAATTGTGATCTCGAGACAGGAATAGCAGTTGTGATTCCAAACGGGAATCGTGGCCTCATACTTGAATTGTGACCCTGAGCCTTGGGCTGCATTTGTGATACCAAACCGGAATTGGGTCCTCAGACTGGAATCGTGATCTCGAGACATGAACATCAGTTGTGATTCCAACACGGAATTGGGGGCTCAGACTGGAATTGTGACCTCGAACCTTGAATTGCCATTGTGATTCCAAACAGGAATATTGACCTAAGACTGGAATTGTGATTTCATTCCATGAACTGCTATTGTGAATCCAAACTGTAATTGTGACCTCGAGCCTTGAACTCCAGTTGTGATTCCAAACAGGAATTGTGACCTCAGACTGGAATTGTGACCTCGAGCCTTGACCGGCAGTTGTGAGTCCAACTGGGAATTGGGGCCTCAGACTGGAATTGTGACTCCTAGCCAGGATCTGCAGTACTGATTCCAAACGGGAATTGGGGCCTCAGACTGGAATTGTGATCTCGAGACAGGAATAGCAGTTGTGATTCCAAACAAGAATCGTGGCCTCAGACTGGAAATGTGACAACTAGGCTTGAGCTGCAGTTGTGATACCATACCGGAATTGAGTCTTCAGACTGGAATCGTCACCTCGAGCAATGTAGAGCAGTTACGATTCAGAGTCGGAATTGGGACCTCAGACTGGAACTGTGACTTCCAACCTTGAAATTAAGTTGTGATTCCAAAGTGGAATTGTGGCCTCAGACTTGAATTGTGACCCTGAGCCATATGCTGCATTTGGGATACCAAACCAGAATTGGGTCCTCAGACTGGAATCGTGATCTCGAGACATGAACATCAGTTGTGATTCCAACACGGAACTGGGGGCTCAGACTGGAATTGTGATCTCGAGCCTTGAACTGCCATTGTGATTTCAAATCGGAATTGGGTCCTCAGACTGGAATCGTGACCTAGAGACAGGATCAGCAGTCGTGATTCCAAACGGGAATTGTGGCCTCAGACTGGAATTGTGACCCCGAGCATTGAGCAGCAGTTGTGATTCCAAACGGGAATTGTGACCTCAGTCTGGCATTGTGATCTCAAGCCTTGAACTGCAATTGTGATTCCAAACCGGAATTGTGGCCTCAGACTGGAATTGAGACCTCGAGCTTTGAACTGCAATTGTGATTCCAAACAGAAATTATGACCTCAGAGAGTAATTGTGACCTCATTCCAAAAACTGCTATTGTGATTTCAAACAGGAATTGTGACCTCGAGCCTTGAACTCCAGTTGTGATTCCAAACAGGACTTGTGACCTCAGACTGGAATTGTGACCTCGAGCCTTGACCGGCAGTTGTGAGTCCAACTGGGAATTGGGGCCTCAGACTGGAATTGTGACTCCTAGCCAGGATCTGCAGTACTGATTCCAAACGGGAATTGGGGCCTCAGACTGGAATTGTGATCTCGAGACAGGAATAGCAGTTGTGATTCCAAAAGGGAATTGTGGCCTCAGACTGGAAATGTGACAACTAGGCTTGAGCTGCATTTGTGATACCATACCGGAATTGAGTCCTCAGACTGGAATCGTCACCTCGAGCAATGTAGAGCAGTTACGATTCAGAGCCGGAATTGGGACCTCAGACTGGAACTGTGACTTCGAACCTTGAAATTAAGTTGTGATTCCAAAGCGGAATTGCGGCCTCAGACTTGAATTGTGACCCTGAGCCTTGTGCTGCATTTGTGATACCAAATCGGAATTGGGTCCTCAGACTGGAATCGTGATCTCGAGACATGAACATCAGTTGTGATTCCAACACGGAATTGGGGGCTCAGACTGGAATTGTGATCTCGAGCCTTGAACTGCCATTGTGATTTCAAATCCTAATTGGGTCCTCAGACTGGAATCGTGACCTCGAGACAGGATCAGCAGTTGTGATTCCAAACGGGAATTGTGGCCTCAGACTGGAATTGAGACCCCGAGCATTGAGCAGCAGTTGTGATTCCAAACGGGAATTGTGACCTCAGTCTGGCATTGTGATCTCAAGCCTTGAACTGCAATTGTGATTCCAACATGGAATTGTGGCCTCAGACTGGAATTGAGACCTCGAGCTTTGAACTGCAATTGTGATTCCAAACAGAAATTATGACCTCAGAGAGTAATTGTGACCTCATTCCATGAACTGCTATTGTGATTTCAAACAGGAATTGTGACCTCGAGCCTTGAACTGCAGTACTGATTCCAAACGGGAATTGGGGCCTCAGACTGGAATTGTGATCTCGAGACAGGAATAGCAGTTGTGATTCCAACACGGAATTGGGGGCTCAGATAGGAATTGTGATCCCGAACCTTGAATTGCCATTGTGATTCCAAACAGGAATATTGACCTAAGACTGGAATTGTGATTTCATTCCATGAACTGCTATTGTGAATCCAAACTGTAATTGTGACCTCGAGCCTTGAACTCCAGCTGTGAGTCCAACTGGGAATTGGGGCCTCAGACTGGAATTGTGACTCCTAGCCATGATCTGCAGTACTGATTCCAAACAGGAATTGGGGCCTCAGACTGGAATTGTGATCTCGAGACAGGAATAGCAGTTGTGATTCCAAACGGGAATCATAGCCTCAGACTGGAAATGTGACAACTAGGCTTGAGCTGCAGTTGTGATACCATACCGGAATTGAGTCTTCAGACTGGAATCGTCACCTCGAGCAATGTAGAGCAGTTACGATTCAGAGCCGGAATTGGGACCTCAGACCGGAACTGTGACTTCGAACCTTGAAATTAAGTTGTGATTCCAAAGCGGAATTTTGGCCTCAGACTTGAATTGTGACCCTGAGCCTTGTGCTGCATTTGTGATACCAAACCGGAATTGGGTCCTCAGACTGGAATCGTGATCTCGAGACATGAACATCAGTTGTGATTCCAACATGGAACTGGGGGCTCAGACTGGAATTGTGATCTCGAGCCTTGAACTGCCATTGTGATTCCAAACAGGAATATTGACCTAAGACTGGAATTGTGATTTCATTCCATGAACTGCTATTGTGAATCCAAACTCTAATTGTGACCTCGAGCCTTGAACTCCAGTTGTGATTCCAAACAGGACTTGTGACCTCAGACTGGAATTGTGACCGCGAGCCTTGACCGGCAGTTGTGAGTCCAACTGGGAATTGGGGCCTCAGACTGGAATTGTGACTCCTAGCGATGATCTGCAGTACTGATTCCAAACGGGAATTGGGGCCTCAGACTGGAATTGTGATCTCGAGACAGGAATAGCAGTTGTGATTCCAAACAGGAATCGTGGCCTCAGACTGGAAATGTGACAACTAGGCTTGAGCTGCAGTTGTGATACCATACCGGAATTGAGTCTTCAGACTGGAATCGTCACCTCGAGCAATGTAGAGCAGTTACGATTCAGAGCCGGAATTGGGACCTCAGACTGGAACTGTGACTTCGAACCTTGAAATTAAGTTGTGATTCCAAAGCAGAATTGTGGCCTCAGACTTGAATTGTGACCCTGAGCCATGTGCTGCATTTGGGATACCAAACCAGAATTGGGTCCTCAGACTGGAATCGTGATCTCGAGACATGAACATCAGTTGTGATTCCAACACGGAATTGGGGGCTCAGACTGGAATTGTGATCTCGAGCCTTGAACGGCAATCGTGATTTCAAATCGGAATTGGGTCCTCAGACTGGAATCGAGACATCGAGACAGGATCAGCAGTTGTGATTCCAAACGGGAATTGTGGCCTCAGACTGGAATTGTGATCTCGAGACAGGAATAGCAGTTGTGATTCCAACACGGAATTGGGGGCTCAGATAGGAATTGTGATCCCGAACCTTGAATTGCCATTGTGATTCCAAACAGGAATATTGACCTAAGACTGGAATTGTGATTTCATTCCATGAACTGCTATTGTGAATCCAAACTGTAATTGTGACCTCGAGCCTTGAACTCCAGCTGTGAGTCCAACTGGGAATTGGGGCCTCAGACTGGAATTGTGACTCCTAGCCATGATCTGCAGTACTGATTCCAAACAGGAATTGGGGCCTCAGACTGGAATTGTGATCTCGAGACAGGAATAGCAGTTGTGATTCCAAACGGGAATCATAGCCTCAGACTGGAAATGTGACAACTAGGCTTGAGCTGCAGTTGTGATACCATACCGGAATTGAGTCTTCAGACTGGAATCGTCACCTCGAGCAATGTAGAGCAGTTACGATTCAGAGCCGGAATTGGGACCTCAGACCGGAACTGTGACTTCGAACCTTGAAATTAAGTTGTGATTCCAAAGCGGAATTTTGGCCTCAGACTTGAATTGTGACCCTGAGCCTTGTGCTGCATTTGTGATACCAAACCGGAATTGGGTCCTCAGACTGGAATCGTGATCTCGAGACATGAACATCAGTTGTGATTCCAACATGGAACTGGGGGCTCAGACTGGAATTGTGATCTCGAGCCTTGAACTGCCATTGTGATTCCAAACAGGAATATTGACCTAAGACTGGAATTGTGATTTCATTCCATGAACTGCTATTGTGAATCCAAACTCTAATTGTGACCTCGAGCCTTGAACTCCAGTTGTGATTCCAAACAGGACTTGTGACCTCAGACTGGAATTGTGACCGCGAGCCTTGACCGGCAGTTGTGAGTCCAACTGGGAATTGGGGCCTCAGACTGGAATTGTGACTCCTAGCGATGATCTGCAGTACTGATTCCAAACGGGAATTGGGGCCTCAGACTGGAATTGTGATCTCGAGACAGGAATAGCAGTTGTGATTCCAAACAGGAATCGTGGCCTCAGACTGGAAATGTGACAACTAGGCTTGAGCTGCAGTTGTGATACCATACCGGAATTGAGTCTTCAGACTGGAATCGTCACCTCGAGCAATGTAGAGCAGTTACGATTCAGAGCCGGAATTGGGACCTCAGACTGGAACTGTGACTTCGAACCTTGAAATTAAGTTGTGATTCCAAAGCAGAATTGTGGCCTCAGACTTGAATTGTGACCCTGAGCCATGTGCTGCATTTGGGATACCAAACCAGAATTGGGTCCTCAGACTGGAATCGTGATCTCGAGACATGAACATCAGTTGTGATTCCAACACGGAATTGGGGGCTCAGACTGGAATTGTGATCTCGAGCCTTGAACGGCAATCGTGATTTCAAATCGGAATTGGGTCCTCAGACTGGAATCGAGACATCGAGACAGGATCAGCAGTTGTGATTCCAAACGGGAATTGTGGCCTCAGACTGGAATTGTGACCCCGAGCATTGAGCAGCAGTTGTGATTCCAAACGGGAATTGTGACCCCAGTCTGGCATTGTGATCTCAAGCCTTGAACTGCAATTGTGATTCCAAACAGAAATTATGACCTCAGAGAGTAATTGTGACCTCATTCCATGAACTGCTATTGTGATTCTAAACAGGAATTGTGACCTCGAGCCTTGACCGGCAGTTGTGAGTCCAACTGGGAATTGTGGCCTCAGACTGGAATTGTGACTCCTAGCCAGGATCTGCAGTACTGATTCCAAACGGGAATTGGGGCCTCAGACTGGAATTGTGATCTCGAGACAGGAATAGCAGTTGTGATTCCAAACAAGAATCGTGGCCTCAGACTGGAAATGTGACAACTAGGCTTGAGCTGCAGTTGTGATACCATACCGGAATTGAGTCTTCAGACTGGAATCGTCACCTCGAGCAATGTAGAGCAGTTACGATTCAGAGCCGGAATTGGGACCTCAGACTGGAACTGTGACTTCCAACCTTGAAATTAAGTTGTGATTCCAAAGTGGAATTGTGGCCTCAGACTTGAATTGTGACCCTGAGCCATGTGCTGCATTTGGGATACCAAACCAGAATTGGGTCCTCAGACTGGAATCGTGATCTCGAGACATGAACATCAGTTGTGATTCCAACACGGAACTGGGGGCTCAGACTGGAATTGTGATCTCGAGCCTTGAACTGCCATTGTGATTTCAAATCGGAATTGGGTCCTCAGACTGGAATCGTGACCTAGAGACAGGATCAGCAGTCGTGATTCCAAACGGGAATTGTGGCCTCAGACTGGAATTGTGACCCCGAGCATTGAGCAGCAGTTGTGATTCCAAACGGGAATTGTGACCTCAGTCTGGCATTGTGATCTCAAGCCTTGAACTGCAATTGTGATTCCAAACCGGAATTGTGGCCTCAGACTGGAATTGTGACCCTGAGCCATGTGCTGCATTTGTGATACCAAACCGGAATTGGGTCCTCAGACTGGAATCGTGATCTCGAGACAGGATCAGCAGTTGTGATTCCAAACAGGAATTGTGGCCTCAGACTGGAATTGTGACCCCGAGCATTGAGCAGCAGTTGTGATTCCAAACGGGAATTGTGACCTCAGTCTGGCATTGTGATCTCAAGCCTTGAACTGCAATTGTGATTCCAAACCGGAATTGTGGCCTCAGACTGGAATTGAGACCTCGAGCTTTGAACTGCAATAGTGATTCCAAACAGAAATTATGACCTCAGAGAGTAATTGTGACCTCATTCCAAAAACTGCTATTGTGATTTCAAACAGGAATTGTGACCTCGAGCCTTGAACTGCAGTACTGATTCCAAACGGGAATTGGGGCCTCAGACTGGAATTGTGATCTCGAGACAGGAATAGCAGTTGTGATTCCAAACGGGAATTGTGGCCTCAGACTGGAATTGAGACCTCGAGCTTTGAACTTCAATTGTGATTCCAAACAGAAATTATGACCTCAGAGAGTAATTGTGACCTCATTCCAAAAACTGCTATTGTGATTCCAAACAGGAATTGTGACCTCGAGCCTTGAACTGCAGTACTGATTCCAAACGGGAATTGGGGCCTCAGACTGGAATTGTGATCTTGAGACAGGAATAGCAGTTGTGATTCCAAACGGGAATCGTGGCCTCATACTTGAATTGTGACCCTGAGCCTTGGGCTGCATTTGTGATACCAAACGGGAATTGGGTCCTCAGACTGGAATCGTGATCTCGAGACATGAACATCAGTTGTGATTCCAACACGGAATTGGGGGCTCAGATTGGAATTGTGATCTCGAACCTTGAATTGCCATTGTGATTCCAAACAGGAATATTGACCTAAGACTGGAATTGTGATTTCATTCCATGAACTGCTATTGTGAATCCAAACTGTAATTGTGATCTCGAGCCTTGAACTCCAGTTGTGATTCCAAACAGGACTTGTGACCTCAGACTGGAATTGTGACCTCGAGCCTTGACCGGCAGTTGTGAGTCCAACTGGGAATTGGGGCCTCAGACTTGAATTGTGACTCCTAGCCATGATCTGCAGTTCTGATTCCAAACAGGAATTGGGGCCTCAGACTGGAATTGTGATCTCGAGACAGGAATAGCAGTTGTGATTCCAAACGGGAATTGTGACCTCAGTCTGGCATTGTGATCTCAAGCCTTGAACTGCAATTGTGATTCCAAACCGGAATTGTGGCCTCAGACTGGAATTGAGACCTCGAGCTTTGAACTGCAATAGTGATTCCAAACAGAAATTATGACCTCAGAGAGTAATTGTGACCTCATTCCAAAAACTGCTATTGTGATTTCAAACAGGAATTGTGACCTCGAGCCTTGAACTGCAGTACTGATTCCAAACGGGAATTGGGGCCTCAGACTGGAATTGTGATCTCGAGACAGGAATAGCAGTTGTGATTCCAAACGGGAATTGTGGCCTCAGACTGGAATTGAGACCTCGAGCTTTGAACTTCAATTGTGATTCCAAACAGAAATTATGACCTCAGAGAGTAATTGTGACCTCATTCCAAAAACTGCTATTGTGATTCCAAACAGGAATTGTGACCTCGAGCCTTGAACTGCAGTACTGATTCCAAACGGGAATTGGGGCCTCAGACTGGAATTGTGATCTTGAGACAGGAATAGCAGTTGTGATTCCAAACGGGAATCGTGGCCTCATACTTGAATTGTGACCCTGAGCCTTGGGCTGCATTTGTGATACCAAACGGGAATTGGGTCCTCAGACTGGAATCGTGATCTCGAGACATGAACATCAGTTGTGATTCCAACACGGAATTGGGGGCTCAGATTGGAATTGTGATCTCGAACCTTGAATTGCCATTGTGATTCCAAACAGGAATATTGACCTAAGACTGGAATTGTGATTTCATTCCATGAACTGCTATTGTGAATCCAAACTGTAATTGTGATCTCGAGCCTTGAACTCCAGTTGTGATTCCAAACAGGACTTGTGACCTCAGACTGGAATTGTGACCTCGAGCCTTGACCGGCAGTTGTGAGTCCAACTGGGAATTGGGGCCTCAGACTTGAATTGTGACTCCTAGCCATGATCTGCAGTTCTGATTCCAAACAGGAATTGGGGCCTCAGACTGGAATTGTGATCTCGAGACAGGAATAGCAGTTGTGATTCCAAACGGGAATCATAGCCTCAGACTGGAAATGTGACAACTAGGCTTGAGCTGCAGTTGTGATACCATACCGGAATTGAGTCTTCAGACTGGAATCGTCACCTCGAGCAATGTAGAGCAGTTACGATTCAGAGCCGGAATTGGGACCTCAGACTGGAACTGTGACTTCAAACCTTGAAATTAAGTTGTGATTCCAAAGCGGAATTGTGGCCTCAGACTTGAATTGTGACCCTGAGCCATGTGCTGCATTTGTGATACCAAACGGGAATTGGGTCCTCAGACTGGAATCGTGATCTCGAGACATGAACATCAGTTGTGATTCCAACACGGAATTGGGGGCTCAGACTGGAATTGTGATCTCGAGCCTTGAACTGCCATTGTGATTCCAAACAGGAATATTGACCTAAGACTGGAATTGTGATTTCAGTCCATGAACTGCTATTGTGAATCCAAACTGTAATTGTGACCTCGAGCCTTGAACTCCAGTTGTGATTCCAAACAGGAATTGTGACCTCAGACTGGAATTGTGACCTCGAGCCTTGACCGGCAGTTGTGAGTCCAACTGGGAATTGTGGCCTCAGACTGGAATTGTGACTCCTAGTCATGATCTGCAGTACTGATTCCAAACTGGAATTGGGGCCTCAGACTGGAATTGTGGTCTCGAGACAGGAATAGCAGTTGTGATTCCAAACGGGAATTGTGGCCTCAGACTGGAAATGTGACAACTAGGCTTTAGCTGCAGTTGTGATACCATACCGGAATTGAGTCCTCAGACTGGAATCGTCACCTCGAGCAATGTAGAGCAGTTACGATTCAGAGCCGGAATTGGGACCTCAGACTGGAACTGTGACTTCGAACCTTGAAATTAAGTTGTGATTCCAAAGCGGAATTGTGGCCTCAGACTTGAATTGTGACCCTGAGCCATGTGCTGCATTTGTGATACCAAACCGGAATTGGGTCCTCAGACTAGAATCGTGATCTCGAGACATGAACATCAGTTGTGATTCCAACACGGAATTGGGGGCTCAGACTGGAATTGTGATCTCGAGCCTTGAACTGCAATCGTGATTTCAAATCGGAATTGGGTCCTCAGACTGGAATCGAGACATCGAGACAGGATCAGCAGTTGTGATTCCAAACGGGAATTGTGGCCTCAGACTGGAATTGTGACCCCGAGCATTGAGCAGCAGTTGTGATTCCAAACGGGAATTGTGACCCCAGTCTGGCATTGTGATCTCAAGCCTTGAACCGCAATTGTGATTCCAACATGGAATTGTGGCCTCAGACTGGAATTGAGACCTCGAGCTTTGAACTGCAATTGTGATTCCAAACAGAAATTATGACCTCAGAGAGTAATTGTGACCTCATTCCAAAAACTGCTATTGTGATTTCAAACAGGAATTGTGACCTCGAGCCTTGAACTCCAGTTGTGATTCCAAACAGGAATTGTGACCTCAGACTGGAATTGTGACCTCGAGCCTTGACCGGCAGTTGTGAGTCCAACTGGGAATTGGGGCCTCAGACTGGAATTGTGACTCCTAGCCAGGATCTGCAGTACTGATTCCAAACGGGAATTGGGGCCTCAGACTGGAATTGTGATCTCGAGCCTTGAACTGCCATTGTGATTTCAAATCCTAATTGGGTCCTCAGACTGGAATCGTGACCTCGAGACAGGATCAGCAGTTGTGATTCCAAACGGGAATTGTGGCCTCAGACTGGAATTGAGACCCCGAGCATTGAGCAGCAGTTGTGATTCCAAACGGGAATTGTGACCTCAGTCTGGCATTGTGATCTCAAGCCTTGAACTGCAATTGTGATTCCAACATGGAATTGTGGCCTCAGACTGGAATTGAGACCTCGAGCTTTGAACTGCAATTGTGATTCCAAACAGAAATTATGACCTCAGAGAGTAATTGTGACCTCATTCCATGAACTGCTATTGTGATTTCAAACAGGAATTGTGACCTCGAGCCTTGAACTGCAGTACTGATTCCAAACGGGAATTGGGGCCTCAGACTGGAATTGTGATCTCGAGACAGGAATAGCAGTTGTGATTCCAACACGGAATTGGGGGCTCAGATAGGAATTGTGATCCCGAACCTTGAATTGCCATTGTGATTCCAAACAGGAATATTGACCTAAGACTGGAATTGTGATTTCATTCCATGAACTGCTATTGTGAATCCAAACTGTAATTGTGACCTCGAGCCTTGAACTCCAGCTGTGAGTCCAACTGGGAATTGGGGCCTCAGACTTGAATTGTGACTCCTAGCCATGATCTGCAGTACTGATTCCAAACAGGAATTGTGGCCTCAGACTGGAATTGTGATCTCGAGACAGGAATAGCAGTTGTGATTCCAAACGGGAATCATAGCCTCAGACTGGAAATGTGACAACTAGGCTTGAGCTGCAGTTGTGATACCATACCGGAATTGAGTCTTCAGACTGGAATCGTCACCTCGAGCAATGTAGAGCAGTTACGATTCAGAGCCGGAATTGGGACCTCAGACCGGAACTGTGACTTCCAACCTTGAAATTAAGTTGTGATTCCAAAGCGGAATTGTGGCCTCAGACTTGAATTGTGACCCTGAGCCTTGTGCTGCATTTGTGATACCAAACCGGAATTGGGTCCTCAGACTGGAATCGTGATCTCGAGACATGAACATCAGTTGTGATTCCAACACAGAATTGGGGGCTCAGACTGGAATTGTGATCTCGAGCCTTGAACTGCAATTGTGATTTCAAATCGGAATTGGGTCCTCAGACTGGAATCTTGACCTCGAGACAGGATCAGCAGTTGTGATTCCAAACGGGAATTGTGGCCTCAGACTGGAATTGTGACCCCGAGCATTGAGCAGCAGTTGTGATTCCAAACGGAATTGTGACCTCAGTCTGGCATTGTGATCTCAAGCCTTGAACTGCAATTGTGATTCCAACTTGGAATTGTGGCCTCAGACTGGAATTGAGACCTCGAGCTTTGAACTGCAATTGTGATTCCAAACAGAAATTATGACCTCAGAGAGTAATTGTGACCTCATTCCATGAACTGCTATTGTGATTCCAAACAGGAATTGTGACCTCGAGCCTTGAACTGCAGTACTGATTCCAAACAGGATTTGGGGCCTCAGACTGGAATTGTGATCTCGAGACAGGAATAGCAGTTGTGATTCCAAACAAGAATCGTGGCCTCAGACTGGAAATGTGACAACTAGGCTTGAGCTGCAGTTGTGATACCATAAAGGAATTGAGTCTTCAGACTGGAATCGTCACCTCGAGCAATGTAGAGCAGTTACGATTCAGAGCCGGAATTGGGACCTCAGACTGGAACTGTGACTTCGAACCTTGAAATTAAGTTGTGATTCCAAAGCAGAATTGTGGCCTCAGACTTGAATTGTGACCCTGAGCCATGTGCTGCATTTGGGATACCAAACCGGAATTGGGTCCTCAGACTAGAATCGTGATCTCGAGACATGAACATCAGTTGTGATTCCAACACGGAATTGGGGGCTCAGACTGGAATTGTGATCTCGAGCCTTGAACTGCCATTGTGATTTCAAATCGGAATTGGGTCCTCAGACTGGAATCTTGACCTCGAGACAGGATCAGCAGTTGTGATTCCAAACGGGAATTGTGGCCTCAGACTGGAATTGTGACCCCGAGCATTGAGCAGCAGTTGTGATTCCAAACGGGAATTGTGACCTCAGTCTGGCATTGTGATCTCAAGCCTTGAACTGCAATTGTGATTCCAAACCGGAATTGTGACCGCAGACTGGAATTGAGACCTCGAGCTTTGAACTGCAATTGTGATTCCAAACAGAAATTATGACCTCAGAGAGTAATTGTGACCTCATTCCAAAAACTGCTATTGTGATTTCAAACAGGAATTGTGACCTCGAGCCTTGAACTCCAGTTGTGATTCCAAACAGGACTTGTGACCTCAGACTGGAATTGTGACCTCGAGCCTTGACCGGCAGTTGTGAGTCCAACTGGGAATTGGGGCCTCAGACTGGAATTGTGACTCCTAGCCAGGATCTGCAGTACTGATTCCAAACGGGAATTGGGGCCTCAGACTGGAATTGTGATCTCGAGACAGGAATAGCAGTTGTGATTCCAAAAGGGAATTGTGGCCTCAGACTGGAAATGTGACAACTAGGCTTGAGCTGCATTTGTGATACCATACCGGAATTGAGTCCTCAGACTGGAATCGTCACCTCGAGCAATGTAGAGCAGTTACGATTCAGAGCCGGAATTGGGACCTCAGACTGGAACTGTGACTTCGAACCTTGAAATTAAGTTGTGATTCCAAAGCGGAATTGCGGCCTCAGACTTGAATTGTGACCCTGAGCCTTGTGCTGCATTTGTGATACCAAATCGGAATTGGGTCCTCAGACTGGAATCGTGATCTCGAGACATGAACATCAGTTGTGATTCCAACACGGAATTGGGGGCTCAGACTGGAATTGTGATCTCGAGCCTTGAACTGCCATTGTGATTTCAAATCCTAATTGGGTCCTCAGACTGGAATCGTGACCTCGAGACAGGATCAGCAGTTGTGATTCCAAACGGGAATTGTGGCCTCAGACTGGAATTGAGACCCCGAGCATTGAGCAGCAGTTGTGATTCCAAACGGGAATTGTGACCTCAGTCTGGCATTGTGATCTCAAGCCTTGAACTGCAATTGTGATTCCAACATGGAATTGTGGCCTCAGACTGGAATTGAGACCTCGAGCTTTGAACTGCAATTGTGATTCCAAACAGAAATTATGACCTCAGAGAGTAATTGTGACCTCATTCCATGAACTGCTATTGTGATTCCAAACAGGAATTGTGACCTCGAGCCTTGAACTGCAGTACTGATTCCAAACGGGAATTGGGGCCTCAGACTGGAATTGTGATCTTGAGACAGGAATAGCAGTTGTGATTCCAAACGGGAATCGTGGCCTCATACATGAATTGTGACCCTGAGCCTTGGGCTGCATTTGTGATACCAAACCGGAATTGGGTCCTCAGACTGGAATCGTGATCTCGAGACATGAACATCAGTTGTGATTCCAACACGGAATTGGGGGCTCAGATTGGAATTGTGATCTCGAACCTTGAATTGCCATTGTGATTCCAAACAGGAATATTGACCTAAGACTGGAATTGTGATTTCATTCCATGAACTGCTATTGTGAATCCAAACTGTAATTGTGACCTTGAGCCTTGAACTCCAGTTGTGATTCCAAACAGGACTTTTGACCTCAGACTGGAATTGTGACCTTGAGCCTTGACCGGCAGTTGTGAGTCCAACTGGGAATTGGGGCCTCAGACTGGAATTGTGACTCCTAGCCATGATCTGCAGTACTGATTCCAAACAGGAATTGGGGCCTCAGACTGGAATTGTGGTCTCGAGACAGGAATAGCAGTTGTGATTCCAAACGGGAATCGTGGCCTCAGACTGGAAATGTGACAACTAGGCTTGAGCTGCAGTTGTGATACCATACCGGAATTGAGTCCTCAGACTGGAATCGTCACCTCGAGCATTGTAGAGCAGTTACGATTCAGAGCCGGAATTGGGACCTCAGACTGGAACTGTGACTTCCAACCTTGAAATTAAGTTGTGATTCCAAAGCGGAATTGCGGCCTCAGACTTGAATTGTGACCCTGAGCCATGTGCTGCATTTGTGATACCAAACCGGAATTGGGTCCTCAGACTGGAATCGTGATCTCGAGACATGAACATCAGTTGTGATTCCAACGCGGAATTGGGGGCTCAGACTGGAATTGTGATCTCGAGCCTTGAACTGCAATTGTGATTTCAAATCGGAATTGGGTCCTCAGACTGGAATCTTGACCTCGAGACAGGATCAGCAGTTGTGATTCCAAACGGGAATTGTGGCCTCAGACTGGAATTGTGACCCCGAGCATTGAGCAGCACTTGTGATTCCAAACGGGAATTGTGACCTCAGTCTGGCATTGTGATCTCAAGCCTTGAACTGCAATTGTGATTCCAAACCGGAATCGTGACGGCAGACTGGAATTGAGACCTCGAGCTTTGAACTGCAATTGTGATTCCAAACAGAAATTATGACCTCAGAGAGTAATTGTGACCTCATTCCATGAACTGCTATTGTGATTCTAAACAGGAATTGTGACCTCGAGCCTTGAACTGCAGTACTGATTCCAAACGGGAATTGGGGCCTCAGACTGGAATTGTGATCTCGAGACAGGAATAGCAGTTGTGATTCCAAACGGGAATCGTGGCCTCATACTTGAATTGTGACCCTGAGCCTTGGGCTGCATTTGTGATACCAAACCGGAATTGGGTCCTCAGACTGGAATCGTGATCTCGAGACATGAACATCAGTTGTGATTCCAACACGGAATTGGGGGCTCAGACTGGAATTGTGACCTCGAACCTTGAATTGCCATTGTGATTCCAAACAGGAATATTGACCTAAGACTGGAATTGTGATTTCATTCCATGAACTGCTATTGTGAATCCAAACTGTAATTGTGACCTCGAGCCTTGAACTCCAGTTGTGATTCCAAACAGGAATTGTGACCTCAGACTGGAATTGTGACCTCGAGCCTTGACCGGCAGTTGTGAGTCCAACTGGGAATTGGGGCCTCAGACTGGAATTGTGACTCCTAGCCAGGATCTGCAGTACTGATTCCAAACGGGAATTGGGGCCTCAGACTGGAATTGTGATCTCGAGACAGGAATAGCAGTTGTGATTCCAAACAAGAATCGTGGCCTCAGACTGGAAATGTGACAACTAGGCTTGAGCTGCAGTTGTGATACCATACCGGAATTGAGTCTTCAGACTGGAATCGTCACCTCGAGCAATGTAGAGCAGTTACGATTCAGAGTCGGAATTGGGACCTCAGACTGGAACTGTGACTTCCAACCTTGAAATTAAGTTGTGATTCCAAAGTGGAATTGTGGCCTCAGACTTGAATTGTGACCCTGAGCCATATGCTGCATTTGGGATACCAAACCAGAATTGGGTCCTCAGACTGGAATCGTGATCTCGAGACATGAACATCAGTTGTGATTCCAACACGGAACTGGGGGCTCAGACTGGAATTGTGATCTCGAGCCTTGAACTGCCATTGTGATTTCAAATCGGAATTGGGTCCTCAGACTGGAATCGTGACCTAGAGACAGGATCAGCAGTCGTGATTCCAAACGGGAATTGTGGCCTCAGACTGGAATTGTGACCCCGAGCATTGAGCAGCAGTTGTGATTCCAAACGGGAATTGTGACCTCAGTCTGGCATTGTGATCTCAAGCCTTGAACTGCAATTGTGATTCCAAACCGGAATTGTGGCCTCAGACTGGAATTGAGACCTCGAGCTTTGAACTGCAATTGTGATTCCAAACAGAAATTATGACCTCAGAGAGTAATTGTGACCTCATTCCAAAAACTGCTATTGTGATTTCAAACAGGAATTGTGACCTCGAGCCTTGAACTCCAGTTGTGATTCCAAACAGGACTTGTGACCTCAGACTGGAATTGTGACCTCGAGCCTTGACCGGCAGTTGTGAGTCCAACTGGGAATTGGGGCCTCAGACTGGAATTGTGACTCCTAGCCAGGATCTGCAGTACTGATTCCAAACGGGAATTGGGGCCTCAGACTGGAATTGTGATCTCGAGACAGGAATAGCAGTTGTGATTCCAAAAGGGAATTGTGGCCTCAGACTGGAAATGTGACAACTAGGCTTGAGCTGCATTTGTGATACCATACCGGAATTGAGTCCTCAGACTGGAATCGTCACCTCGAGCAATGTAGAGCAGTTACGATTCAGAGCCGGAATTGGGACCTCAGACTGGAACTGTGACTTCGAACCTTGAAATTAAGTTGTGATTCCAAAGCGGAATTGCGGCCTCAGACTTGAATTGTGACCCTGAGCCTTGTGCTGCATTTGTGATACCAAATCGGAATTGGGTCCTCAGACTGGAATCGTGATCTCGAGACATGAACATCAGTTGTGATTCCAACACGGAATTGGGGGCTCAGACTGGAATTGTGATCTCGAGCCTTGAACTGCCATTGTGATTTCAAATCCTAATTGGGTCCTCAGACTGGAATCGTGACCTCGAGACAGGATCAGCAGTTGTGATTCCAAACGGGAATTGTGGCCTCAGACTGGAATTGAGACCCCGAGCATTGAGCAGCAGTTGTGATTCCAAACGGGAATTGTGACCTCAGTCTGGCATTGTGATCTCAAGCCTTGAACTGCAATTGTGATTCCAACATGGAATTGTGGCCTCAGACTGGAATTGAGACCTCGAGCTTTGAACTGCAATTGTGATTCCAAACAGAAATTATGACCTCAGAGAGTAATTGTGACCTCATTCCATGAACTGCTATTGTGATTTCAAACAGGAATTGTGACCTCGAGCCTTGAACTGCAGTACTGATTCCAAACGGGAATTGGGGCCTCAGACTGGAATTGTGATCTCGAGACAGGAATAGCAGTTGTGATTCCAACACGGAATTGGGGGCTCAGATAGGAATTGTGATCCCGAACCTTGAATTGCCATTGTGATTCCAAACAGGAATATTGACCTAAGACTGGAATTGTGATTTCATTCCATGAACTGCTATTGTGAATCCAAACTGTAATTGTGACCTCGAGCCTTGAACTCCAGCTGTGAGTCCAACTGGGAATTGGGGCCTCAGACTGGAATTGTGACTCCTAGCCATGATCTGCAGTACTGATTCCAAACAGGAATTGGGGCCTCAGACTGGAATTGTGATCTCGAGACAGGAATAGCAGTTGTGATTCCAAACGGGAATCATAGCCTCAGACTGGAAATGTGACAACTAGGCTTGAGCTGCAGTTGTGATACCATACCGGAATTGAGTCTTCAGACTGGAATCGTCACCTCGAGCAATGTAGAGCAGTTACGATTCAGAGCCGGAATTGGGACCTCAGACCGGAACTGTGACTTCGAACCTTGAAATTAAGTTGTGATTCCAAAGCGGAATTTTGGCCTCAGACTTGAATTGTGACCCTGAGCCTTGTGCTGCATTTGTGATACCAAACCGGAATTGGGTCCTCAGACTGGAATCGTGATCTCGAGACATGAACATCAGTTGTGATTCCAACATGGAACTGGGGGCTCAGACTGGAATTGTGATCTCGAGCCTTGAACTGCCATTGTGATTCCAAACAGGAATATTGACCTAAGACTGGAATTGTGATTTCATTCCATGAACTGCTATTGTGAATCCAAACTCTAATTGTGACCTCGAGCCTTGAACTCCAGTTGTGATTCCAAACAGGACTTGTGACCTCAGACTGGAATTGTGACCGCGAGCCTTGACCGGCAGTTGTGAGTCCAACTGGGAATTGGGGCCTCAGACTGGAATTGTGACTCCTAGCGATGATCTGCAGTACTGATTCCAAACGGGAATTGGGGCCTCAGACTGGAATTGTGATCTCGAGACAGGAATAGCAGTTGTGATTCCAAACAGGAATCGTGGCCTCAGACTGGAAATGTGACAACTAGGCTTGAGCTGCAGTTGTGATACCATACCGGAATTGAGTCTTCAGACTGGAATCGTCACCTCGAGCAATGTAGAGCAGTTACGATTCAGAGCCGGAATTGGGACCTCAGACTGGAACTGTGACTTCGAACCTTGAAATTAAGTTGTGATTCCAAAGCAGAATTGTGGCCTCAGACTTGAATTGTGACCCTGAGCCATGTGCTGCATTTGGGATACCAAACCAGAATTGGGTCCTCAGACTGGAATCGTGATCTCGAGACATGAACATCAGTTGTGATTCCAACACGGAATTGGGGGCTCAGACTGGAATTGTGATCTCGAGCCTTGAACGGCAATCGTGATTTCAAATCGGAATTGGGTCCTCAGACTGGAATCGAGACATCGAGACAGGATCAGCAGTTGTGATTCCAAACGGGAATTGTGGCCTCAGACTGGAATTGTGATCTCGAGACAGGAATAGCAGTTGTGATTCCAACACGGAATTGGGGGCTCAGATAGGAATTGTGATCCCGAACCTTGAATTGCCATTGTGATTCCAAACAGGAATATTGACCTAAGACTGGAATTGTGATTTCATTCCATGAACTGCTATTGTGAATCCAAACTGTAATTGTGACCTCGAGCCTTGAACTCCAGCTGTGAGTCCAACTGGGAATTGGGGCCTCAGACTGGAATTGTGACTCCTAGCCATGATCTGCAGTACTGATTCCAAACAGGAATTGGGGCCTCAGACTGGAATTGTGATCTCGAGACAGGAATAGCAGTTGTGATTCCAAACGGGAATCATAGCCTCAGACTGGAAATGTGACAACTAGGCTTGAGCTGCAGTTGTGATACCATACCGGAATTGAGTCTTCAGACTGGAATCGTCACCTCGAGCAATGTAGAGCAGTTACGATTCAGAGCCGGAATTGGGACCTCAGACCGGAACTGTGACTTCGAACCTTGAAATTAAGTTGTGATTCCAAAGCGGAATTTTGGCCTCAGACTTGAATTGTGACCCTGAGCCTTGTGCTGCATTTGTGATACCAAACCGGAATTGGGTCCTCAGACTGGAATCGTGATCTCGAGACATGAACATCAGTTGTGATTCCAACATGGAACTGGGGGCTCAGACTGGAATTGTGATCTCGAGCCTTGAACTGCCATTGTGATTCCAAACAGGAATATTGACCTAAGACTGGAATTGTGATTTCATTCCATGAACTGCTATTGTGAATCCAAACTCTAATTGTGACCTCGAGCCTTGAACTCCAGTTGTGATTCCAAACAGGACTTGTGACCTCAGACTGGAATTGTGACCGCGAGCCTTGACCGGCAGTTGTGAGTCCAACTGGGAATTGGGGCCTCAGACTGGAATTGTGACTCCTAGCGATGATCTGCAGTACTGATTCCAAACGGGAATTGGGGCCTCAGACTGGAATTGTGATCTCGAGACAGGAATAGCAGTTGTGATTCCAAACAGGAATCGTGGCCTCAGACTGGAAATGTGACAACTAGGCTTGAGCTGCAGTTGTGATACCATACCGGAATTGAGTCTTCAGACTGGAATCGTCACCTCGAGCAATGTAGAGCAGTTACGATTCAGAGCCGGAATTGGGACCTCAGACTGGAACTGTGACTTCGAACCTTGAAATTAAGTTGTGATTCCAAAGCAGAATTGTGGCCTCAGACTTGAATTGTGACCCTGAGCCATGTGCTGCATTTGGGATACCAAACCAGAATTGGGTCCTCAGACTGGAATCGTGATCTCGAGACATGAACATCAGTTGTGATTCCAACACGGAATTGGGGGCTCAGACTGGAATTGTGATCTCGAGCCTTGAACGGCAATCGTGATTTCAAATCGGAATTGGGTCCTCAGACTGGAATCGAGACATCGAGACAGGATCAGCAGTTGTGATTCCAAACGGGAATTGTGGCCTCAGACTGGAATTGTGACCCCGAGCATTGAGCAGCAGTTGTGATTCCAAACGGGAATTGTGACCCCAGTCTGGCATTGTGATCTCAAGCCTTGAACTGCAATTGTGATTCCAAACAGAAATTATGACCTCAGAGAGTAATTGTGACCTCATTCCATGAACTGCTATTGTGATTCTAAACAGGAATTGTGACCTCGAGCCTTGACCGGCAGTTGTGAGTCCAACTGGGAATTGTGGCCTCAGACTGGAATTGTGACTCCTAGCCAGGATCTGCAGTACTGATTCCAAACGGGAATTGGGGCCTCAGACTGGAATTGTGATCTCGAGACAGGAATAGCAGTTGTGATTCCAAACAAGAATCGTGGCCTCAGACTGGAAATGTGACAACTAGGCTTGAGCTGCAGTTGTGATACCATACCGGAATTGAGTCTTCAGACTGGAATCGTCACCTCGAGCAATGTAGAGCAGTTACGATTCAGAGCCGGAATTGGGACCTCAGACTGGAACTGTGACTTCCAACCTTGAAATTAAGTTGTGATTCCAAAGTGGAATTGTGGCCTCAGACTTGAATTGTGACCCTGAGCCATGTGCTGCATTTGGGATACCAAACCAGAATTGGGTCCTCAGACTGGAATCGTGATCTCGAGACATGAACATCAGTTGTGATTCCAACACGGAACTGGGGGCTCAGACTGGAATTGTGATCTCGAGCCTTGAACTGCCATTGTGATTTCAAATCGGAATTGGGTCCTCAGACTGGAATCGTGACCTAGAGACAGGATCAGCAGTCGTGATTCCAAACGGGAATTGTGGCCTCAGACTGGAATTGTGACCCCGAGCATTGAGCAGCAGTTGTGATTCCAAACGGGAATTGTGACCTCAGTCTGGCATTGTGATCTCAAGCCTTGAACTGCAATTGTGATTCCAAACCGGAATTGTGGCCTCAGACTGGAATTGTGACCCTGAGCCATGTGCTGCATTTGTGATACCAAACCGGAATTGGGTCCTCAGACTGGAATCGTGATCTCGAGACAGGATCAGCAGTTGTGATTCCAAACAGGAATTGTGGCCTCAGACTGGAATTGTGACCCCGAGCATTGAGCAGCAGTTGTGATTCCAAACGGGAATTGTGACCTCAGTCTGGCATTGTGATCTCAAGCCTTGAACTGCAATTGTGATTCCAAACCGGAATTGTGGCCTCAGACTGGAATTGAGACCTCGAGCTTTGAACTGCAATAGTGATTCCAAACAGAAATTATGACCTCAGAGAGTAATTGTGACCTCATTCCAAAAACTGCTATTGTGATTTCAAACAGGAATTGTGACCTCGAGCCTTGAACTGCAGTACTGATTCCAAACGGGAATTGGGGCCTCAGACTGGAATTGTGATCTCGAGACAGGAATAGCAGTTGTGATTCCAAACGGGAATTGTGGCCTCAGACTGGAATTGAGACCTCGAGCTTTGAACTTCAATTGTGATTCCAAACAGAAATTATGACCTCAGAGAGTAATTGTGACCTCATTCCAAAAACTGCTATTGTGATTCCAAACAGGAATTGTGACCTCGAGCCTTGAACTGCAGTACTGATTCCAAACGGGAATTGGGGCCTCAGACTGGAATTGTGATCTTGAGACAGGAATAGCAGTTGTGATTCCAAACGGGAATCGTGGCCTCATACTTGAATTGTGACCCTGAGCCTTGGGCTGCATTTGTGATACCAAACGGGAATTGGGTCCTCAGACTGGAATCGTGATCTCGAGACATGAACATCAGTTGTGATTCCAACACGGAATTGGGGGCTCAGATTGGAATTGTGATCTCGAACCTTGAATTGCCATTGTGATTCCAAACAGGAATATTGACCTAAGACTGGAATTGTGATTTCATTCCATGAACTGCTATTGTGAATCCAAACTGTAATTGTGATCTCGAGCCTTGAACTCCAGTTGTGATTCCAAACAGGACTTGTGACCTCAGACTGGAATTGTGACCTCGAGCCTTGACCGGCAGTTGTGAGTCCAACTGGGAATTGGGGCCTCAGACTTGAATTGTGACTCCTAGCCATGATCTGCAGTTCTGATTCCAAACAGGAATTGGGGCCTCAGACTGGAATTGTGATCTCGAGACAGGAATAGCAGTTGTGATTCCAAACGGGAATTGTGACCTCAGTCTGGCATTGTGATCTCAAGCCTTGAACTGCAATTGTGATTCCAAACCGGAATTGTGGCCTCAGACTGGAATTGAGACCTCGAGCTTTGAACTGCAATAGTGATTCCAAACAGAAATTATGACCTCAGAGAGTAATTGTGACCTCATTCCAAAAACTGCTATTGTGATTTCAAACAGGAATTGTGACCTCGAGCCTTGAACTGCAGTACTGATTCCAAACGGGAATTGGGGCCTCAGACTGGAATTGTGATCTCGAGACAGGAATAGCAGTTGTGATTCCAAACGGGAATTGTGGCCTCAGACTGGAATTGAGACCTCGAGCTTTGAACTTCAATTGTGATTCCAAACAGAAATTATGACCTCAGAGAGTAATTGTGACCTCATTCCAAAAACTGCTATTGTGATTCCAAACAGGAATTGTGACCTCGAGCCTTGAACTGCAGTACTGATTCCAAACGGGAATTGGGGCCTCAGACTGGAATTGTGATCTTGAGACAGGAATAGCAGTTGTGATTCCAAACGGGAATCGTGGCCTCATACTTGAATTGTGACCCTGAGCCTTGGGCTGCATTTGTGATACCAAACGGGAATTGGGTCCTCAGACTGGAATCGTGATCTCGAGACATGAACATCAGTTGTGATTCCAACACGGAATTGGGGGCTCAGATTGGAATTGTGATCTCGAACCTTGAATTGCCATTGTGATTCCAAACAGGAATATTGACCTAAGACTGGAATTGTGATTTCATTCCATGAACTGCTATTGTGAATCCAAACTGTAATTGTGATCTCGAGCCTTGAACTCCAGTTGTGATTCCAAACAGGACTTGTGACCTCAGACTGGAATTGTGACCTCGAGCCTTGACCGGCAGTTGTGAGTCCAACTGGGAATTGGGGCCTCAGACTTGAATTGTGACTCCTAGCCATGATCTGCAGTTCTGATTCCAAACAGGAATTGGGGCCTCAGACTGGAATTGTGATCTCGAGACAGGAATAGCAGTTGTGATTCCAAACGGGAATCATAGCCTCAGACTGGAAATGTGACAACTAGGCTTGAGCTGCAGTTGTGATACCATACCGGAATTGAGTCTTCAGACTGGAATCGTCACCTCGAGCAATGTAGAGCAGTTACGATTCAGAGCCGGAATTGGGACCTCAGACTGGAACTGTGACTTCAAACCTTGAAATTAAGTTGTGATTCCAAAGCGGAATTGTGGCCTCAGACTTGAATTGTGACCCTGAGCCATGTGCTGCATTTGTGATACCAAACGGGAATTGGGTCCTCAGACTGGAATCGTGATCTCGAGACATGAACATCAGTTGTGATTCCAACACGGAATTGGGGGCTCAGACTGGAATTGTGATCTCGAGCCTTGAACTGCCATTGTGATTCCAAACAGGAATATTGACCTAAGACTGGAATTGTGATTTCAGTCCATGAACTGCTATTGTGAATCCAAACTGTAATTGTGACCTCGAGCCTTGAACTCCAGTTGTGATTCCAAACAGGAATTGTGACCTCAGACTGGAATTGTGACCTCGAGCCTTGACCGGCAGTTGTGAGTCCAACTGGGAATTGTGGCCTCAGACTGGAATTGTGACTCCTAGTCATGATCTGCAGTACTGATTCCAAACTGGAATTGGGGCCTCAGACTGGAATTGTGGTCTCGAGACAGGAATAGCAGTTGTGATTCCAAACGGGAATTGTGGCCTCAGACTGGAAATGTGACAACTAGGCTTTAGCTGCAGTTGTGATACCATACCGGAATTGAGTCCTCAGACTGGAATCGTCACCTCGAGCAATGTAGAGCAGTTACGATTCAGAGCCGGAATTGGGACCTCAGACTGGAACTGTGACTTCGAACCTTGAAATTAAGTTGTGATTCCAAAGCGGAATTGTGGCCTCAGACTTGAATTGTGACCCTGAGCCATGTGCTGCATTTGTGATACCAAACCGGAATTGGGTCCTCAGACTAGAATCGTGATCTCGAGACATGAACATCAGTTGTGATTCCAACACGGAATTGGGGGCTCAGACTGGAATTGTGATCTCGAGCCTTGAACTGCAATCGTGATTTCAAATCGGAATTGGGTCCTCAGACTGGAATCGAGACATCGAGACAGGATCAGCAGTTGTGATTCCAAACGGGAATTGTGGCCTCAGACTGGAATTGTGACCCCGAGCATTGAGCAGCAGTTGTGATTCCAAACGGGAATTGTGACCCCAGTCTGGCATTGTGATCTCAAGCCTTGAACCGCAATTGTGATTCCAACATGGAATTGTGGCCTCAGACTGGAATTGAGACCTCGAGCTTTGAACTGCAATTGTGATTCCAAACAGAAATTATGACCTCAGAGAGTAATTGTGACCTCATTCCAAAAACTGCTATTGTGATTTCAAACAGGAATTGTGACCTCGAGCCTTGAACTCCAGTTGTGATTCCAAACAGGAATTGTGACCTCAGACTGGAATTGTGACCTCGAGCCTTGACCGGCAGTTGTGAGTCCAACTGGGAATTGGGGCCTCAGACTGGAATTGTGACTCCTAGCCAGGATCTGCAGTACTGATTCCAAACGGGAATTGGGGCCTCAGACTGGAATTGTGATCTCGAGCCTTGAACTGCCATTGTGATTTCAAATCCTAATTGGGTCCTCAGACTGGAATCGTGACCTCGAGACAGGATCAGCAGTTGTGATTCCAAACGGGAATTGTGGCCTCAGACTGGAATTGAGACCCCGAGCATTGAGCAGCAGTTGTGATTCCAAACGGGAATTGTGACCTCAGTCTGGCATTGTGATCTCAAGCCTTGAACTGCAATTGTGATTCCAACATGGAATTGTGGCCTCAGACTGGAATTGAGACCTCGAGCTTTGAACTGCAATTGTGATTCCAAACAGAAATTATGACCTCAGAGAGTAATTGTGACCTCATTCCATGAACTGCTATTGTGATTTCAAACAGGAATTGTGACCTCGAGCCTTGAACTGCAGTACTGATTCCAAACGGGAATTGGGGCCTCAGACTGGAATTGTGATCTCGAGACAGGAATAGCAGTTGTGATTCCAACACGGAATTGGGGGCTCAGATAGGAATTGTGATCCCGAACCTTGAATTGCCATTGTGATTCCAAACAGGAATATTGACCTAAGACTGGAATTGTGATTTCATTCCATGAACTGCTATTGTGAATCCAAACTGTAATTGTGACCTCGAGCCTTGAACTCCAGCTGTGAGTCCAACTGGGAATTGGGGCCTCAGACTTGAATTGTGACTCCTAGCCATGATCTGCAGTACTGATTCCAAACAGGAATTGTGGCCTCAGACTGGAATTGTGATCTCGAGACAGGAATAGCAGTTGTGATTCCAAACGGGAATCATAGCCTCAGACTGGAAATGTGACAACTAGGCTTGAGCTGCAGTTGTGATACCATACCGGAATTGAGTCTTCAGACTGGAATCGTCACCTCGAGCAATGTAGAGCAGTTACGATTCAGAGCCGGAATTGGGACCTCAGACCGGAACTGTGACTTCCAACCTTGAAATTAAGTTGTGATTCCAAAGCGGAATTGTGGCCTCAGACTTGAATTGTGACCCTGAGCCTTGTGCTGCATTTGTGATACCAAACCGGAATTGGGTCCTCAGACTGGAATCGTGATCTCGAGACATGAACATCAGTTGTGATTCCAACACAGAATTGGGGGCTCAGACTGGAATTGTGATCTCGAGCCTTGAACTGCAATTGTGATTTCAAATCGGAATTGGGTCCTCAGACTGGAATCTTGACCTCGAGACAGGATCAGCAGTTGTGATTCCAAACGGGAATTGTGGCCTCAGACTGGAATTGTGACCCCGAGCATTGAGCAGCAGTTGTGATTCCAAACGGAATTGTGACCTCAGTCTGGCATTGTGATCTCAAGCCTTGAACTGCAATTGTGATTCCAACTTGGAATTGTGGCCTCAGACTGGAATTGAGACCTCGAGCTTTGAACTGCAATTGTGATTCCAAACAGAAATTATGACCTCAGAGAGTAATTGTGACCTCATTCCATGAACTGCTATTGTGATTCCAAACAGGAATTGTGACCTCGAGCCTTGAACTGCAGTACTGATTCCAAACAGGATTTGGGGCCTCAGACTGGAATTGTGATCTCGAGACAGGAATAGCAGTTGTGATTCCAAACAAGAATCGTGGCCTCAGACTGGAAATGTGACAACTAGGCTTGAGCTGCAGTTGTGATACCATAAAGGAATTGAGTCTTCAGACTGGAATCGTCACCTCGAGCAATGTAGAGCAGTTACGATTCAGAGCCGGAATTGGGACCTCAGACTGGAACTGTGACTTCGAACCTTGAAATTAAGTTGTGATTCCAAAGCAGAATTGTGGCCTCAGACTTGAATTGTGACCCTGAGCCATGTGCTGCATTTGGGATACCAAACCGGAATTGGGTCCTCAGACTAGAATCGTGATCTCGAGACATGAACATCAGTTGTGATTCCAACACGGAATTGGGGGCTCAGACTGGAATTGTGATCTCGAGCCTTGAACTGCCATTGTGATTTCAAATCGGAATTGGGTCCTCAGACTGGAATCTTGACCTCGAGACAGGATCAGCAGTTGTGATTCCAAACGGGAATTGTGGCCTCAGACTGGAATTGTGACCCCGAGCATTGAGCAGCAGTTGTGATTCCAAACGGGAATTGTGACCTCAGTCTGGCATTGTGATCTCAAGCCTTGAACTGCAATTGTGATTCCAAACCGGAATTGTGACCGCAGACTGGAATTGAGACCTCGAGCTTTGAACTGCAATTGTGATTCCAAACAGAAATTATGACCTCAGAGAGTAATTGTGACCTCATTCCAAAAACTGCTATTGTGATTCCAAACAGGAATTGTGACCTCGAGCCTTGAACTGCAGTACTGATTCCAAACGGGAATTGGGGCTTCAGACTGGAATTTTGATCTTGAGACAGGAATAGCAGTTGTGATTCCAAACGGGAATCGTGGCCTCATACTTGAATTGTGACCCTGAGCCTTGGGCTGCATTTGTGATACCAAACGGGAATTGGGTCCTTAGACTGGAATCGTGATCTCGAGACATGAACATCAGTTGTGATTCCAACACGGAATTGGGGGCTCAGACTGGAATTGTGATCTCGAGCCTTGAACTGCCATTGTGATTCCAAACAGGAATATTGACCTAAGACTGGAATTGTGATTTCATTCCATGAACTGCTATTGTGAATCCAAACTGTAATTGTGACCTCGAGCCTTGAACTGCAATTGTGATTCCAAACAGGAATTGTGACCTCAGACTGGAATTGTGACCTCGAGGCTTGAACGGCAGTTGTGAGACCAACTGGGAATTGGGGCCTCAGACTGGAATTGTGACTCCTAGTCATGATCTGCAGTACTGATTCCAAACGGGAATTGGGGCCTCAGACTGGAATTGTGATCTCGAGACAGGAATAGCAGTTGTGATTCCAAACAAGAATCGTGGCCTCACACTGGAAATGTGACAACTAGGCTTGAGCTGCAGTTGTGATACCATACCGGAATTGAGTCTTCAGACTGGAATCGTCACCTCGAGCAATGTAGAGCAGTTACGATTCAGAGTCGGAATTGGGACCTCAGACTGGAACTGTGACTTCGAACCTTGAAATTAAGTTGTGATTCCAAAGCAGAATTGGGGCCTCAGACTTGAATTGTGACCCTGAGCCATGTGCTGCATTTGGGATACCAAACCAGAATTGGGTCCTCAGACTGGAATCGTGATCTCGAGACATGAACATCAGTTGTGATTCCAACACGGAATTGGGGGCTCAGACTGGAATTGTGATCTCGAGCCTTGAACTGCCATTGTGATTTCAAATCGGAATTGGGTCCTCAGACTGGAATCGTGACCTCGAGACAGGACCAGCAGTTGTGATTCCAAACGGGAATTGTGGCCTCAGACTGGAATTGTGACCCCGAGCATTGAGCAGCAGTTTTGATTCCAAACGGGAATTGTGACCTCATACTGGAATTGTGGCCTCATGACTTAAAATGCAAATGTGATTTCAAACTGGAATTGTGACCTCAAGCCTTGAAATGCAATTGTTATTTCAAACCGGAATTGTGAAATCAAGCCTTGAACTGCTAATGTGATTCCAAACGGGATTAGTGACCACACACGGAATTTGTGACCTAGAGATTTGAGCTGCAGTTGTGATACCAAACCGATATTGGGACCTCAGACAAGAATTGTGTTCTCCAGCCTTGTACTGCAATTGTGATTGCAAACTGGAATTGTGGCCTGAGACTGGAACAGTGACCCCCAGCCTTGAGCTGTAGTACTGATTCCAAACCGGTATTGGGTCCTCAGACTGCAGTTGTGACTTCGAGCTTTGAATTTTAGTTGTGATTCCAAAGCCGTATTGGGGCCTCAGACTGGAATTGTGACCTCGAGCCTTGAACTGCAATTGTGATTTCAAATCGGAATTGGGTCCTCAGACTGGAATCGTGACCTCGAGACAGGATCAGCAGTTTTGATTCCAAACTGGTATAGTGGCCTCAGACTGGAATTTTGACCCCGACCTTGAACAGCACTTGTGATTCCAAACCGGAATTGTGACGGCAGACTGGAATTGAGACCTCGAGATTTGAACTGCAATTGTGATTCCAAACAGAAACTATGACCTCAGAGAGTAATTGTGACCTCATTCCATGAACTGCTATTGTGATTCCAAACAGGAATTGTGACCTCGAGCCTTGAACTGCAATTGTGATTCCAAACCGGAATTGTGACCTCAGACTGGAATTGTGATCTCGAGACAGGAATAGCAGTTGTGATTCCAAACGGGAATCGTGGCCTCACACTGGAAATGTGACAACTAGGCTTGAGCTGCAGTTGTGATACCATACCGGAATTGAGTCTTCAGACTGGAATCGTCACCTCGAGCAATGTTGAGCAGTTACGATTCAGAGCCGGAATTGGGACCTCAGACCGGAACTGTGACTTCGAACCTTGAAATTAAGTTGTGATTCTAAAGCGGAATTTTGGCATCAGACTTGAATTGTGACCCTGAGCCTTATGCTGCATTTGTGATACCAAACCGGAATTGGGTCCTCAGACTGGAATCGTGATCTTGAGACATGAACATCAGTTGTGATTCCAACACGGAATTGGGGGCTCAGACTGGAATTGTGATCTCGAGCCTTGAACTGCCATTGTGATTTCAAATCGGAATTGGGTCCTCAGACTGGAATCGAGACCTCGAGACAGGATCAGCAGTTGTGATTCCAAACGGGAATTGTGGCCTCAGACTGGAATTGTGACCCCGAGCATTGAGCAGCAGTTGTGATTCCAAACGGGAATTGTGACCCCAGTCTGGCATTGTGATCTCAAGCCTTGAACTGCAATTGTGATTCCAAACCGGAATTGTGGCCTCAGACTGGAATTGAGACCTCAAGCTTTGAACTGCAATAGTGATTCCAAACAGAAATTATGACCTCAGAGAGTAATTGTGACCTCATTCCATGAACTGCTATTGTGATTTCAAACAGGAATTGTGACCTCGAGCCTTGAACTCCAGTTGTGATTCCAAACAGGACTTGTGACCTCAGACTGGAATTGTGACCTCGAGCCTTGACCGGCAGTTGTGAGTCCAACTGGGAATTGGGGCCTCAGACTGGAATTGTGACTCCTAGCGATGATCTGCAGTACTGATTCCAAACGGGAATTGGGGCCTCAGACTGGAATTGTGATCTCGAGACAGGAATAGCAGTTGTGATTCCAAACGGGAATCATAGCCTCAGACTGGAAATGTGACAACTAGGCTTGAGCTGCATTTGTGATACCATACCGGAATTGAGTCCTCAGACTGGAATCGTCACCTCGAGCAATGTAGAGCAGTTACGATTCAGAGCCGGAATTGGGACCTCAGACTGGAACTGTGACTTCGAACCTTTAAATTAAGTTGTGATTCCAAAGCGGAATTGCGGCCTCAGACTTGAATTGTGACCCTGAGCCTTGTGCTGCATTTGTGATACCAAATCGGAATTGGGTCCTCAGACTGGAATCGTGATCTCGAGACATGAACATCAGTTGTGATTCCAACACGGAATTGGGGGCTCAGACTGGAATTGAGACCTCGAGCTTTGAACTGCAATTGTGATTCCAAACAGAAATTATGACCTCAGAGAGTAATTGTGACCTCATTCCAAAAACTGCTATTGTGATTTCAAACAGGAATTGTGACCTCGAGCCTTGAACTGCAGTACTGATTCCAAACGGGAATTGGGGCCTCAGACTGGAATTGTGATCTTGAGACAGGAATAGCAGTTGTGATTCCAAACGGGAATCGTGGCCTCATACTTGAATTGTGACCCTGAGCCTTGGGCTGCATTTGTGATACCAAACGGGAATTGGGTCCTCAGACTGGAATCGTGATCTCGAGACATGAACATCAGTTGTGATTCCAACACGGAATTGGGGGCTCAGATTGGAATTGTGATCTCGAACCTTGAATTGCCATTGTGATTCCAAACAGGAATATTGACCTAAGACTGGAATTGTGATTTCATTCCATGAACTGCTATTGTGAATCCAAACTGTAATTGTGATCTCGAGCCTTGAACTCCAGTTGTGATTCCAAACAGGACTTGTGACCTCAGACTGGAATTGTGACCTCGAGCCTTGACCGGCAGTTGTGAGTCCAACTGGGAATTGGGGCCTCAGACTTGAATTGTGACTCCTAGCCATGATCTGCAGTTCTGATTCCAAACAGGAATTGGGGCCTCAGACTGGAATTGTGATCTCGAGACAGGAATAGCAGTTGTGATTCCAAACGGGAATTGTGACCCCAGTCTGGCATTGTGATCTCAAGCCTTGAACTGCAATTGTGACTCCAAACCGGAATTGTGGCCTCAGACTGGAATTGAGACCTCGAGCTTTGAACTGCAATAGTGATTCCAAACAGAAATTATGACCTCAGAGAGTAATTGTGACCTCATTCCAAAAACTGCTATTGTGATTTCAAACAGGAATTGTGACCTCGAGCCTTGAACTGCAGTACTGATTCCAAACGGGAATTGGGGCCTCAGACTGGAATTGTGATCTCGAGACAGGAATAGCAGTTGTGATTCCAAACGGGAATTGTGGCCTCAGACTGGAATTGAGACCTCGAGCTTTGAACTTCAATTGTGATTCCAAACAGAAATTATGACCTCAGAGAGTAATTGTGACCTCATTCCAAAAACTGCTATTGTGATTCCAAACAGGAATTGTGACCTCGAGCCTTGAACTGCAGTACTGATTCCAAACGGGAATTGGGGCCTCAGACTGGAATTGTGATCTTGAGACAGGAATAGCAGTTGTGATTCCAAACGGGAATCGTGGCCTCATACTTGAATTGTGACCCTGAGCCTTGGGCTGCATTTGTGATACCAAACGGGAATTGGGTCCTCAGACTGGAATCGTGATCTCGAGACATGAACATCAGTTGTGATTCCAACACGGAATTGGGGGCTCAGATTGGAATTGTGATCTCGAACCTTGAATTGCCATTGTGATTCCAAACAGGAATATTGACCTAAGACTGGAATTGTGATTTCATTCCATGAACTGCTATTGTGAATCCAAACTGTAATTGTGATCTCGAGCCTTGAACTCCAGTTGTGATTCCAAACAGGACTTGTGACCTCAGACTGGAATTGTGACCTCGAGCCTTGACCGGCAGTTGTGAGTCCAACTGGGAATTGGGGCCTCAGACTTGAATTGTGACTCCTAGCCATGATCTGCAGTTCTGATTCCAAACAGGAATTGGGGCCTCAGACTGGAATTGTGATCTCGAGACAGGAATAGCAGTTGTGATTCCAAACGGGAATCATAGCCTCAGACTGGAAATGTGACAACTAGGCTTGAGCTGCAGTTGTGATACCATACCGGAATTGAGTCTTCAGACTGGAATCGTCACCTCGAGCAATGTAGAGCAGTTACGATTCAGAGCCGGAATTGGGACCTCAGACTGGAACTGTGACTTCAAACCTTGAAATTAAGTTGTGATTCCAAAGCGGAATTGTGGCCTCAGACTTGAATTGTGACCCTGAGCCATGTGCTGCATTTGTGATACCAAACGGGAATTGGGTCCTCAGACTGGAATCGTGATCTCGAGACATGAACATCAGTTGTGATTCCAACACGGAATTGGGGGCTCAGACTGGAATTGTGATCTCGAGCCTTGAACTGCCATTGTGATTCCAAACAGGAATATTGACCTAAGACTGGAATTGTGATTTCAGTCCATGAACTGCTATTGTGAATCCAAACTGTAATTGTGACCTCGAGCCTTGAACTCCAGTTGTGATTCCAAACAGGAATTGTGACCTCAGACTGGAATTGTGACCTCGAGCCTTGACCGGCAGTTGTGAGTCCAACTGGGAATTGTGGCCTCAGACTGGAATTGTGACTCCTAGTCATGATCTGCAGTACTGATTCCAAACTGGAATTGGGGCCTCAGACTGGAATTGTGGTCTCGAGACAGGAATAGCAGTTGTGATTCCAAACGGGAATTGTGGCCTCAGACTGGAAATGTGACAACTAGGCTTTAGCTGCAGTTGTGATACCATACCGGAATTGAGTCCTCAGACTGGAATCGTCACCTCGAGCAATGTAGAGCAGTTACGATTCAGAGCCGGAATTGGGACCTCAGACTGGAACTGTGACTTCGAACCTTGAAATTAAGTTGTGATTCCAAAGCGGAATTGTGGCCTCAGACTTGAATTGTGACCCTGAGCCATGTGCTGCATTTGTGATACCAAACCGGAATTGGGTCCTCAGACTAGAATCGTGATCTCGAGACATGAACATCAGTTGTGATTCCAACACGGAATTGGGGGCTCAGACTGGAATTGTGATCTCGAGCCTTGAACTGCAATCGTGATTTCAAATCGGAATTGGGTCCTCAGACTGGAATCGAGACATCGAGACAGGATCAGCAGTTGTGATTCCAAACGGGAATTGTGGCCTCAGACTGGAATTGTGACCCCGAGCATTGAGCAGCAGTTGTGATTCCAAACGGGAATTGTGACCCCAGTCTGGCATTGTGATCTCAAGCCTTGAACCGCAATTGTGATTCCAACATGGAATTGTGGCCTCAGACTGGAATTGAGACCTCGAGCTTTGAACTGCAATTGTGATTCCAAACAGAAATTATGACCTCAGAGAGTAATTGTGACCTCATTCCAAAAACTGCTATTGTGATTTCAAACAGGAATTGTGACCTC
Organism: Sturnus vulgaris; assembly: GCF_052056855.1. Classification (NCBI taxonomy): domain Eukaryota; kingdom Metazoa; phylum Chordata; class Aves; order Passeriformes; family Sturnidae; genus Sturnus; species Sturnus vulgaris. Next base: position 6,950,485 of record NC_142268.1, on the reverse strand, counting down.
GAGCCTTGAACTCCAGTTGTGATTCCAAACAGGAATTGTGACCTCAGACTGGAATTGTGACCTCGAGCCTTGACCGGCAGTTGTGAGTCCAACTGGGAATTGGGGCCTCAGACTGGAATTGTGACTCCTAGCCAGGATCTGCAGTACTGATTCCAAACGGGAATTGGGGCCTCAGACTGGAATTGTGATCTCGAGCCTTGAACTGCCATTGTGATTTCAAATCCTAATTGGGTCCTCAGACTGGAATCGTGACCTCGAGACAGGATCAGCAGTTGTGATTCCAAACGGGAATTGTGGCCTCAGACTGGAATTGAGACCCCGAGCATTGAGCAGCAGTTGTGATTCCAAACGGGAATTGTGACCTCAGTCTGGCATTGTGATCTCAAGCCTTGAACTGCAATTGTGATTCCAACATGGAATTGTGGCCTCAGACTGGAATTGAGACCTCGAGCTTTGAACTGCAATTGTGATTCCAAACAGAAATTATGACCTCAGAGAGTAATTGTGACCTCATTCCATGAACTGCTATTGTGATTTCAAACAGGAATTGTGACCTCGAGCCTTGAACTGCAGTACTGATTCCAAACGGGAATTGGGGCCTCAGACTGGAATTGTGATCTCGAGACAGGAATAGCAGTTGTGATTCCAACACGGAATTGGGGGCTCAGATAGGAATTGTGATCCCGAACCTTGAATTGCCATTGTGATTCCAAACAGGAATATTGACCTAAGACTGGAATTGTGATTTCATTCCATGAACTGCTATTGTGAATCCAAACTGTAATTGTGACCTCGAGCCTTGAACTCCAGCTGTGAGTCCAACTGGGAATTGGGGCCTCAGACTTGAATTGTGACTCCTAGCCATGATCTGCAGTACTGATTCCAAACAGGAATTGTGGCCTCAGACTGGAATTGTGATCTCGAGACAGGAATAGCAGTTGTGATTCCAAACGGGAATCATAGCCTCAGACTGGAAATGTGACAACTAGGCTTGAGCTGCAGTTGTGATACCATACCGGAATTGAGTCTTCAGACTGGAATCGTCACCTCGAGCAATGTAGAGCAGTTACGATTCAGAGCCGGAATTGGGACCTCAGACCGGAACTGTGACTTCCAACCTTGAAATTAAGTTGTGATTCCAAAGCGGAATTGTGGCCTCAGACTTGAATTGTGACCCTGAGCCTTGTGCTGCATTTGTGATACCAAACCGGAATTGGGTCCTCAGACTGGAATCGTGATCTCGAGACATGAACATCAGTTGTGATTCCAACACAGAATTGGGGGCTCAGACTGGAATTGTGATCTCGAGCCTTGAACTGCAATTGTGATTTCAAATCGGAATTGGGTCCTCAGACTGGAATCTTGACCTCGAGACAGGATCAGCAGTTGTGATTCCAAACGGGAATTGTGGCCTCAGACTGGAATTGTGACCCCGAGCATTGAGCAGCAGTTGTGATTCCAAACGGAATTGTGACCTCAGTCTGGCATTGTGATCTCAAGCCTTGAACTGCAATTGTGATTCCAACTTGGAATTGTGGCCTCAGACTGGAATTGAGACCTCGAGCTTTGAACTGCAATTGTGATTCCAAACAGAAATTATGACCTCAGAGAGTAATTGTGACCTCATTCCATGAACTGCTATTGTGATTCCAAACAGGAATTGTGACCTCGAGCCTTGAACTGCAGTACTGATTCCAAACAGGATTTGGGGCCTCAGACTGGAATTGTGATCTCGAGACAGGAATAGCAGTTGTGATTCCAAACAAGAATCGTGGCCTCAGACTGGAAATGTGACAACTAGGCTTGAGCTGCAGTTGTGATACCATAAAGGAATTGAGTCTTCAGACTGGAATCGTCACCTCGAGCAATGTAGAGCAGTTACGATTCAGAGCCGGAATTGGGACCTCAGACTGGAACTGTGACTTCGAACCTTGAAATTAAGTTGTGATTCCAAAGCAGAATTGTGGCCTCAGACTTGAATTGTGACCCTGAGCCATGTGCTGCATTTGGGATACCAAACCGGAATTGGGTCCTCAGACTAGAATCGTGATCTCGAGACATGAACATCAGTTGTGATTCCAACACGGAATTGGGGGCTCAGACTGGAATTGTGATCTCGAGCCTTGAACTGCCATTGTGATTTCAAATCGGAATTGGGTCCTCAGACTGGAATCTTGACCTCGAGACAGGATCAGCAGTTGTGATTCCAAACGGGAATTGTGGCCTCAGACTGGAATTGTGACCCCGAGCATTGAGCAGCAGTTGTGATTCCAAACGGGAATTGTGACCTCAGTCTGGCATTGTGATCTCAAGCCTTGAACTGCAATTGTGATTCCAAACCGGAATTGTGACCGCAGACTGGAATTGAGACCTCGAGCTTTGAACTGCAATTGTGATTCCAAACAGAAATTATGACCTCAGAGAGTAATTGTGACCTCATTCCAAAAACTGCTATTGTGATTCCAAACAGGAATTGTGACCTCGAGCCTTGAACTGCAGTACTGATTCCAAACGGGAATTGGGGCTTCAGACTGGAATTTTGATCTTGAGACAGGAATAGCAGTTGTGATTCCAAACGGGAATCGTGGCCTCATACTTGAATTGTGACCCTGAGCCTTGGGCTGCATTTGTGATACCAAACGGGAATTGGGTCCTTAGACTGGAATCGTGATCTCGAGACATGAACATCAGTTGTGATTCCAACACGGAATTGGGGGCTCAGACTGGAATTGTGATCTCGAGCCTTGAACTGCCATTGTGATTCCAAACAGGAATATTGACCTAAGACTGGAATTGTGATTTCATTCCATGAACTGCTATTGTGAATCCAAACTGTAATTGTGACCTCGAGCCTTGAACTGCAATTGTGATTCCAAACAGGAATTGTGACCTCAGACTGGAATTGTGACCTCGAGGCTTGAACGGCAGTTGTGAGACCAACTGGGAATTGGGGCCTCAGACTGGAATTGTGACTCCTAGTCATGATCTGCAGTACTGATTCCAAACGGGAATTGGGGCCTCAGACTGGAATTGTGATCTCGAGACAGGAATAGCAGTTGTGATTCCAAACAAGAATCGTGGCCTCACACTGGAAATGTGACAACTAGGCTTGAGCTGCAGTTGTGATACCATACCGGAATTGAGTCTTCAGACTGGAATCGTCACCTCGAGCAATGTAGAGCAGTTACGATTCAGAGTCGGAATTGGGACCTCAGACTGGAACTGTGACTTCGAACCTTGAAATTAAGTTGTGATTCCAAAGCAGAATTGTGGCCTCAGACTTGAATTGTGACCCTGAGCCATGTGCTGCATTTGGGATACCAAACCAGAATTGGGTCCTCAGACTGGAATCGTGATCTCGAGACATGAACATCAGTTGTGATTCCAACACGGAATTGGGGGCTCAGACTGGAATTGTGATCTCGAGCCTTGAACTGCCATTGTGATTTCAAATCGGAATTGGGTCCTCAGACTGGAATCGTGACCTCGAGACAGGACCAGCAGTTGTGATTCCAAACGGGAATTGTGGCCTCAGACTGGAATTGTGACCCCGAGCATTGAGCAGCAGTTTTGATTCCAAACGGGAATTGTGACCTCATACTGGAATTGTGGCCTCATGACTTAAAATGCAAATGTGATTTCAAACTGGAATTGTGACCTCAAGCCTTGAAATGCAATTGTTATTTCAAACCGGAATTGTGAAATCAAGCCTTGAACTGCTAATGTGATTCCAAACGGGATTAGTGACCACACACGGAATTTGTGACCTAGAGATTTGAGCTGCAGTTGTGATACCAAACCGATATTGGGACCTCAGACAAGAATTGTGTTCTCCAGCCTTGTACTGCAATTGTGATTGCAAACTGGAATTGTGGCCTGAGACTGGAACAGTGACCCCCAGCCTTGAGCTGTAGTACTGATTCCAAACCGGTATTGGGTCCTCAGACTGCAGTTGTGACTTCGAGCTTTGAATTTTAGTTGTGATTCCAAAGCCGTATTGGGGCCTCAGACTGGAATTGTGACCTCGAGCCTTGAACTGCAATTGTGATTTCAAATCGGAATTGGGTCCTCAGACTGGAATCGTGACCTCGAGACAGGATCAGCAGTTTTGATTCCAAACTGGTATAGTGGCCTCAGACTGGAATTTTGACCCCGACCTTGAACAGCACTTGTGATTCCAAACCGGAATTGTGACGGCAGACTGGAATTGAGACCTCGAGATTTGAACTGCAATTGTGATTCCAAACAGAAACTATGACCTCAGAGAGTAATTGTGACCTCATTCCATGAACTGCTATTGTGATTCCAAACAGGAATTGTGACCTCGAGCCTTGAACTGCAATTGTGATTCCAAACCGGAATTGTGACCTCAGACTGGAATTGTGATCTCGAGACAGGAATAGCAGTTGTGATTCCAAACGGGAATCGTGGCCTCACACTGGAAATGTGACAACTAGGCTTGAGCTGCAGTTGTGATACCATACCGGAATTGAGTCTTCAGACTGGAATCGTCACCTCGAGCAATGTTGAGCAGTTACGATTCAGAGCCGGAATTGGGACCTCAGACCGGAACTGTGACTTCGAACCTTGAAATTAAGTTGTGATTCTAAAGCGGAATTTTGGCATCAGACTTGAATTGTGACCCTGAGCCTTATGCTGCATTTGTGATACCAAACCGGAATTGGGTCCTCAGACTGGAATCGTGATCTTGAGACATGAACATCAGTTGTGATTCCAACACGGAATTGGGGGCTCAGACTGGAATTGTGATCTCGAGCCTTGAACTGCCATTGTGATTTCAAATCGGAATTGGGTCCTCAGACTGGAATCGAGACCTCGAGACAGGATCAGCAGTTGTGATTCCAAACGGGAATTGTGGCCTCAGACTGGAATTGTGACCCCGAGCATTGAGCAGCAGTTGTGATTCCAAACGGGAATTGTGACCCCAGTCTGGCATTGTGATCTCAAGCCTTGAACTGCAATTGTGATTCCAAACCGGAATTGTGGCCTCAGACTGGAATTGAGACCTCAAGCTTTGAACTGCAATAGTGATTCCAAACAGAAATTATGACCTCAGAGAGTAATTGTGACCTCATTCCATGAACTGCTATTGTGATTTCAAACAGGAATTGTGACCTCGAGCCTTGAACTCCAGTTGTGATTCCAAACAGGACTTGTGACCTCAGACTGGAATTGTGACCTCGAGCCTTGACCGGCAGTTGTGAGTCCAACTGGGAATTGGGGCCTCAGACTGGAATTGTGACTCCTAGCGATGATCTGCAGTACTGATTCCAAACGGGAATTGGGGCCTCAGACTGGAATTGTGATCTCGAGACAGGAATAGCAGTTGTGATTCCAAACGGGAATCATAGCCTCAGACTGGAAATGTGACAACTAGGCTTGAGCTGCATTTGTGATACCATACCGGAATTGAGTCCTCAGACTGGAATCATCACCTCGAGCAATGTAGAGCAGTTACGATTCAGAGCCGGAATTGGGACCTCAGACTGGAACTGTGACTTCGAACCTTTAAATTAAGTTGTGATTCCAAAGCGGAATTGCGGCCTCAGACTTGAATTGTGACCCTGAGCCTTGTGCTGCATTTGTGATACCAAATCGGAATTGGGTCCTCAGACTGGAATCGTGATCTCGAGACATGAACATCAGTTGTGATTCCAACACGGAATTGGGGGCTCAGACTGGAATTGAGACCTCGAGCTTTGAACTGCAATTGTGATTCCAAACAGAAATTATGACCTCAGAGAGTAATTGTGACCTCATTCCAAAAACTGCTATTGTGATTTCAAACAGGAATTGTGACCTCGAGCCTTGAACTCCAGTTGTGATTCCAAACAGGAATTGTGACCTCAGACTGGAATTGTGACCTCGAGCCTTGACCGGCAGTTGTGAGTCCAACTGGGAATTGGGGCCTCAGACTGGAATTGTGACTCCTAGCCAGGATCTGCAGTACTGATTCCAAACGGGAATTGGGGCCTCAGACTGGAATTGTGATCTCGAGCCTTGAACTGCCATTGTGATTTCAAATCCTAATTGGGTCCTCAGACTGGAATCGTGACCTCGAGACAGGATCAGCAGTTGTGATTCCAAACGGGAATTGTGGCCTCAGACTGGAATTGAGACCCCGAGCATTGAGCAGCAGTTGTGATTCCAAACGGGAATTGTGACCTCAGTCTGGCATTGTGATCTCAAGCCTTGAACTGCAATTGTGATTCCAACATGGAATTGTGGCCTCAGACTGGAATTGAGACCTCGAGCTTTGAACTGCAATTGTGATTCCAAACAGAAATTATGACCTCAGAGAGTAATTGTGACCTCATTCCATGAACTGCTATTGTGATTTCAAACAGGAATTGTGACCTCGAGCCTTGAACTGCAGTACTGATTCCAAACGGGAATTGGGGCCTCAGACTGGAATTGTGATCTCGAGACAGGAATAGCAGTTGTGATTCCAACACGGAATTGGGGGCTCAGATAGGAATTGTGATCCCGAACCTTGAATTGCCATTGTGATTCCAAACAGGAATATTGACCTAAGACTGGAATTGTGATTTCATTCCATGAACTGCTATTGTGAATCCAAACTGTAATTGTGACCTCGAGCCTTGAACTCCAGCTGTGAGTCCAACTGGGAATTGGGGCCTCAGACTTGAATTGTGACTCCTAGCCATGATCTGCAGTACTGATTCCAAACAGGAATTGTGGCCTCAGACTGGAATTGTGATCTCGAGACAGGAATAGCAGTTGTGATTCCAAACGGGAATCATAGCCTCAGACTGGAAATGTGACAACTAGGCTTGAGCTGCAGTTGTGATACCATACCGGAATTGAGTCTTCAGACTGGAATCGTCACCTCGAGCAATGTAGAGCAGTTACGATTCAGAGCCGGAATTGGGACCTCAGACCGGAACTGTGACTTCCAACCTTGAAATTAAGTTGTGATTCCAAAGCGGAATTGTGGCCTCAGACTTGAATTGTGACCCTGAGCCTTGTGCTGCATTTGTGATACCAAACCGGAATTGGGTCCTCAGACTGGAATCGTGATCTCGAGACATGAACATCAGTTGTGATTCCAACACAGAATTGGGGGCTCAGACTGGAATTGTGATCTCGAGCCTTGAACTGCAATTGTGATTTCAAATCGGAATTGGGTCCTCAGACTGGAATCTTGACCTCGAGACAGGATCAGCAGTTGTGATTCCAAACGGGAATTGTGGCCTCAGACTGGAATTGTGACCCCGAGCATTGAGCAGCAGTTGTGATTCCAAACGGAATTGTGACCTCAGTCTGGCATTGTGATCTCAAGCCTTGAACTGCAATTGTGATTCCAACTTGGAATTGTGGCCTCAGACTGGAATTGAGACCTCGAGCTTTGAACTGCAATTGTGATTCCAAACAGAAATTATGACCTCAGAGAGTAATTGTGACCTCATTCCATGAACTGCTATTGTGATTCCAAACAGGAATTGTGACCTCGAGCCTTGAACTGCAGTACTGATTCCAAACAGGATTTGGGGCCTCAGACTGGAATTGTGATCTCGAGACAGGAATAGCAGTTGTGATTCCAAACAAGAATCGTGGCCTCAGACTGGAAATGTGACAACTAGGCTTGAGCTGCAGTTGTGATACCATACCGGAATTGAGTCTTCAGACTGGAATCGTCACCTCGAGCAATGTAGAGCAGTTACGATTCAGAGCCGGAATTGGGACCTCAGACTGGAACTGTGACTTCGAACCTTGAAATTAAGTTGTGATTCCAAAGCAGAATTGTGGCCTCAGACTTGAATTGTGACCCTGAGCCATGTGCTGCATTTGGGATACCAAACCGGAATTGGGTCCTCAGACTAGAATCGTGATCTCGAGACATGAACATCAGTTGTGATTCCAACACGGAATTGGGGGCTCAGACTGGAATTGTGATCTCGAGCCTTGAACTGCCATTGTGATTTCAAATCGGAATTGGGTCCTCAGACTGGAATCTTGACCTCGAGACAGGATCAGCAGTTGTGATTCCAAACGGGAATTGTGGCCTCAGACTGGAATTGTGACCCCGAGCATTGAGCAGCAGTTGTGATTCCAAACGGGAATTGTGACCTCAGTCTGGCATTGTGATCTCAAGCCTTGAACTGCAATTGTGATTCCAAACCGGAATTGTGACCGCAGACTGGAATTGAGACCTCGAGCTTTGAACTGCAATTGTGATTCCAAACAGAAATTATGACCTCAGAGAGTAATTGTGACCTCATTCCAAAAACTGCTATTGTGATTCCAAACAGGAATTGTGACCTCGAGCCTTGAACTGCAGTACTGATTCCAAACGGGAATTGGGGCTTCAGACTGGAATTTTGATCTTGAGACAGGAATAGCAGTTGTGATTCCAAACGGGAATCGTGTCCTCATACTTGAATTGTGACCCTGAGCCTTGGGCTGCATTTGTGATACCAAACGGGAATTGGGTCCTCAGACTGGAATCGTGATCTCGAGACATGAACATCAGTTGTGATTCCAACACGGAATTGGGGGCTCAGACTGGAATTGTGATCTCGAGCCTTGAACTGCCATTGTGATTCCAAACAGGAATATTGACCTAAGACTGGAATTGTGATTTCATTCCATGAACTGCTATTGTGAATCCAAACTGTAATTGTGACCTCGAGCCTTGAACTGCAATTGTGATTCCAAACAGGAATTGTGACCTCAGACTGGAATTGTGACCTCGAGGCTTGAACGGCAGTTGTGAGACCAACTGGGAATTGGGGCCTCAGACTGGAATTGTGACTCCTAACCATGATCTGCAGTACTGATTCCAAACGGGAATTGGGGCCTCAGACTGGAATTGTGATCTCGAGACAGGAATAGCAGTTGTGATTCCAAACAAGAATCGTGGCCTCACACTGGAAATGTGACAACTAGGCTTGAGCTGCAGTTGTGATACCATACCGGAATTGAGTCTTCAGACTGGAATCGTCACCTCGAGCAATGTAGAGCAGTTACGATTCAGAGTCGGAATTGGGACCTCAGACTGGAACTGTGACTTCGAACCTTGAAATTAAGTTGTGATTCCAAAGCAGAATTGTGGCCTCAGACTTGAATTGTGACCCTGAGCCATGTGCTGCATTTGGGATACCAAACCAGAATTGGGTCCTCAGACTGGAATCGTGATCTCGAGACATGAACATCAGTTGTGATTCCAACACGGAATTGGGGGCTCAGACTGGAATTGTGATCTCGAGCCTTGAACTGCCATTGTGATTTCAAATCGGAATTGGGTCCTCAGACTGGAATCGTGACCTCGAGACAGGACCAGCAGTTGTGATTCCAAACGGGAATTGTGGCCTCAGACTGGAATTGTGACCCCGAGCATTGAGCAGCAGTTTTGATTCCAAACGGGAATTGTGACCTCATACTGGAATTGTGGCCTCATGACTTAAAATGCAAATGTGATTTCAAACTGGAATTGTGACCTCAAGCCTTGAAATGCAATTGTTATTTCAAACCGGAATTGTGAAATCAAGCCTTGAACTGCTAATGTGATTCCAAACGGGATTAGTGACCACACACGGAATTTGTGACCTAGAGATTTGAGCTGCAGTTGTGATACCAAACCGATATTGGGACCTCAGACAAGAATTGTGTTCTCCAGCCTTGTACTGCAATTGTGATTGCAAACTGGAATTGTGGCCTGAGACTGGAACAGTGACCCCCAGCCTTGAGCTGTAGTACTGATTCCAAACCGGTATTGGGTCCTCAGACTGCAGTTGTGACTTCGAGCTTTGAATTTTAGTTGTGATTCCAAAGCCGTATTGGGGCCTCAGACTGGAATTGTGACCTCGAGCCTTGAACTGCAATTGTGATTTCAAATCGGAATTGGGTCCTCAGACTGGAATCGTGACCTCGAGACAGGATCAGCAGTTTTGATTCCAAACTGGTATAGTGGCCTCAGACTGGAATTTTGACCCCGACCTTGAACAGCACTTGTGATTCCAAACCGGAATTGTGACGGCAGACTGGAATTGAGACCTCGAGATTTGAACTGCAATTGTGATTCCAAACAGAAACTATGACCTCAGAGAGTAATTGTGACCTCATTCCATGAACTGCTATTGTGATTCCAAACAGGAATTGTGACCTCGAGCCTTGAACTGCAATTGTGATTCCAAACCGGAATTGTGACCTCAGACTGGAATTGTGATCTCGAGACAGGAATAGCAGTTGTGATTCCAAACGGGAATCGTGGCCTCAGACTGGAAATGTGACAACTAGGCTTGAGCTGCAGTTGTGATACCATACCGGAATTGAGTCTTCAGACTGGAATCGTCACCTCGAGCAATGTTGAGCAGTTACGATTCAGAGCCGGAATTGGGACCTCAGACCGGAACTGTGACTTCGAACCTTGAAATTAAGTTGTGATTCTAAAGCGGAATTTTGGCATCAGACTTGAATTGTGACCCTGAGCCTTATGCTGCATTTGTGATACCAAACCGGAATTGGGTCCTCAGACTGGAATCGTGATCTTGAGACATGAACATCAGTTGTGATTCCAACACGGAATTGGGGGCTCAGACTGGAATTGTGATCTCGAGCCTTGAACTGCCATTGTGATTTCAAATCGGAATTGGGTCCTCAGACTGGAATCGAGACCTCGAGACAGGATCAGCAGTTGTGATTCCAAACGGGAATTGTGGCCTCAGACTGGAATTGTGACCCCGAGCATTGAGCAGCAGTTGTGATTCCAAACGGGAATTGTGACCCCAGTCTGGCATTGTGATCTCAAGCCTTGAACTGCAATTGTGATTCCAAACCGGAATTGTGGCCTCAGACTGGAATTGAGACCTCAAGCTTTGAACTGCAATAGTGATTCCAAACAGAAATTATGACCTCAGAGAGTAATTGTGACCTCATTCCATGAACTGCTATTGTGATTTCAAACAGGAATTGTGACCTCGAGCCTTGAACTCCAGTTGTGATTCCAAACAGGACTTGTGACCTCAGACTGGAATTGTGACCTCGAGCCTTGACCGGCAGTTGTGAGTCCAACTGGGAATTGGGGCCTCAGACTGGAATTGTGACTCCTAGCGATGATCTGCAGTACTGATTCCAAACGGGAATTGGGGCCTCAGACTGGAATTGTGATCTCGAGACAGGAATAGCAGTTGTGATTCCAAACGGGAATCATAGCCTCAGACTGGAAATGTGACAACTAGGCTTGAGCTGCATTTGTGATACCATACCGGAATTGAGTCCTCAGACTGGAATCGTCACCTCGAGCAATGTAGAGCAGTTACGATTCAGAGCCGGAATTGGGACCTCAGACTGGAACTGTGACTTCGAACCTTTAAATTAAGTTGTGATTCCAAAGCGGAATTGCGCCCTCAGACTTGAATTGTGACCCTGAGCCTTGTGCTGCATTTGTGATACCAAATCGGAATTGGGTCCTCAGACTGGAATCGTGATCTCGAGACATGAACATCAGTTGTGATTCCAACACGGAATTGGGGGCTCAGACTGGAATTGTGATCTCGAGCCTTGAACTGCCATTGTGATTTCAAATCCTAATTGGGTCCTCAGACTGGAATCGTGACCTCGAGACAGGATCAGCAGTTGTGATTCCAAACGGGAATTGTGGCCTCAGACTGGAATTGTGACCCCGAGCATTGAGCAGCAGTTGTGATTCCAAACGGGAATTGTGACCTCAGTCTGGCATTGTGATCTCAAGCCTTGAACTGCAATTGTGATTCCAAACCGGAATTGTGGCCTCAGACTGCAATTGAGACCTCGAGCTTTGAACTGCAATTGTGATTCCAAACAGAAATTATGACCTCAGAGAGTAATTGTGACCTCATTCCATGAACTGCTATTGTGATTTCAAACAGGAATTGTGACCTCGAGCCTTGAACTGCAGTACTGATTCCAAACGGGAATTGGGGCCTCAGACTGGAATTGTGATCTCGAGACAGGAATAGCAGTTGTGATTCCAACACGGAATTGGGGGCTCAGATTGGAATTGTGATCCCGAACCTTGAATTGCCATTGTGATTCCAAACAGGAATATTGACCTAAGACTGGAATTGTGATTTCATTCCATGAACTGCTATTGTGAATCCAAACTGTAATTCTGACCTCGAGCCTTGAACTCCAGCTGTGAGTCCAACTGGGAATTGGGGCCTCAGACTTGAATTGTGACTCCTAGCCATGATCTGCAGTACTGATTCCAAACAGGAATTGTGGCCTCAGACTGGAATTGTGATCTCGAGACAGGAATAGCAGTTGTGATTCCAAACGGGAATCATAGCCTCAGACTGGAAATGTGACAACTAGGCTTGAGCTGCAGTTGTGATACCATACGGGAATTGAGTCTTCCGACTGGAATCGTCACCTCGAGCAATGTAGAGCAGTTACGATTCAGAGCCGGAATTGGGACCTCAGACTGGAACTGTGACTTCGAACCTTGAAATTAAGTTGTGATTCCAAAGCGGAATTGTGGCCTCAGACTTGAATTGTGACCCTGAGCCATGTGCTGCATTTGGGATACCAAACCGGAATTGGGTCCTCAGACTGGAATCGTGATCTCGAGACATGAACATCAGTTGTGATTCCAACACGGAATTGGGGGCTCAGACTGGAATTGTGATCTCGAGCCTTGAACTGCCATTGTGATTTCAAATCGGAATTGGGTCCTCAGACTGGAATCTTGACCTCGAGACAGGATCAGCAGTTGTGATTCCTAACGGGAATTGTGGCCTCAGACTGGAATTGTGACCCCGAGCATTGAGCAGCAGTTGTGATTCCAAACGGGAATTGTGACCTCAGTCTGGCATTGTGATCTCAAGCCTTGAACTGCAATTGTGATTCCAAACCGGAATTGTGACCGCAGACTGGAATTGAGACCTCGAGCTTTGAACTGCAATTGTGATTCCAAACAGAAATTATGACCTCAGAGAGTAATTGTGACCTCATTCCATGAACTGCTATTGTGATTCCAAACAGGAATTGTGACCTCGAGCCTTGAACTGCAGTACTGATTCCAAACGGGAATTGGGGCTTCAGACTGGAATTGTGATCTTGAGACAGGAATAGCAGTTGTGATTCCAAACGGGAATCGTGGCCTCATACTTGAATTGTGACCCTGAGCCATGTGCTGCATTTGTGATACCAAACCAGAATTGGGTCCTCAGACTGGAATCGTGATCTCGAGACATGAACATCAGTTGTGATTCCAACACGGAATTGGGGGCTCAGACTGGAATTGTGATCTCGAGCCTTGAACTGCCATTGTGATTCCAAACAGGAATATTGACCTAAGACTGGAATTGTGATTTCATTCCATGAACTGCTATTGTGAATCCAAACTGTAATTGTGACCTCGAGCCTTGAACTGCAATTGTGATTCCAAACAGGAATTGTGACCTCAGACTGGAATTGTGACCTCGAGCCTTGAACGGCAGTTGTGAGACCAACTGGGAATTGTGGCCTCAGACTGGAATTGTGACTCCTAACCATGATCTGCAGTACTGATTCCAAACGGGAATTGGGGCCTCAGACTGGAATTGTGATCTCGAGACAGGAATAGCAGTTGTGATTCCAAACAAGAATCGTGGCCTCACACTGGAAATGTGACAACTAGGCTTGAGCTGCAGTTGTGATACCATACCGGAATTGAGTCTTCAGACTGGAATCGTCACCTCGAGCAATGTAGAGCAGTTACGATTCAGAGCCGGAATTGGGACCTCAGACTGGAACTGTGACTTCGAACCTTGAAATTAAGTTGTGATTCCAAAGCAGAATTGTGGCCTCAGACTTGAATTGTGACCCTGAGCCATGTGCTGCATTTGGGATACCAAACCAGAATTGGGTCCTCAGACTGGAATCGTGATCTCGAGACATGAACATCAGTTGTGATTCCAACACGGAATTGGGGGCTCAGACTGGAATTGTGATCTCGAGCCTTGAACTGCCATTGTGATTTCAAATCGGAATTGGGTCCTCAGACTGGAATCGTGACCTCGAGACAGGACCAGCAGTTGTGATTCCAAACGGGAATTGTGGCCTCAGACTGGAATTGTGACCCCGAGCATTGAGCAGCAGTTTTGATTCCAAACGGGAATTGTGACCTCATACTGGAATTGTGGCCTCATGACTTAAAATGCAAATGTGATTTCAAACTGGAATTGTGACCTCAAGCCTTGAAATGCAATTGTTATTTCAAACCGGAATTGTGAAATCAAGCCTTGAACTGCTAATGTGATTCCAAACGGGATTAGTGACCACACACGGAATTTGTGACCTAGAGATTTGAGCTGCAGTTGTGATACCAAACCGATATTGGGACCTCAGACAAGAATTGTGTTCTCCAGCCTTGTACTGCAATTGTGATTGCAAACTGGAATTGTGGCCTGAGACTGGAACAGTGACCCCCAGCCTTGAGCTGTAGTACTGATTCCAAACCGGTATTGGGTCCTCAGACTGCAGTTGTGACTTCGAGCTTTGAATTTTAGTTGTGATTCCAAAGCCGTATTGGGGCCTCAGACTGGAATTGTGACCTCGAGCCTTGAACTGCAATTGTGATTTCAAATCGGAATTGGGTCCTCAGACTGGAATCGTGACCTCGAGACAGGATCAGCAGTTTTGATTCCAAACTGGTATAGTGGCCTCAGACTGGAATTTTGACCCCGACCTTGAACAGCACTTGTGATTCCAAACCGGAATTGTGACGGCAGACTGGAATTGAGACCTCAAGATTTGAACTGCAATTGTGATTCCAAACAGAAACTATGACCTCAGAGAGTAATTGTGACCTCATTCCATGAACTGCTATTGTGATTCCAAACAGGAATTGTGACCTCGAGCCTTGAACTGCAATTGTGATTCCAAACCGGAATTGTGACCTCAGACTGGAATTGTGATCTCGAGACAGGAATAGCAGTTGTGATTCCAAACGGGAATCGTGGCCTCAGACTGGAAATGTGACAACTAGGCTTGAGCTGCAGTTGTGATACCATACCGGAATTGAGTCTTCAGACTGGAATCGTCACCTCGAGCAATGTTGAGCAGTTACGATTCAGAGCCGGAATTGGGACCTCAGACCGGAACTGTGACTTCGAACCTTGAAATTAAGTTGTGATTCTAAAGCGGAATTTTGGCCTCAGACTTGAATTGTGACCCTGAGCCTTATGCTGCATTTGTGATACCAAACCGGAATTGGGTCCTCAGACTGGAATCGTGATCTTGAGACATGAACATCAGTTGTGATTCCAACACGGAATTGGGGGCTCAGACTGGAATTGTGATCTCGAGCCTTGAACTGCCATTGTGATTTCAAATCGGAATTGGGTCCTCAGACTGGAATCGTGACCTAGAGACAGGACCAGCAGTTGTGATTCCAAACGGGAATTGTGGCCTCAGACTGGAATTGTGACCCCGAGCATTGAGCAGCAGTTTTGATTCCAAACGGGAATTGTGACCCCAGTCTGGCATTGTGATCTCAAGCCTTGAACTGCAATTGTGATTCCAAACCGGAATTGTGGCCTCAGACTGGAATTGAGACCTCGAGCTTTGAATTGCAATTGTGATTCCAAACAGAAATTATGACCTCAGAGAGTAATTGTGACCTCATTCCAAAAACTGCTATTGTGATTTCAAACAGGAATTGTGACCTCGAGCCTTGAACTCCAGTTGTGATTCCAAACAGGACTTGTGACCTCAGACTGGAATTGTGACCTCGAGCCTTGACCGGCAGTTGTGAGTCCAACTGGGAATTGGGGCCTCAGACTGGAATTGTGACTCCTAGCCAGGATCTGCAGTACTGATTCCAAACGGGAATTGGGGCCTCAGACTGGAATTGTGATCTCGAGACAGGAATAGCAGTTGTGATTCCAAACGGGAATCGTGGCCTCAGACTGGAAATGTGACAACTAGGCTTGAGCTGCATTTGTGATACCATACCGGAATTGAGTCCTCAGACTGGAATCGTCACCTCGAGCAATGTAGAGCAGTTACGATTCAGAGCCGGAATTGGGACCTCAGACTGGAACTGTGACTTCAAACCTTGAAATTAAGTTGTGATTCCAAAGCAGAATTGTGGCCTCAGACTTGAATTGTGACCCTGAGCCATGTGCTGCATTTGGGATACCAAACCAGAATTGGGTCCTCAGACTGGAATCGTGATCTCGAGACATGAACATCAGTTGTGATTCCAACACGGAATTGGGGGCTCAGACTGGAATTGTGATCTCGAGCCTTGAACTGCCATTGTGATTTCAAATCGGAATTGGGTCCTCAGACTGGAATCGTGACCTCGAGACAGGATCAGCAGTTGTGATTCCAAACGGGAATTGTGGCCTCAGACTGGAATTGTGACCCCGAGCATTGAGCAGCAGTTGTGATTCCAAACGGGAATTGTGACCTCAGTCTGGCATTGTGATCTCAAGCCTTGAACTGCAATTGTGATTCCAACATGGAATTGTGGCCTCAGACTGGAATTGAGACCTCGAGCTTTGAACTGCAATTGTGATTCCAAACAGAAATTATGACCTCAGAGAGTAATTGTGACCTCATTCCATGAACTGCTATTGTGATTTCAAACAGGAATTGTGACCTCGAGCCTTGAACTGCAGTACTGATTCCAAACGGGAATTGGGGCCTCAGACTGGAATTGTGATCTCGAGACAGGAATAGCAGTTGTGATTCCAACACGGAATTGGGGGCTCAGATTGGAATTGTGATCCCGAACCTTGAATTGCCATTGTGATTCCAAACAGAAATTATGACCTAAGACTGGAATTGTGATTTCATTCCATGAACTGCTATTGTGAATCCAAACTGTAATTGTGACCTCGAGCCTTGAACTCCAGTTGTGATTCCAAACAGGAATTGTGACATCAGACTGGAATTGTGACTCCTAGCCATGATCTGCAGTACTGATTCCAAACAGGAATTGTGGCCTCAGACTGGAATTGTGACTCCTAGCCAGGATCTGCAGTACTGATTCCAAACGGGAATTGGGGCCTCAGACTGGAATTGTGATCTCGAGACAGGAATAGCAGTTGTGATTCCAAACAAGAATCGTGGCCTCACACTGGAAATGTGACAACTAGGCTTTAGCTGCAGTTGTGATACCATACCGGAATTGAGTCTTCAGACTGGAATCGTCACCTCGAGCAATGTAGAGCAGTTACGATTCAGAGCCGGAATTGGGACCTCAGACTGGAACTGTGACTTCGAACCTTGAAATTAAGTTGTGATTCCAAAGTGGAATTGTGGCCTCAGACTTGAATTGTGACCCTGAGCCATGTGCTGCATTTGTGATACCAAACCGGAATTGGGTCCTCAGACTGGAATCCTGATCTTGAGACATGAACATCAGTTTTGATTCCAACACGGAATTGGGGGCTCAGACTGGAATTGTGATCTCGAGCCTTGAACTGCCATTGTGATTTCAAATCGGAATTGGGTCCTCAGACTGGAATCTTGACCTCGAGACAGGATCAGCAGTTGTGATTCCAAACGGGAATTGTGGCCTCAGACTGGAATTGTGACCCCGAGCATTGAGCAGCAGTTGTGATTCCAAACGGGAATTGTGACCTCAGTCTGGCATTGTGATCTCAAGCCTTGAACTGCAATTGTGATTCCAAACCGGAATTGTGGCCTCCGACTGGAATTGAGACCTCGAGCTTTGAACTGCAATTGTGATTCCAAACAGAAATTATGACCTCAGAGAGTAATTGTGACCTCATTCCAAAAACTGCTATTGTGATTTCAAACAGGAATTGTGACCTCGAGCCTTGAACTGCAGTACTGATTCCAAACGGGAATTGGGGCCTCAGACTGGAATTGTGATCTCGAGACAGGAATAGCAGTTGTGATTCCAAACGGGAATTGTGGCCTCAGACTGGAATTGAGACCTCGAGCTTTGAACTGCAATTGTGATTCCAAACAGAAATTATGACCTCAGAGAGTAATTGTGACCTCATTCCATGAACTGCTATTGTGATTCCAAACAGGAATTGTGACCTCGAGCCTTGAACTGCAGTACTGATTCCAAACGGGAATTGGGGCCTCAGACTGGAATTGTGATCTCGAGACAGGAATAGCAGTTGTGATTCCAAACGGGAATTGTGGCCTCAGACTGGAATTGAGACCTCGAGCTTTGAACTGCAATTGTGATTCCAAACAGAAATTATGACCTCAGAGAGTAATTGTGACCTCATTCCATGAACTGCTATTGTGATTCCAAACAGGAATTGTGACCTCGAGCCTTACACTGCAGTACTGATTCCAAACGGGAATTGGGGCCTCAGACTGGAATTGTGATCTTGAGACAGGAATAGCAGTTGTGATTCCAAACGGGAATCGTGGCCTCGTACATGAATTGTGACCCTGAGCCTTGGGCTGCATTTGTGATACCAAACGGGAATTGGGTCCTCAGACTGGAATCGTGATCTTGAGGCATGAACATCAGTTGTGATTCCAACACGGAATTGGGGGCTCAGACTGGAATTGTGATCTCGAGCCTTGAACTGCCATTGTGATTCCAAACAGGAATATTGACCTAAGACTGGAATTGTGATTTCAGTCCATGAACTGCTATTGTGAATCCAAACTGTAATTGTGACCTCGAGCCTTGAACTCCAGTTGTGATTCCAAACGGGAATTGTGAGCTCAGACTGGAATTGTGACCTCGAGCCTTGACCGGCAGTTGTGAGTCCAACTGGGAATTGTGGCCTCAGACTGGAATTGTGACTCCTAACCATGATCTGCAGTACTGATTCCAAACGGGAATTGGGGCCTCAGACTGGAATTGTGGTCTCGAGACAGGAATAGCAGTTGTGATTCCAAACGGGAATTGTGGCCTCACACTGGAAATGTGACAACTAGGCTTTAGCTGCAGTTGTGATACCATACCGGAATTGAGTCCTCAGACTGGAATCGTCACCTCGAGCAATGTAGAGCAGTTACGATTCAGAGCCGGAATTGGGACCTCAGACTGGAACTGTGACTTCGAACCTTGAAATTAAGTTGTGATTCCAAAGCGGAATTGTGGCCTCAGACTTGAATTGTGACCCTGAGCCATGTGCTGCATTTGTGATACCAAACCAGAATTGGGTCCTCAGACTAGAATCGTGATCTCGAGACATGAACATCAGTTGTGATTCCAACACGGAATTGGGGGCTCAGACTGGAATTGTGATCTCGAGCCTTGAACTGCAATTGTGATTTCAAATCGGAATTGGGTCCTCAGACTGGAATCGAGACCTCGAGACAGGATCAGCAGTTGTGATTCCAAACGGGAATTGTGGCCTCAGACTGGAATTGTGACCCCGAGCATTGAGCAGCAGTTGTGATTCCAAACGGGAATTGTGACCCCAGTCTGGCATTGTGATCTCAAGCCTTGAACTGCAATTGTGATTCCAAACCGGAATTGTGGCCTCAGACTGGAATTGAGACCTCGAGCTTTGAACTGCAATTGTGATTCCAAACAGAAATTATGACCTCAGAGAGTAATTGTGACCTCATTCCAAAAACTGCTATTGTGATTTCAAACAGGAATTGTGACCTCGAGCCTTGAACTCCAGTTGTGATTCCAAACAGGACTTGTGACCTCAGACTGGAATTGTGACCTCGAGCCTTGAACGGCAGTTGTGAGACCAACTGGGAATTGGGGCCTCAGACTGGAATTGTGACTCCTAACCATGATCTGCAGTACTGATTCCAAACGGGAATTGGGGCCTCAGACTGGAATTGTGATCTCGAGACAGGAATAGCAGTTGTGATTCCAAACGGGAATCATAGCCTCAGACTGGAAATGTGACAACTAGGCTTGAGCTGCATTTGTGATACCACACCGGAATTGAGTCCTCAGACTGGAATCGTCACCTCGAGCAATGTAGAGCAGTTACGATTCAGAGCCGGAATTGGGACCTCAGACTGGAACTGTGACTTCCAACCTTTAAATTAAGTTGTGATTCCAAAGCGGAATTGCGGCCTCAGACTTGAATTGTGACCCTGAGCCTTGTGCTGCATTTGTGATACCAAACCAGAATTGGGTCCTCAGACTGGAATCGTGATCTCGAGACATGAACATCAGTTGTGATTCCAACACGGAATTGGGGGCTCAGACTGGAATTGTGATCTCGAGCCTTGAACTGCCATTGTGATTTCAAATCGGAATTGGGTCCTCAGACTGGAATCGAGACCTCGAGACAGGATCAGCAGTTGTGATTCCAAACGGGAATTGTGGCCTCAGACTGGAATTGTGACCCCGAGCATTGAGCAGCAGTTGTGATTCCAAACGGGAATTGTGACCCCAGTCTGGCATTGTGATCTCAAGCCTTGAACTGCAATTGTGATTCCAAACCGGAATTGTGGCCTCAGACTGGAATTGAGACCTCAAGCTTTGAACTGCAATAGTGATTCCAAACAGAAATTATGACCTCAGAGAGTAATTGTGACCTCATTCCATGAACTGCTATTGTGATTTCAAACAGGAATTGTGACCTCGAGCCTTGAACTCCAGTTGTGATTCCAAACAGGACTTGTGACCTCAGACTGGAATTGTGACCTCGAGCCTTGACCGGCAGTTGTGAGTCCAACTGGGAATTGGGGCCTCAGACTGGAATTGTGACTCCTAGCGATGATCTGCAGTACTGATTCCAAACGGGAATTGGGGCCTCAGACTGGAATTGTGATCTCGAGACAGGAATAGCAGTTGTGATTCCAAACGGGAATCATAGCCTCAGACTGGAAATGTGACAACTAGGCTTGAGCTGCATTTGTGATACCATACCGGAATTGAGTCCTCAGACTGGAATCGTCACCTCGAGCAATGTAGAGCAGTTACGATTCAGAGCCGGAATTGGGACCTCAGACTGGAACTGTGACTTCGAACCTTTAAATTAAGTTGTGATTCCAAAGCGGAATTGCGGCCTCAGACTTGAATTGTGACCCTGAGCCTTGTGCTGCATTTGTGATACCAAATCGGAATTGGGTCCTCAGACTGGAATCGTGATCTCGAGACATGAACATCAGTTGTGATTCCAACACGGAATTGGGGGCTCAGACTGGAATTGAGACCTCGAGCTTTGAACTGCAATTGTGATTCCAAACAGAAATTATGACCTCAGAGAGTAATTGTGACCTCATTCCAAAAACTGCTATTGTGATTTCAAACAGGAATTGTGACCTCGAGCCTTGAACTGCAGTACTGATTCCAAACGGGAATTGGGGCCTCAGACTGGAATTGTGATCTTGAGACAGGAATAGCAGTTGTGATTCCAAACGGGAATCGTGGCCTCATACTTGAATTGTGACCCTGAGCCTTGGGCTGCATTTGTGATACCAAACGGGAATTGGGTCCTCAGACTGGAATCGTGATCTCGAGACATGAACATCAGTTGTGATTCCAACACGGAATTGGGGGCTCAGATTGGAATTGTGATCTCGAACCTTGAATTGCCATTGTGATTCCAAACAGGAATATTGACCTAAGACTGGAATTGTGATTTCATTCCATGAACTGCTATTGTGAATCCAAACTGTAATTGTGATCTCGAGCCTTGAACTCCAGTTGTGATTCCAAACAGGACTTGTGACCTCAGACTGGAATTGTGACCTCGAGCCTTGACCGGCAGTTGTGAGTCCAACTGGGAATTGGGGCCTCAGACTTGAATTGTGACTCCTAGCCATGATCTGCAGTTCTGATTCCAAACAGGAATTGGGGCCTCAGACTGGAATTGTGATCTCGAGACAGGAATAGCAGTTGTGATTCCAAACGGGAATTGTGACCTCAGTCTGGCATTGTGATCTCAAGCCTTGAACTGCAATTGTGACTCCAAACCGGAATTGTGGCCTCAGACTGGAATTGAGACCTCGAGCTTTGAACTGCAATAGTGATTCCAAACAGAAATTATGACCTCAGAGAGTAATTGTGACCTCATTCCAAAAACTGCTATTGTGATTTCAAACAGGAATTGTGACCTCGAGCCTTGAACTGCAGTACTGATTCCAAACGGGAATTGGGGCCTCAGACTGGAATTGTGATCTCGAGACAGGAATAGCAGTTGTGATTCCAAACGGGAATTGTGGCCTCAGACTGGAATTGAGACCTCGAGCTTTGAACTTCAATTGTGATTCCAAACAGAAATTATGACCTCAGAGAGTAATTGTGACCTCATTCCAAAAACTGCTATTGTGATTCCAAACAGGAATTGTGACCTCGAGCCTTGAACTGCAGTACTGATTCCAAACGGGAATTGGGGCCTCAGACTGGAATTGTGATCTTGAGACAGGAATAGCAGTTGTGATTCCAAACGGGAATCGTGGCCTCATACTTGAATTGTGACCCTGAGCCTTGGGCTGCATTTGTGATACCAAACGGGAATTGGGTCCTCAGACTGGAATCGTGATCTCGAGACATGAACATCAGTTGTGATTCCAACACGGAATTGGGGGCTCAGATTGGAATTGTGATCTCGAACCTTGAATTGCCATTGTGATTCCAAACAGGAATATTGACCTAAGACTGGAATTGTGATTTCATTCCATGAACTGCTATTGTGAATCCAAACTGTAATTGTGATCTCGAGCCTTGAACTCCAGTTGTGATTCCAAACAGGACTTGTGACCTCAGACTGGAATTGTGACCTCGAGCCTTGACCGGCAGTTGTGAGTCCAACTGGGAATTGGGGCCTCAGACTTGAATTGTGACTCCTAGCCATGATCTGCAGTTCTGATTCCAAACAGGAATTGGGGCCTCAGACTGGAATTGTGATCTCGAGACAGGAATAGCAGTTGTGATTCCAAACGGGAATCATAGCCTCAGACTGGAAATGTGACAACTAGGCTTGAGCTGCAGTTGTGATACCATACCGGAATTGAGTCTTCAGACTGGAATCGTCACCTCGAGCAATGTAGAGCAGTTACGATTCAGAGCCGGAATTGGGACCTCAGACTGGAACTGTGACTTCAAACCTTGAAATTAAGTTGTGATTCCAAAGCGGAATTGTGGCCTCAGACTTGAATTGTGACCCTGAGCCATGTGCTGCATTTGTGATACCAAACGGGAATTGGGTCCTCAGACTGGAATCGTGATCTCGAGACATGAACATCAGTTGTGATTCCAACACGGAATTGGGGGCTCAGACTGGAATTGTGATCTCGAGCCTTGAACTGCCATTGTGATTCCAAACAGGAATATTGACCTAAGACTGGAATTGTGATTTCAGTCCATGAACTGCTATTGTGAATCCAAACTGTAATTGTGACCTCGAGCCTTGAACTCCAGTTGTGATTCCAAACAGGAATTGTGACCTCAGACTGGAATTGTGACCTCGAGCCTTGACCGGCAGTTGTGAGTCCAACTGGGAATTGTGGCCTCAGACTGGAATTGTGACTCCTAGTCATGATCTGCAGTACTGATTCCAAACTGGAATTGGGGCCTCAGACTGGAATTGTGGTCTCGAGACAGGAATAGCAGTTGTGATTCCAAACGGGAATTGTGGCCTCAGACTGGAAATGTGACAACTAGGCTTTAGCTGCAGTTGTGATACCATACCGGAATTGAGTCCTCAGACTGGAATCGTCACCTCGAGCAATGTAGAGCAGTTACGATTCAGAGCCGGAATTGGGACCTCAGACTGGAACTGTGACTTCGAACCTTGAAATTAAGTTGTGATTCCAAAGCGGAATTGTGGCCTCAGACTTGAATTGTGACCCTGAGCCATGTGCTGCATTTGTGATACCAAACCGGAATTGGGTCCTCAGACTAGAATCGTGATCTCGAGACATGAACATCAGTTGTGATTCCAACACGGAATTGGGGGCTCAGACTGGAATTGTGATCTCGAGCCTTGAACTGCAATCGTGATTTCAAATCGGAATTGGGTCCTCAGACTGGAATCGAGACATCGAGACAGGATCAGCAGTTGTGATTCCAAACGGGAATTGTGGCCTCAGACTGGAATTGTGACCCCGAGCATTGAGCAGCAGTTGTGATTCCAAACGGGAATTGTGACCCCAGTCTGGCATTGTGATCTCAAGCCTTGAACCGCAATTGTGATTCCAACATGGAATTGTGGCCTCAGACTGGAATTGAGACCTCGAGCTTTGAACTGCAATTGTGATTCCAAACAGAAATTATGACCTCAGAGAGTAATTGTGACCTCATTCCAAAAACTGCTATTGTGATTTCAAACAGGAATTGTGACCTCGAGCCTTGAACTCCAGTTGTGATTCCAAACAGGAATTGTGACCTCAGACTGGAATTGTGACCTCGAGCCTTGACCGGCAGTTGTGAGTCCAACTGGGAATTGGGGCCTCAGACTGGAATTGTGACTCCTAGCCAGGATCTGCAGTACTGATTCCAAACGGGAATTGGGGCCTCAGACTGGAATTGTGATCTCGAGCCTTGAACTGCCATTGTGATTTCAAATCCTAATTGGGTCCTCAGACTGGAATCGTGACCTCGAGACAGGATCAGCAGTTGTGATTCCAAACGGGAATTGTGGCCTCAGACTGGAATTGAGACCCCGAGCATTGAGCAGCAGTTGTGATTCCAAACGGGAATTGTGACCTCAGTCTGGCATTGTGATCTCAAGCCTTGAACTGCAATTGTGATTCCAACATGGAATTGTGGCCTCAGACTGGAATTGAGACCTCGAGCTTTGAACTGCAATTGTGATTCCAAACAGAAATTATGACCTCAGAGAGTAATTGTGACCTCATTCCATGAACTGCTATTGTGATTTCAAACAGGAATTGTGACCTCGAGCCTTGAACTGCAGTACTGATTCCAAACGGGAATTGGGGCCTCAGACTGGAATTGTGATCTCGAGACAGGAATAGCAGTTGTGATTCCAACACGGAATTGGGGGCTCAGATAGGAATTGTGATCCCGAACCTTGAATTGCCATTGTGATTCCAAACAGGAATATTGACCTAAGACTGGAATTGTGATTTCATTCCATGAACTGCTATTGTGAATCCAAACTGTAATTGTGACCTCGAGCCTTGAACTCCAGCTGTGAGTCCAACTGGGAATTGGGGCCTCAGACTTGAATTGTGACTCCTAGCCATGATCTGCAGTACTGATTCCAAACAGGAATTGTGGCCTCAGACTGGAATTGTGATCTCGAGACAGGAATAGCAGTTGTGATTCCAAACGGGAATCATAGCCTCAGACTGGAAATGTGACAACTAGGCTTGAGCTGCAGTTGTGATACCATACCGGAATTGAGTCTTCAGACTGGAATCGTCACCTCGAGCAATGTAGAGCAGTTACGATTCAGAGCCGGAATTGGGACCTCAGACCGGAACTGTGACTTCCAACCTTGAAATTAAGTTGTGATTCCAAAGCGGAATTGTGGCCTCAGACTTGAATTGTGACCCTGAGCCTTGTGCTGCATTTGTGATACCAAACCGGAATTGGGTCCTCAGACTGGAATCGTGATCTCGAGACATGAACATCAGTTGTGATTCCAACACAGAATTGGGGGCTCAGACTGGAATTGTGATCTCGAGCCTTGAACTGCAATTGTGATTTCAAATCGGAATTGGGTCCTCAGACTGGAATCTTGACCTCGAGACAGGATCAGCAGTTGTGATTCCAAACGGGAATTGTGGCCTCAGACTGGAATTGTGACCCCGAGCATTGAGCAGCAGTTGTGATTCCAAACGGAATTGTGACCTCAGTCTGGCATTGTGATCTCAAGCCTTGAACTGCAATTGTGATTCCAACTTGGAATTGTGGCCTCAGACTGGAATTGAGACCTCGAGCTTTGAACTGCAATTGTGATTCCAAACAGAAATTATGACCTCAGAGAGTAATTGTGACCTCATTCCATGAACTGCTATTGTGATTCCAAACAGGAATTGTGACCTCGAGCCTTGAACTGCAGTACTGATTCCAAACAGGATTTGGGGCCTCAGACTGGAATTGTGATCTCGAGACAGGAATAGCAGTTGTGATTCCAAACAAGAATCGTGGCCTCAGACTGGAAATGTGACAACTAGGCTTGAGCTGCAGTTGTGATACCATAAAGGAATTGAGTCTTCAGACTGGAATCGTCACCTCGAGCAATGTAGAGCAGTTACGATTCAGAGCCGGAATTGGGACCTCAGACTGGAACTGTGACTTCGAACCTTGAAATTAAGTTGTGATTCCAAAGCAGAATTGTGGCCTCAGACTTGAATTGTGACCCTGAGCCATGTGCTGCATTTGGGATACCAAACCGGAATTGGGTCCTCAGACTAGAATCGTGATCTCGAGACATGAACATCAGTTGTGATTCCAACACGGAATTGGGGGCTCAGACTGGAATTGTGATCTCGAGCCTTGAACTGCCATTGTGATTTCAAATCGGAATTGGGTCCTCAGACTGGAATCTTGACCTCGAGACAGGATCAGCAGTTGTGATTCCAAACGGGAATTGTGGCCTCAGACTGGAATTGTGACCCCGAGCATTGAGCAGCAGTTGTGATTCCAAACGGGAATTGTGACCTCAGTCTGGCATTGTGATCTCAAGCCTTGAACTGCAATTGTGATTCCAAACCGGAATTGTGACCGCAGACTGGAATTGAGACCTCGAGCTTTGAACTGCAATTGTGATTCCAAACAGAAATTATGACCTCAGAGAGTAATTGTGACCTCATTCCAAAAACTGCTATTGTGATTCCAAACAGGAATTGTGACCTCGAGCCTTGAACTGCAGTACTGATTCCAAACGGGAATTGGGGCTTCAGACTGGAATTTTGATCTTGAGACAGGAATAGCAGTTGTGATTCCAAACGGGAATCGTGGCCTCATACTTGAATTGTGACCCTGAGCCTTGGGCTGCATTTGTGATACCAAACGGGAATTGGGTCCTTAGACTGGAATCGTGATCTCGAGACATGAACATCAGTTGTGATTCCAACACGGAATTGGGGGCTCAGACTGGAATTGTGATCTCGAGCCTTGAACTGCCATTGTGATTCCAAACAGGAATATTGACCTAAGACTGGAATTGTGATTTCATTCCATGAACTGCTATTGTGAATCCAAACTGTAATTGTGACCTCGAGCCTTGAACTGCAATTGTGATTCCAAACAGGAATTGTGACCTCAGACTGGAATTGTGACCTCGAGGCTTGAACGGCAGTTGTGAGACCAACTGGGAATTGGGGCCTCAGACTGGAATTGTGACTCCTAGTCATGATCTGCAGTACTGATTCCAAACGGGAATTGGGGCCTCAGACTGGAATTGTGATCTCGAGACAGGAATAGCAGTTGTGATTCCAAACAAGAATCGTGGCCTCACACTGGAAATGTGACAACTAGGCTTGAGCTGCAGTTGTGATACCATACCGGAATTGAGTCTTCAGACTGGAATCGTCACCTCGAGCAATGTAGAGCAGTTACGATTCAGAGTCGGAATTGGGACCTCAGACTGGAACTGTGACTTCGAACCTTGAAATTAAGTTGTGATTCCAAAGCAGAATTGTGGCCTCAGACTTGAATTGTGACCCTGAGCCATGTGCTGCATTTGGGATACCAAACCAGAATTGGGTCCTCAGACTGGAATCGTGATCTCGAGACATGAACATCAGTTGTGATTCCAACACGGAATTGGGGGCTCAGACTGGAATTGTGATCTCGAGCCTTGAACTGCCATTGTGATTTCAAATCGGAATTGGGTCCTCAGACTGGAATCGTGACCTCGAGACAGGACCAGCAGTTGTGATTCCAAACGGGAATTGTGGCCTCAGACTGGAATTGTGACCCCGAGCATTGAGCAGCAGTTTTGATTCCAAACGGGAATTGTGACCTCATACTGGAATTGTGGCCTCATGACTTAAAATGCAAATGTGATTTCAAACTGGAATTGTGACCTCAAGCCTTGAAATGCAATTGTTATTTCAAACCGGAATTGTGAAATCAAGCCTTGAACTGCTAATGTGATTCCAAACGGGATTAGTGACCACACACGGAATTTGTGACCTAGAGATTTGAGCTGCAGTTGTGATACCAAACCGATATTGGGACCTCAGACAAGAATTGTGTTCTCCAGCCTTGTACTGCAATTGTGATTGCAAACTGGAATTGTGGCCTGAGACTGGAACAGTGACCCCCAGCCTTGAGCTGTAGTACTGATTCCAAACCGGTATTGGGTCCTCAGACTGCAGTTGTGACTTCGAGCTTTGAATTTTAGTTGTGATTCCAAAGCCGTATTGGGGCCTCAGACTGGAATTGTGACCTCGAGCCTTGAACTGCAATTGTGATTTCAAATCGGAATTGGGTCCTCAGACTGGAATCGTGACCTCGAGACAGGATCAGCAGTTTTGATTCCAAACTGGTATAGTGGCCTCAGACTGGAATTTTGACCCCGACCTTGAACAGCACTTGTGATTCCAAACCGGAATTGTGACGGCAGACTGGAATTGAGACCTCGAGATTTGAACTGCAATTGTGATTCCAAACAGAAACTATGACCTCAGAGAGTAATTGTGACCTCATTCCATGAACTGCTATTGTGATTCCAAACAGGAATTGTGACCTCGAGCCTTGAACTGCAATTGTGATTCCAAACCGGAATTGTGACCTCAGACTGGAATTGTGATCTCGAGACAGGAATAGCAGTTGTGATTCCAAACGGGAATCGTGGCCTCACACTGGAAATGTGACAACTAGGCTTGAGCTGCAGTTGTGATACCATACCGGAATTGAGTCTTCAGACTGGAATCGTCACCTCGAGCAATGTTGAGCAGTTACGATTCAGAGCCGGAATTGGGACCTCAGACCGGAACTGTGACTTCGAACCTTGAAATTAAGTTGTGATTCTAAAGCGGAATTTTGGCATCAGACTTGAATTGTGACCCTGAGCCTTATGCTGCATTTGTGATACCAAACCGGAATTGGGTCCTCAGACTGGAATCGTGATCTTGAGACATGAACATCAGTTGTGATTCCAACACGGAATTGGGGGCTCAGACTGGAATTGTGATCTCGAGCCTTGAACTGCCATTGTGATTTCAAATCGGAATTGGGTCCTCAGACTGGAATCGAGACCTCGAGACAGGATCAGCAGTTGTGATTCCAAACGGGAATTGTGGCCTCAGACTGGAATTGTGACCCCGAGCATTGAGCAGCAGTTGTGATTCCAAACGGGAATTGTGACCCCAGTCTGGCATTGTGATCTCAAGCCTTGAACTGCAATTGTGATTCCAAACCGGAATTGTGGCCTCAGACTGGAATTGAGACCTCAAGCTTTGAACTGCAATAGTGATTCCAAACAGAAATTATGACCTCAGAGAGTAATTGTGACCTCATTCCATGAACTGCTATTGTGATTTCAAACAGGAATTGTGACCTCGAGCCTTGAACTCCAGTTGTGATTCCAAACAGGACTTGTGACCTCAGACTGGAATTGTGACCTCGAGCCTTGACCGGCAGTTGTGAGTCCAACTGGGAATTGGGGCCTCAGACTGGAATTGTGACTCCTAGCGATGATCTGCAGTACTGATTCCAAACGGGAATTGGGGCCTCAGACTGGAATTGTGATCTCGAGACAGGAATAGCAGTTGTGATTCCAAACGGGAATCATAGCCTCAGACTGGAAATGTGACAACTAGGCTTGAGCTGCATTTGTGATACCATACCGGAATTGAGTCCTCAGACTGGAATCGTCACCTCGAGCAATGTAGAGCAGTTACGATTCAGAGCCGGAATTGGGACCTCAGACTGGAACTGTGACTTCGAACCTTTAAATTAAGTTGTGATTCCAAAGCGGAATTGCGGCCTCAGACTTGAATTGTGACCCTGAGCCTTGTGCTGCATTTGTGATACCAAATCGGAATTGGGTCCTCAGACTGGAATCGTGATCTCGAGACATGAACATCAGTTGTGATTCCAACACGGAATTGGGGGCTCAGACTGGAATTGAGACCTCGAGCTTTGAACTGCAATTGTGATTCCAAACAGAAATTATGACCTCAGAGAGTAATTGTGACCTCATTCCAAAAACTGCTATTGTGATTTCAAACAGGAATTGTGACCTCGAGCCTTGAACTCCAGTTGTGATTCCAAACAGGAATTGTGACCTCAGACTGGAATTGTGACCTCGAGCCTTGACCGGCAGTTGTGAGTCCAACTGGGAATTGGGGCCTCAGACTGGAATTGTGACTCCTAGCCAGGATCTGCAGTACTGATTCCAAACGGGAATTGGGGCCTCAGACTGGAATTGTGATCTCGAGCCTTGAACTGCCATTGTGATTTCAAATCCTAATTGGGTCCTCAGACTGGAATCGTGACCTCGAGACAGGATCAGCAGTTGTGATTCCAAACGGGAATTGTGGCCTCAGACTGGAATTGAGACCCCGAGCATTGAGCAGCAGTTGTGATTCCAAACGGGAATTGTGACCTCAGTCTGGCATTGTGATCTCAAGCCTTGAACTGCAATTGTGATTCCAACATGGAATTGTGGCCTCAGACTGGAATTGAGACCTCGAGCTTTGAACTGCAATTGTGATTCCAAACAGAAATTATGACCTCAGAGAGTAATTGTGACCTCATTCCATGAACTGCTATTGTGATTTCAAACAGGAATTGTGACCTCGAGCCTTGAACTGCAGTACTGATTCCAAACGGGAATTGGGGCCTCAGACTGGAATTGTGATCTCGAGACAGGAATAGCAGTTGTGATTCCAACACGGAATTGGGGGCTCAGATAGGAATTGTGATCCCGAACCTTGAATTGCCATTGTGATTCCAAACAGGAATATTGACCTAAGACTGGAATTGTGATTTCATTCCATGAACTGCTATTGTGAATCCAAACTGTAATTGTGACCTCGAGCCTTGAACTCCAGCTGTGAGTCCAACTGGGAATTGGGGCCTCAGACTTGAATTGTGACTCCTAGCCATGATCTGCAGTACTGATTCCAAACAGGAATTGTGGCCTCAGACTGGAATTGTGATCTCGAGACAGGAATAGCAGTTGTGATTCCAAACGGGAATCATAGCCTCAGACTGGAAATGTGACAACTAGGCTTGAGCTGCAGTTGTGATACCATACCGGAATTGAGTCTTCAGACTGGAATCGTCACCTCGAGCAATGTAGAGCAGTTACGATTCAGAGCCGGAATTGGGACCTCAGACCGGAACTGTGACTTCCAACCTTGAAATTAAGTTGTGATTCCAAAGCGGAATTGTGGCCTCAGACTTGAATTGTGACCCTGAGCCTTGTGCTGCATTTGTGATACCAAACCGGAATTGGGTCCTCAGACTGGAATCGTGATCTCGAGACATGAACATCAGTTGTGATTCCAACACAGAATTGGGGGCTCAGACTGGAATTGTGATCTCGAGCCTTGAACTGCAATTGTGATTTCAAATCGGAATTGGGTCCTCAGACTGGAATCTTGACCTCGAGACAGGATCAGCAGTTGTGATTCCAAACGGGAATTGTGGCCTCAGACTGGAATTGTGACCCCGAGCATTGAGCAGCAGTTGTGATTCCAAACGGAATTGTGACCTCAGTCTGGCATTGTGATCTCAAGCCTTGAACTGCAATTGTGATTCCAACTTGGAATTGTGGCCTCAGACTGGAATTGAGACCTCGAGCTTTGAACTGCAATTGTGATTCCAAACAGAAATTATGACCTCAGAGAGTAATTGTGACCTCATTCCATGAACTGCTATTGTGATTCCAAACAGGAATTGTGACCTCGAGCCTTGAACTGCAGTACTGATTCCAAACAGGATTTGGGGCCTCAGACTGGAATTGTGATCTCGAGACAGGAATAGCAGTTGTGATTCCAAACAAGAATCGTGGCCTCAGACTGGAAATGTGACAACTAGGCTTGAGCTGCAGTTGTGATACCATAAAGGAATTGAGTCTTCAGACTGGAATCGTCACCTCGAGCAATGTAGAGCAGTTACGATTCAGAGCCGGAATTGGGACCTCAGACTGGAACTGTGACTTCGAACCTTGAAATTAAGTTGTGATTCCAAAGCAGAATTGTGGCCTCAGACTTGAATTGTGACCCTGAGCCATGTGCTGCATTTGGGATACCAAACCGGAATTGGGTCCTCAGACTAGAATCGTGATCTCGAGACATGAACATCAGTTGTGATTCCAACACGGAATTGGGGGCTCAGACTGGAATTGTGATCTCGAGCCTTGAACTGCCATTGTGATTTCAAATCGGAATTGGGTCCTCAGACTGGAATCTTGACCTCGAGACAGGATCAGCAGTTGTGATTCCAAACGGGAATTGTGGCCTCAGACTGGAATTGTGACCCCGAGCATTGAGCAGCAGTTGTGATTCCAAACGGGAATTGTGACCTCAGTCTGGCATTGTGATCTCAAGCCTTGAACTGCAATTGTGATTCCAAACCGGAATTGTGACCGCAGACTGGAATTGAGACCTCGAGCTTTGAACTGCAATTGTGATTCCAAACAGAAATTATGACCTCAGAGAGTAATTGTGACCTCATTCCAAAAACTGCTATTGTGATTCCAAACAGGAATTGTGACCTCGAGCCTTGAACTGCAGTACTGATTCCAAACGGGAATTGGGGCTTCAGACTGGAATTTTGATCTTGAGACAGGAATAGCAGTTGTGATTCCAAACGGGAATCGTGGCCTCATACTTGAATTGTGACCCTGAGCCTTGGGCTGCATTTGTGATACCAAACGGGAATTGGGTCCTTAGACTGGAATCGTGATCTCGAGACATGAACATCAGTTGTGATTCCAACACGGAATTGGGGGCTCAGACTGGAATTGTGATCTCGAGCCTTGAACTGCCATTGTGATTCCAAACAGGAATATTGACCTAAGACTGGAATTGTGATTTCATTCCATGAACTGCTATTGTGAATCCAAACTGTAATTGTGACCTCGAGCCTTGAACTGCAATTGTGATTCCAAACAGGAATTGTGACCTCAGACTGGAATTGTGACCTCGAGGCTTGAACGGCAGTTGTGAGACCAACTGGGAATTGGGGCCTCAGACTGGAATTGTGACTCCTAGTCATGATCTGCAGTACTGATTCCAAACGGGAATTGGGGCCTCAGACTGGAATTGTGATCTCGAGACAGGAATAGCAGTTGTGATTCCAAACAAGAATCGTGGCCTCACACTGGAAATGTGACAACTAGGCTTGAGCTGCAGTTGTGATACCATACCGGAATTGAGTCTTCAGACTGGAATCGTCACCTCGAGCAATGTAGAGCAGTTACGATTCAGAGTCGGAATTGGGACCTCAGACTGGAACTGTGACTTCGAACCTTGAAATTAAGTTGTGATTCCAAAGCAGAATTGTGGCCTCAGACTTGAATTGTGACCCTGAGCCATGTGCTGCATTTGGGATACCAAACCAGAATTGGGTCCTCAGACTGGAATCGTGATCTCGAGACATGAACATCAGTTGTGATTCCAACACGGAATTGGGGGCTCAGACTGGAATTGTGATCTCGAGCCTTGAACTGCCATTGTGATTTCAAATCGGAATTGGGTCCTCAGACTGGAATCGTGACCTCGAGACAGGACCAGCAGTTGTGATTCCAAACGGGAATTGTGGCCTCAGACTGGAATTGTGACCCCGAGCATTGAGCAGCAGTTTTGATTCCAAACGGGAATTGTGACCTCATACTGGAATTGTGGCCTCATGACTTAAAATGCAAATGTGATTTCAAACTGGAATTGTGACCTCAAGCCTTGAAATGCAATTGTTATTTCAAACCGGAATTGTGAAATCAAGCCTTGAACTGCTAATGTGATTCCAAACGGGATTAGTGACCACACACGGAATTTGTGACCTAGAGATTTGAGCTGCAGTTGTGATACCAAACCGATATTGGGACCTCAGACAAGAATTGTGTTCTCCAGCCTTGTACTGCAATTGTGATTGCAAACTGGAATTGTGGCCTGAGACTGGAACAGTGACCCCCAGCCTTGAGCTGTAGTACTGATTCCAAACCGGTATTGGGTCCTCAGACTGCAGTTGTGACTTCGAGCTTTGAATTTTAGTTGTGATTCCAAAGCCGTATTGGGGCCTCAGACTGGAATTGTGACCTCGAGCCTTGAACTGCAATTGTGATTTCAAATCGGAATTGGGTCCTCAGACTGGAATCGTGACCTCGAGACAGGATCAGCAGTTTTGATTCCAAACTGGTATAGTGGCCTCAGACTGGAATTTTGACCCCGACCTTGAACAGCACTTGTGATTCCAAACCGGAATTGTGACGGCAGACTGGAATTGAGACCTCGAGATTTGAACTGCAATTGTGATTCCAAACAGAAACTATGACCTCAGAGAGTAATTGTGACCTCATTCCATGAACTGCTATTGTGATTCCAAACAGGAATTGTGACCTCGAGCCTTGAACTGCAATTGTGATTCCAAACCGGAATTGTGACCTCAGACTGGAATTGTGATCTCGAGACAGGAATAGCAGTTGTGATTCCAAACGGGAATCGTGGCCTCACACTGGAAATGTGACAACTAGGCTTGAGCTGCAGTTGTGATACCATACCGGAATTGAGTCTTCAGACTGGAATCGTCACCTCGAGCAATGTTGAGCAGTTACGATTCAGAGCCGGAATTGGGACCTCAGACCGGAACTGTGACTTCGAACCTTGAAATTAAGTTGTGATTCTAAAGCGGAATTTTGGCATCAGACTTGAATTGTGACCCTGAGCCTTATGCTGCATTTGTGATACCAAACCGGAATTGGGTCCTCAGACTGGAATCGTGATCTTGAGACATGAACATCAGTTGTGATTCCAACACGGAATTGGGGGCTCAGACTGGAATTGTGATCTCGAGCCTTGAACTGCCATTGTGATTTCAAATCGGAATTGGGTCCTCAGACTGGAATCGAGACCTCGAGACAGGATCAGCAGTTGTGATTCCAAACGGGAATTGTGGCCTCAGACTGGAATTGTGACCCCGAGCATTGAGCAGCAGTTGTGATTCCAAACGGGAATTGTGACCCCAGTCTGGCATTGTGATCTCAAGCCTTGAACTGCAATTGTGATTCCAAACCGGAATTGTGGCCTCAGACTGGAATTGAGACCTCAAGCTTTGAACTGCAATAGTGATTCCAAACAGAAATTATGACCTCAGAGAGTAATTGTGACCTCATTCCATGAACTGCTATTGTGATTTCAAACAGGAATTGTGACCTCGAGCCTTGAACTCCAGTTGTGATTCCAAACAGGACTTGTGACCTCAGACTGGAATTGTGACCTCGAGCCTTGACCGGCAGTTGTGAGTCCAACTGGGAATTGGGGCCTCAGACTGGAATTGTGACTCCTAGCGATGATCTGCAGTACTGATTCCAAACGGGAATTGGGGCCTCAGACTGGAATTGTGATCTCGAGACAGGAATAGCAGTTGTGATTCCAAACGGGAATCATAGCCTCAGACTGGAAATGTGACAACTAGGCTTGAGCTGCATTTGTGATACCATACCGGAATTGAGTCCTCAGACTGGAATCGTCACCTCGAGCAATGTAGAGCAGTTACGATTCAGAGCCGGAATTGGGACCTCAGACTGGAACTGTGACTTCGAACCTTTAAATTAAGTTGTGATTCCAAAGCGGAATTGCGGCCTCAGACTTGAATTGTGACCCTGAGCCTTGTGCTGCATTTGTGATACCAAATCGGAATTGGGTCCTCAGACTGGAATCGTGATCTCGAGACATGAACATCAGTTGTGATTCCAACACGGAATTGGGGGCTCAGACTGGAATTGAGACCTCGAGCTTTGAACTGCAATTGTGATTCCAAACAGAAATTATGACCTCAGAGAGTAATTGTGACCTCATTCCAAAAACTGCTATTGTGATTTCAAACAGGAATTGTGACCTCGAGCCTTGAACTCCAGTTGTGATTCCAAACAGGAATTGTGACCTCAGACTGGAATTGTGACCTCGAGCCTTGACCGGCAGTTGTGAGTCCAACTGGGAATTGGGGCCTCAGACTGGAATTGTGACTCCTAGCCAGGATCTGCAGTACTGATTCCAAACGGGAATTGGGGCCTCAGACTGGAATTGTGATCTCGAGCCTTGAACTGCCATTGTGATTTCAAATCCTAATTGGGTCCTCAGACTGGAATCGTGACCTCGAGACAGGATCAGCAGTTGTGATTCCAAACGGGAATTGTGGCCTCAGACTGGAATTGAGACCCCGAGCATTGAGCAGCAGTTGTGATTCCAAACGGGAATTGTGACCTCAGTCTGGCATTGTGATCTCAAGCCTTGAACTGCAATTGTGATTCCAACATGGAATTGTGGCCTCAGACTGGAATTGAGACCTCGAGCTTTGAACTGCAATTGTGATTCCAAACAGAAATTATGACCTCAGAGAGTAATTGTGACCTCATTCCATGAACTGCTATTGTGATTTCAAACAGGAATTGTGACCTCGAGCCTTGAACTGCAGTACTGATTCCAAACGGGAATTGGGGCCTCAGACTGGAATTGTGATCTCGAGACAGGAATAGCAGTTGTGATTCCAACACGGAATTGGGGGCTCAGATAGGAATTGTGATCCCGAACCTTGAATTGCCATTGTGATTCCAAACAGGAATATTGACCTAAGACTGGAATTGTGATTTCATTCCATGAACTGCTATTGTGAATCCAAACTGTAATTGTGACCTCGAGCCTTGAACTCCAGCTGTGAGTCCAACTGGGAATTGGGGCCTCAGACTTGAATTGTGACTCCTAGCCATGATCTGCAGTACTGATTCCAAACAGGAATTGTGGCCTCAGACTGGAATTGTGATCTCGAGACAGGAATAGCAGTTGTGATTCCAAACGGGAATCATAGCCTCAGACTGGAAATGTGACAACTAGGCTTGAGCTGCAGTTGTGATACCATACCGGAATTGAGTCTTCAGACTGGAATCGTCACCTCGAGCAATGTAGAGCAGTTACGATTCAGAGCCGGAATTGGGACCTCAGACCGGAACTGTGACTTCCAACCTTGAAATTAAGTTGTGATTCCAAAGCGGAATTGTGGCCTCAGACTTGAATTGTGACCCTGAGCCTTGTGCTGCATTTGTGATACCAAACCGGAATTGGGTCCTCAGACTGGAATCGTGATCTCGAGACATGAACATCAGTTGTGATTCCAACACAGAATTGGGGGCTCAGACTGGAATTGTGATCTCGAGCCTTGAACTGCAATTGTGATTTCAAATCGGAATTGGGTCCTCAGACTGGAATCTTGACCTCGAGACAGGATCAGCAGTTGTGATTCCAAACGGGAATTGTGGCCTCAGACTGGAATTGTGACCCCGAGCATTGAGCAGCAGTTGTGATTCCAAACGGAATTGTGACCTCAGTCTGGCATTGTGATCTCAAGCCTTGAACTGCAATTGTGATTCCAACTTGGAATTGTGGCCTCAGACTGGAATTGAGACCTCGAGCTTTGAACTGCAATTGTGATTCCAAACAGAAATTATGACCTCAGAGAGTAATTGTGACCTCATTCCATGAACTGCTATTGTGATTCCAAACAGGAATTGTGACCTCGAGCCTTGAACTGCAGTACTGATTCCAAACAGGATTTGGGGCCTCAGACTGGAATTGTGATCTCGAGACAGGAATAGCAGTTGTGATTCCAAACAAGAATCGTGGCCTCAGACTGGAAATGTGACAACTAGGCTTGAGCTGCAGTTGTGATACCATACCGGAATTGAGTCTTCAGACTGGAATCGTCACCTCGAGCAATGTAGAGCAGTTACGATTCAGAGCCGGAATTGGGACCTCAGACTGGAACTGTGACTTCGAACCTTGAAATTAAGTTGTGATTCCAAAGCAGAATTGTGGCCTCAGACTTGAATTGTGACCCTGAGCCATGTGCTGCATTTGGGATACCAAACCGGAATTGGGTCCTCAGACTAGAATCGTGATCTCGAGACATGAACATCAGTTGTGATTCCAACACGGAATTGGGGGCTCAGACTGGAATTGTGATCTCGAGCCTTGAACTGCCATTGTGATTTCAAATCGGAATTGGGTCCTCAGACTGGAATCTTGACCTCGAGACAGGATCAGCAGTTGTGATTCCAAACGGGAATTGTGGCCTCAGACTGGAATTGTGACCCCGAGCATTGAGCAGCAGTTGTGATTCCAAACGGGAATTGTGACCTCAGTCTGGCATTGTGATCTCAAGCCTTGAACTGCAATTGTGATTCCAAACCGGAATTGTGACCGCAGACTGGAATTGAGACCTCGAGCTTTGAACTGCAATTGTGATTCCAAACAGAAATTATGACCTCAGAGAGTAATTGTGACCTCATTCCAAAAACTGCTATTGTGATTCCAAACAGGAATTGTGACCTCGAGCCTTGAACTGCAGTACTGATTCCAAACGGGAATTGGGGCTTCAGACTGGAATTTTGATCTTGAGACAGGAATAGCAGTTGTGATTCCAAACGGGAATCGTGGCCTCATACTTGAATTGTGACCCTGAGCCTTGGGCTGCATTTGTGATACCAAACGGGAATTGGGTCCTCAGACTGGAATCGTGATCTCGAGACATGAACATCAGTTGTGATTCCAACACGGAATTGGGGGCTCAGACTGGAATTGTGATCTCGAGCCTTGAACTGCCATTGTGATTCCAAACAGGAATATTGACCTAAGACTGGAATTGTGATTTCATTCCATGAACTGCTATTGTGAATCCAAACTGTAATTGTGACCTCGAGCCTTGAACTGCAATTGTGATTCCAAACAGGAATTGTGACCTCAGACTGGAATTGTGACCTCGAGGCTTGAACGGCAGTTGTGAGACCAACTGGGAATTGGGGCCTCAGACTGGAATTGTGACTCCTAACCATGATCTGCAGTACTGATTCCAAACGGGAATTGGGGCCTCAGACTGGAATTGTGATCTCGAGACAGGAATAGCAGTTGTGATTCCAAACAAGAATCGTGGCCTCACACTGGAAATGTGACAACTAGGCTTGAGCTGCAGTTGTGATACCATACCGGAATTGAGTCTTCAGACTGGAATCGTCACCTCGAGCAATGTAGAGCAGTTACGATTCAGAGTCGGAATTGGGACCTCAGACTGGAACTGTGACTTCGAACCTTGAAATTAAGTTGTGATTCCAAAGCAGAATTGTGGCCTCAGACTTGAATTGTGACCCTGAGCCATGTGCTGCATTTGGGATACCAAACCAGAATTGGGTCCTCAGACTGGAATCGTGATCTCGAGACATGAACATCAGTTGTGATTCCAACACGGAATTGGGGGCTCAGACTGGAATTGTGATCTCGAGCCTTGAACTGCCATTGTGATTTCAAATCGGAATTGGGTCCTCAGACTGGAATCGTGACCTCGAGACAGGACCAGCAGTTGTGATTCCAAACGGGAATTGTGGCCTCAGACTGGAATTGTGACCCCGAGCATTGAGCAGCAGTTTTGATTCCAAACGGGAATTGTGACCTCATACTGGAATTGTGGCCTCATGACTTAAAATGCAAATGTGATTTCAAACTGGAATTGTGACCTCAAGCCTTGAAATGCAATTGTTATTTCAAACCGGAATTGTGAAATCAAGCCTTGAACTGCTAATGTGATTCCAAACGGGATTAGTGACCACACACGGAATTTGTGACCTAGAGATTTGAGCTGCAGTTGTGATACCAAACCGATATTGGGACCTCAGACAAGAATTGTGTTCTCCAGCCTTGTACTGCAATTGTGATTGCAAACTGGAATTGTGGCCTGAGACTGGAACAGTGACCCCCAGCCTTGAGCTGTAGTACTGATTCCAAACCGGTATTGGGTCCTCAGACTGCAGTTGTGACTTCGAGCTTTGAATTTTAGTTGTGATTCCAAAGCCGTATTGGGGCCTCAGACTGGAATTGTGACCTCGAGCCTTGAACTGCAATTGTGATTTCAAATCGGAATTGGGTCCTCAGACTGGAATCGTGACCTCGAGACAGGATCAGCAGTTTTGATTCCAAACTGGTATAGTGGCCTCAGACTGGAATTTTGACCCCGACCTTGAACAGCACTTGTGATTCCAAACCGGAATTGTGACGGCAGACTGGAATTGAGACCTCGAGATTTGAACTGCAATTGTGATTCCAAACAGAAACTATGACCTCAGAGAGTAATTGTGACCTCATTCCATGAACTGCTATTGTGATTCCAAACAGGAATTGTGACCTCGAGCCTTGAACTGCAATTGTGATTCCAAACCGGAATTGTGACCTCAGACTGGAATTGTGATCTCGAGACAGGAATAGCAGTTGTGATTCCAAACGGGAATCGTGGCCTCAGACTGGAAATGTGACAACTAGGCTTGAGCTGCAGTTGTGATACCATACCGGAATTGAGTCTTCAGACTGGAATCGTCACCTCGAGCAATGTTGAGCAGTTACGATTCAGAGCCGGAATTGGGACCTCAGACCGGAACTGTGACTTCGAACCTTGAAATTAAGTTGTGATTCTAAAGCGGAATTTTGGCATCAGACTTGAATTGTGACCCTGAGCCTTATGCTGCATTTGTGATACCAAACCGGAATTGGGTCCTCAGACTGGAATCGTGATCTTGAGACATGAACATCAGTTGTGATTCCAACACGGAATTGGGGGCTCAGACTGGAATTGTGATCTCGAGCCTTGAACTGCCATTGTGATTTCAAATCGGAATTGGGTCCTCAGACTGGAATCGAGACCTCGAGACAGGATCAGCAGTTGTGATTCCAAACGGGAATTGTGGCCTCAGACTGGAATTGTGACCCCGAGCATTGAGCAGCAGTTGTGATTCCAAACGGGAATTGTGACCCCAGTCTGGCATTGTGATCTCAAGCCTTGAACTGCAATTGTGATTCCAAACCGGAATTGTGGCCTCAGACTGGAATTGAGACCTCAAGCTTTGAACTGCAATAGTGATTCCAAACAGAAATTATGACCTCAGAGAGTAATTGTGACCTCATTCCATGAACTGCTATTGTGATTTCAAACAGGAATTGTGACCTCGAGCCTTGAACTCCAGTTGTGATTCCAAACAGGACTTGTGACCTCAGACTGGAATTGTGACCTCGAGCCTTGACCGGCAGTTGTGAGTCCAACTGGGAATTGGGGCCTCAGACTGGAATTGTGACTCCTAGCGATGATCTGCAGTACTGATTCCAAACGGGAATTGGGGCCTCAGACTGGAATTGTGATCTCGAGACAGGAATAGCAGTTGTGATTCCAAACGGGAATCATAGCCTCAGACTGGAAATGTGACAACTAGGCTTGAGCTGCATTTGTGATACCATACCGGAATTGAGTCCTCAGACTGGAATCGTCACCTCGAGCAATGTAGAGCAGTTACGATTCAGAGCCGGAATTGGGACCTCAGACTGGAACTGTGACTTCGAACCTTTAAATTAAGTTGTGATTCCAAAGCGGAATTGCGCCCTCAGACTTGAATTGTGACCCTGAGCCTTGTGCTGCATTTGTGATACCAAATCGGAATTGGGTCCTCAGACTGGAATCGTGATCTCGAGACATGAACATCAGTTGTGATTCCAACACGGAATTGGGGGCTCAGACTGGAATTGTGATCTCGAGCCTTGAACTGCCATTGTGATTTCAAATCCTAATTGGGTCCTCAGACTGGAATCGTGACCTCGAGACAGGATCAGCAGTTGTGATTCCAAACGGGAATTGTGGCCTCAGACTGGAATTGTGACCCCGAGCATTGAGCAGCAGTTGTGATTCCAAACGGGAATTGTGACCTCAGTCTGGCATTGTGATCTCAAGCCTTGAACTGCAATTGTGATTCCAAACCGGAATTGTGGCCTCAGACTGCAATTGAGACCTCGAGCTTTGAACTGCAATTGTGATTCCAAACAGAAATTATGACCTCAGAGAGTAATTGTGACCTCATTCCATGAACTGCTATTGTGATTTCAAACAGGAATTGTGACCTCGAGCCTTGAACTGCAGTACTGATTCCAAACGGGAATTGGGGCCTCAGACTGGAATTGTGATCTCGAGACAGGAATAGCAGTTGTGATTCCAACACGGAATTGGGGGCTCAGATTGGAATTGTGATCCCGAACCTTGAATTGCCATTGTGATTCCAAACAGGAATATTGACCTAAGACTGGAATTGTGATTTCATTCCATGAACTGCTATTGTGAATCCAAACTGTAATTCTGACCTCGAGCCTTGAACTCCAGCTGTGAGTCCAACTGGGAATTGGGGCCTCAGACTTGAATTGTGACTCCTAGCCATGATCTGCAGTACTGATTCCAAACAGGAATTGTGGCCTCAGACTGGAATTGTGATCTCGAGACAGGAATAGCAGTTGTGATTCCAAACGGGAATCATAGCCTCAGACTGGAAATGTGACAACTAGGCTTGAGCTGCAGTTGTGATACCATACGGGAATTGAGTCTTCCGACTGGAATCGTCACCTCGAGCAATGTAGAGCAGTTACGATTCAGAGCCGGAATTGGGACCTCAGACTGGAACTGTGACTTCGAACCTTGAAATTAAGTTGTGATTCCAAAGCGGAATTGTGGCCTCAGACTTGAATTGTGACCCTGAGCCATGTGCTGCATTTGGGATACCAAACCGGAATTGGGTCCTCAGACTGGAATCGTGATCTCGAGACATGAACATCAGTTGTGATTCCAACACGGAATTGGGGGCTCAGACTGGAATTGTGATCTCGAGCCTTGAACTGCCATTGTGATTTCAAATCGGAATTGGGTCCTCAGACTGGAATCTTGACCTCGAGACAGGATCAGCAGTTGTGATTCCTAACGGGAATTGTGGCCTCAGACTGGAATTGTGACCCCGAGCATTGAGCAGCAGTTGTGATTCCAAACGGGAATTGTGACCTCAGTCTGGCATTGTGATCTCAAGCCTTGAACTGCAATTGTGATTCCAAACCGGAATTGTGACCGCAGACTGGAATTGAGACCTCGAGCTTTGAACTGCAATTGTGATTCCAAACAGAAATTATGACCTCAGAGAGTAATTGTGACCTCATTCCATGAACTGCTATTGTGATTCCAAACAGGAATTGTGACCTCGAGCCTTGAACTGCAGTACTGATTCCAAACGGGAATTGGGGCTTCAGACTGGAATTGTGATCTTGAGACAGGAATAGCAGTTGTGATTCCAAACGGGAATCGTGGCCTCATACTTGAATTGTGACCCTGAGCCATGTGCTGCATTTGTGATACCAAACCAGAATTGGGTCCTCAGACTGGAATCGTGATCTCGAGACATGAACATCAGTTGTGATTCCAACACGGAATTGGGGGCTCAGACTGGAATTGTGATCTCGAGCCTTGAACTGCCATTGTGATTCCAAACAGGAATATTGACCTAAGACTGGAATTGTGATTTCATTCCATGAACTGCTATTGTGAATCCAAACTGTAATTGTGACCTCGAGCCTTGAACTGCAATTGTGATTCCAAACAGGAATTGTGACCTCAGACTGGAATTGTGACCTCGAGCCTTGAACGGCAGTTGTGAGACCAACTGGGAATTGTGGCCTCAGACTGGAATTGTGACTCCTAACCATGATCTGCAGTACTGATTCCAAACGGGAATTGGGGCCTCAGACTGGAATTGTGATCTCGAGACAGGAATAGCAGTTGTGATTCCAAACAAGAATCGTGGCCTCACACTGGAAATGTGACAACTAGGCTTGAGCTGCAGTTGTGATACCATACCGGAATTGAGTCTTCAGACTGGAATCGTCACCTCGAGCAATGTAGAGCAGTTACGATTCAGAGCCGGAATTGGGACCTCAGACTGGAACTGTGACTTCGAACCTTGAAATTAAGTTGTGATTCCAAAGCAGAATTGTGGCCTCAGACTTGAATTGTGACCCTGAGCCATGTGCTGCATTTGGGATACCAAACCAGAATTGGGTCCTCAGACTGGAATCGTGATCTCGAGACATGAACATCAGTTGTGATTCCAACACGGAATTGGGGGCTCAGACTGGAATTGTGATCTCGAGCCTTGAACTGCCATTGTGATTTCAAATCGGAATTGGGTCCTCAGACTGGAATCGTGACCTCGAGACAGGACCAGCAGTTGTGATTCCAAACGGGAATTGTGGCCTCAGACTGGAATTGTGACCCCGAGCATTGAGCAGCTGTTTTGATTCCAAACGGGAATTGTGACCTCATACTGGAATTGTGGCCTCATGACTTAAAATGCAAATGTGATTTCAAACTGGAATTGTGACCTCAAGCCTTGAAATGCAATTGTTATTTCAAACCGGAATTGTGAAATCAAGCCTTGAACTGCTAATGTGATTCCAAACGGGATTAGTGACCACACACGGAATTTGTGACCTAGAGATTTGAGCTGCAGTTGTGATACCAAACCGATATTGGGACCTCAGACAAGAATTGTGTTCTCCAGCCTTGTACTGCAATTGTGATTGCAAACTGGAATTGTGGCCTGAGACTGGAACAGTGACCCCCAGCCTTGAGCTGTAGTACTGATTCCAAACCGGTATTGGGTCCTCAGACTGCAGTTGTGACTTCGAGCTTTGAATTTTAGTTGTGATTCCAAAGCCGTATTGGGGCCTCAGACTGGAATTGTGACCTCGAGCCTTGAACTGCAATTGTGATTTCAAATCGGAATTGGGTCCTCAGACTGGAATCGTGACCTCGAGACAGGATCAGCAGTTTTGATTCCAAACTGGTATAGTGGCCTCAGACTGG
Organism: Sturnus vulgaris; assembly: GCF_052056855.1. Classification (NCBI taxonomy): domain Eukaryota; kingdom Metazoa; phylum Chordata; class Aves; order Passeriformes; family Sturnidae; genus Sturnus; species Sturnus vulgaris. Next base: position 6,905,763 of record NC_142268.1, on the reverse strand, counting down.
AATTTTGACCCCGACCTTGAACAGCACTTGTGATTCCAAACCGGAATTGTGACGGCAGACTGGAATTGAGACCTCAAGATTTGAACTGCAATTGTGATTCCAAACAGAAACTATGACCTCAGAGAGTAATTGTGACCTCATTCCATGAACTGCTATTGTGATTCCAAACAGGAATTGTGACCTCGAGCCTTGAACTGCAATTGTGATTCCAAACCGGAATTGTGACCTCAGACTGGAATTGTGATCTCGAGACAGGAATAGCAGTTGTGATTCCAAACGGGAATCGTGGCCTCAGACTGGAAATGTGACAACTAGGCTTGAGCTGCAGTTGTGATACCATACCGGAATTGAGTCTTCAGACTGGAATCGTCACCTCGAGCAATGTTGAGCAGTTACGATTCAGAGCCGGAATTGGGACCTCAGACCGGAACTGTGACTTCGAACCTTGAAATTAAGTTGTGATTCTAAAGCGGAATTTTGGCCTCAGACTTGAATTGTGACCCTGAGCCTTATGCTGCATTTGTGATACCAAACCGGAATTGGGTCCTCAGACTGGAATCGTGATCTTGAGACATGAACATCAGTTGTGATTCCAACACGGAATTGGGGGCTCAGACTGGAATTGTGATCTCGAGCCTTGAACTGCCATTGTGATTTCAAATCGGAATTGGGTCCTCAGACTGGAATCGTGACCTAGAGACAGGACCAGCAGTTGTGATTCCAAACGGGAATTGTGGCCTCAGACTGGAATTGTGACCCCGAGCATTGAGCAGCAGTTTTGATTCCAAACGGGAATTGTGACCCCAGTCTGGCATTGTGATCTCAAGCCTTGAACTGCAATTGTGATTCCAAACCGGAATTGTGGCCTCAGACTGGAATTGAGACCTCGAGCTTTGAATTGCAATTGTGATTCCAAACAGAAATTATGACCTCAGAGAGTAATTGTGACCTCATTCCAAAAACTGCTATTGTGATTTCAAACAGGAATTGTGACCTCGAGCCTTGAACTCCAGTTGTGATTCCAAACAGGACTTGTGACCTCAGACTGGAATTGTGACCTCGAGCCTTGACCGGCAGTTGTGAGTCCAACTGGGAATTGGGGCCTCAGACTGGAATTGTGACTCCTAGCCAGGATCTGCAGTACTGATTCCAAACGGGAATTGGGGCCTCAGACTGGAATTGTGATCTCGAGACAGGAATAGCAGTTGTGATTCCAAACGGGAATCGTGGCCTCAGACTGGAAATGTGACAACTAGGCTTGAGCTGCATTTGTGATACCATACCGGAATTGAGTCCTCAGACTGGAATCGTCACCTCGAGCAATGTAGAGCAGTTACGATTCAGAGCCGGAATTGGGACCTCAGACTGGAACTGTGACTTCAAACCTTGAAATTAAGTTGTGATTCCAAAGCAGAATTGTGGCCTCAGACTTGAATTGTGACCCTGAGCCATGTGCTGCATTTGGGATACCAAACCAGAATTGGGTCCTCAGACTGGAATCGTGATCTCGAGACATGAACATCAGTTGTGATTCCAACACGGAATTGGGGGCTCAGACTGGAATTGTGATCTCGAGCCTTGAACTGCCATTGTGATTTCAAATCGGAATTGGGTCCTCAGACTGGAATCGTGACCTCGAGACAGGATCAGCAGTTGTGATTCCAAACGGGAATTGTGGCCTCAGACTGGAATTGTGACCCCGAGCATTGAGCAGCAGTTGTGATTCCAAACGGGAATTGTGACCTCAGTCTGGCATTGTGATCTCAAGCCTTGAACTGCAATTGTGATTCCAACATGGAATTGTGGCCTCAGACTGGAATTGAGACCTCGAGCTTTGAACTGCAATTGTGATTCCAAACAGAAATTATGACCTCAGAGAGTAATTGTGACCTCATTCCATGAACTGCTATTGTGATTTCAAACAGGAATTGTGACCTCGAGCCTTGAACTGCAGTACTGATTCCAAACGGGAATTGGGGCCTCAGACTGGAATTGTGATCTCGAGACAGGAATAGCAGTTGTGATTCCAACACGGAATTGGGGGCTCAGATTGGAATTGTGATCCCGAACCTTGAATTGCCATTGTGATTCCAAACAGAAATTATGACCTAAGACTGGAATTGTGATTTCATTCCATGAACTGCTATTGTGAATCCAAACTGTAATTGTGACCTCGAGCCTTGAACTCCAGTTGTGATTCCAAACAGGAATTGTGACATCAGACTGGAATTGTGACTCCTAGCCATGATCTGCAGTACTGATTCCAAACAGGAATTGTGGCCTCAGACTGGAATTGTGACTCCTAGCCAGGATCTGCAGTACTGATTCCAAACGGGAATTGGGGCCTCAGACTGGAATTGTGATCTCGAGACAGGAATAGCAGTTGTGATTCCAAACAAGAATCGTGGCCTCACACTGGAAATGTGACAACTAGGCTTTAGCTGCAGTTGTGATACCATACCGGAATTGAGTCTTCAGACTGGAATCGTCACCTCGAGCAATGTAGAGCAGTTACGATTCAGAGCCGGAATTGGGACCTCAGACTGGAACTGTGACTTCGAACCTTGAAATTAAGTTGTGATTCCAAAGTGGAATTGTGGCCTCAGACTTGAATTGTGACCCTGAGCCATGTGCTGCATTTGTGATACCAAACCGGAATTGGGTCCTCAGACTGGAATCCTGATCTTGAGACATGAACATCAGTTTTGATTCCAACACGGAATTGGGGGCTCAGACTGGAATTGTGATCTCGAGCCTTGAACTGCCATTGTGATTTCAAATCGGAATTGGGTCCTCAGACTGGAATCTTGACCTCGAGACAGGATCAGCAGTTGTGATTCCAAACGGGAATTGTGGCCTCAGACTGGAATTGTGACCCCGAGCATTGAGCAGCAGTTGTGATTCCAAACGGGAATTGTGACCTCAGTCTGGCATTGTGATCTCAAGCCTTGAACTGCAATTGTGATTCCAAACCGGAATTGTGGCCTCCGACTGGAATTGAGACCTCGAGCTTTGAACTGCAATTGTGATTCCAAACAGAAATTATGACCTCAGAGAGTAATTGTGACCTCATTCCAAAAACTGCTATTGTGATTTCAAACAGGAATTGTGACCTCGAGCCTTGAACTGCAGTACTGATTCCAAACGGGAATTGGGGCCTCAGACTGGAATTGTGATCTCGAGACAGGAATAGCAGTTGTGATTCCAAACGGGAATTGTGGCCTCAGACTGGAATTGAGACCTCGAGCTTTGAACTGCAATTGTGATTCCAAACAGAAATTATGACCTCAGAGAGTAATTGTGACCTCATTCCATGAACTGCTATTGTGATTCCAAACAGGAATTGTGACCTCGAGCCTTGAACTGCAGTACTGATTCCAAACGGGAATTGGGGCCTCAGACTGGAATTGTGATCTCGAGACAGGAATAGCAGTTGTGATTCCAAACGGGAATTGTGGCCTCAGACTGGAATTGAGACCTCGAGCTTTGAACTGCAATTGTGATTCCAAACAGAAATTATGACCTCAGAGAGTAATTGTGACCTCATTCCATGAACTGCTATTGTGATTCCAAACAGGAATTGTGACCTCGAGCCTTAAACTGCAGTACTGATTCCAAACGGGAATTGGGGCCTCAGACTGGAATTGTGATCTTGAGACAGGAATAGCAGTTGTGATTCCAAACGGGAATCGTGGCCTCGTACATGAATTGTGACCCTGAGCCTTGGGCTGCATTTGTGATACCAAACGGGAATTGGGTCCTCAGACTGGAATCGTGATCTTGAGGCATGAACATCAGTTGTGATTCCAACACGGAATTGGGGGCTCAGACTGGAATTGTGATCTCGAGCCTTGAACTGCCATTGTGATTCCAAACAGGAATATTGACCTAAGACTGGAATTGTGATTTCAGTCCATGAACTGCTATTGTGAATCCAAACTGTAATTGTGACCTCGAGCCTTGAACTCCAGTTGTGATTCCAAACGGGAATTGTGAGCTCAGACTGGAATTGTGACCTCGAGCCTTGACCGGCAGTTGTGAGTCCAACTGGGAATTGTGGCCTCAGACTGGAATTGTGACTCCTAACCATGATCTGCAGTACTGATTCCAAACGGGAATTGGGGCCTCAGACTGGAATTGTGGTCTCGAGACAGGAATAGCAGTTGTGATTCCAAACGGGAATTGTGGCCTCACACTGGAAATGTGACAACTAGGCTTTAGCTGCAGTTGTGATACCATACCGGAATTGAGTCCTCAGACTGGAATCGTCACCTCGAGCAATGTAGAGCAGTTACGATTCAGAGCCGGAATTGGGACCTCAGACTGGAACTGTGACTTCGAACCTTGAAATTAAGTTGTGATTCCAAAGCGGAATTGTGGCCTCAGACTTGAATTGTGACCCTGAGCCATGTGCTGCATTTGTGATACCAAACCAGAATTGGGTCCTCAGACTAGAATCGTGATCTCGAGACATGAACATCAGTTGTGATTCCAACACGGAATTGGGGGCTCAGACTGGAATTGTGATCTCGAGCCTTGAACTGCAATTGTGATTTCAAATCGGAATTGGGTCCTCAGACTGGAATCGAGACCTCGAGACAGGATCAGCAGTTGTGATTCCAAACGGGAATTGTGGCCTCAGACTGGAATTGTGACCCCGAGCATTGAGCAGCAGTTGTGATTCCAAACGGGAATTGTGACCCCAGTCTGGCATTGTGATCTCAAGCCTTGAACTGCAATTGTGATTCCAAACCGGAATTGTGGCCTCAGACTGGAATTGAGACCTCGAGCTTTGAACTGCAATTGTGATTCCAAACAGAAATTATGACCTCAGAGAGTAATTGTGACCTCATTCCAAAAACTGCTATTGTGATTTCAAACAGGAATTGTGACCTCGAGCCTTGAACTCCAGTTGTGATTCCAAACAGGACTTGTGACCTCAGACTGGAATTGTGACCTCGAGCCTTGAACGGCAGTTGTGAGACCAACTGGGAATTGGGGCCTCAGACTGGAATTGTGACTCCTAACCATGATCTGCAGTACTGATTCCAAACGGGAATTGGGGCCTCAGACTGGAATTGTGATCTCGAGACAGGAATAGCAGTTGTGATTCCAAACGGGAATCATAGCCTCAGACTGGAAATGTGACAACTAGGCTTGAGCTGCATTTGTGATACCACACCGGAATTGAGTCCTCAGACTGGAATCGTCACCTCGAGCAATGTAGAGCAGTTACGATTCAGAGCCGGAATTGGGACCTCAGACTGGAACTGTGACTTCCAACCTTTAAATTAAGTTGTGATTCCAAAGCGGAATTGCGGCCTCAGACTTGAATTGTGACCCTGAGCCTTGTGCTGCATTTGTGATACCAAACCAGAATTGGGTCCTCAGACTGGAATCGTGATCTCGAGACATGAACATCAGTTGTGATTCCAACACGGAATTGGGGGCTCAGACTGGAATTGTGATCTCGAGCCTTGAACTGCCATTGTGATTTCAAATCCTAAATGGGTCCTCAGACTGGAATCGTGACCTCGAGACAGGATCAGCAGTTGTGATTCCAAACGGGAATTGTGGCCTCAGACTGGAATTGTGACCCCGAGCATTGAGCAGCAGTTGTGATTCCAAACGGGAATTGTGACCTCAGTCTGGCATTGTGATCTCAAGCCTTGAACTGCAATTGTGATTCCAACATGGAATTGTGGCCTCAGACTGGAATTGAGACCTCGAGCTTTGAACTGCAATTGTGATTCCAAACAGAAATTATGACCTCAGAGAGTAATTGTGACCTCATTCCATGAACTGCTATTGTGATTTCAAACAGGAATTGTGACCTCGAGCCTTGAACTGCAGTACTGATTCCAAACGGGAATTGGGGCCTCAGACTGGAATTGTGATCTCGAGACAGGAATAGCAGTTGTGATTCCAACACGGAATTGGGGGCTCAGATTGGAATTGTGATCCCGAACCTTGAATTACCATTGTGATTCCAAACAGGAATATTGACCTAAGACTGGAATTGTGATTTCATTCCATGAACTGCTATTGTGAATCCAAACTGTAATTGTGACCTCGAGCCTTGAACTCCAGCTGTGAGTCCAACTGGGAATTGGGGCCTCAGACTTGAATTGTGACTCCTAGCCATGATCTGCAGTACTGATTCCAAACAGGAATTGGGGCCTCAGACTGGAATTGTGATCTCGAGACAGGAATAGCAGTTGTGATTCCAAACGGGAATCATAGCCTCAGACTGGAAATGTGACAACTAGGCTTGAGCTGCAGTTGTGATACCATACCGGAATTGAGTCTTCAGACTGGAATCGTCACCTCGAGCAATGTAGAGCAGTTACGATTCAGAGCCGGAATTGGGACCTCAGACCGGAACTGTGACTTCGAACCTTGAAATTAAGTTGTGATTCTAAAGCGGAATTTTGGCCTCAGACTTGAATTGTGACCCTGAGCCTTGTGCTGCATTTGTGATACCAAACCGGAATTGGGTCCTCAGACTGGAATCGTGATCTCGAGACATGAACATCAGTTGTGATTCCAACACAGAATTGGGGGCTCAGACTGGAATTGTGATCTCGAGCCTTGAACTGCAATTGTGATTTCAAATCGGAATTGGGTCCTCAGACTGGAATCTTGACCTCGAGACAGGATCAGCAGTTGTGATTCCAAACGGGAATTGTGGCCTCAGACTGGAATTGTGACCCCGAGCATTGAGCAGCAGTTGTGATTCCAAACGGAATTGTGACCTCAGTCTGGCATTGTGATCTCAAGCCTTGAACTGCAATTGTGATTCCAACATGGAATTGTGGCCTCAGACTGGAATTGAGACCTCGAGCTTTGAACTGCAATTGTGATTCCAAACAGAAATTATGACCTCAGAGAGTAATTGTGACCTCATTCCATGAACTGCTATTGTGATTCCAAACAGGAATTGTGACCTCGAGCCTTGAACTGCAGTACTGATTCCAAACGGGAATTGGGGCCTCAGACTGGAATTGTGATCTCGAGACAGGAATAGCAGTTGTGATTCCAAACAAGAATCGTGGCCTCACACTGGAAATGTGACAACTAGGCTTGAGCTGCAGTTGTGATACCATACCGGAATTGAGTCTTCAGACTGGAATCGTCACCCTGAGCAATGTAGAGCAGTTACGATTCAGAGCCGGAATTGGGACCTCAGACTGGAACTGTGACTTCCAACCTTGAAATTAAGTTGTGATTCCAAAGCGGAATTGTGGCCTCAGACTTGAATTGTGACCCTGAGCCATGTGCTGCATTTGGGATACCAAACCGGAATTGGGTCCTCAGACTGGAATCGTGATCTCGAGACATGAACATCAGTTGTGATTCCAACACGGAATTGGGGGCTCAGACTGGAATTGTGATCTCGAGCCTTGAACTGCCATTGTGATTTCAAATCGGAATTGGGTCCTCAGACTGGAATCTTGACCTCGAGACAGGATCAGCAGTTGTGATTCCTAACGGGAATTGTGGCCTCAGACTGGAATTGTGACCCCGAGCATTGAGCAGCAGTTGTGATTCCAAACGGGAATTGTGACCTCAGTCTGGCATTGTGATCTCAAGCCTTGAACTGCAATTGTGATTCCAAACCGGAATTGTGACCGCAGACTGGAATTGAGACCTCGAGCTTTGAACTGCAATTGTGATTCCAAACAGAAATTATGACCTCAGAGAGTAATTGTGACCTCATTCCAAAAACTGCTATTGTGATTTCAAACAGGAATTGTGACCTCGAGCCTTGAACTGCAGTACTGATTCCAAACGGGAATTGGGGCTTCAGACTGGAATTGTGATCTTGAGACAGGAATAGCAGTTGTGATTCCAAACGGGAATCGTGGCCTCATACTTGAATTGTGACCCTGAGCCTTGGGCTGCATTTGTGATACCAAACGGGAATTGGGTCCTCAGACTGGAATCGTGATCTCGAGACATGAACATCAGTTGTGATTCCAACACGGAATTGGGGGCTCAGACTGGAATTGTGATCTCGAGCCTTGAACTGCCATTGTGATTCCAAACAGGAATATTGACCTAAGACTGGAATTGTGATTTCATTCCATGAACTGCTATTGTGAATCCAAACTGTAATTGTGACCTCGAGCCTTGAACTGCAATTGTGATTCCAAACAGGAATTGTGACCTCAGACTGGAATTGTGACCTCGAGCCTTGAACGGCAGTTGTGAGACCAACTGGGAATTGTGGCCTCAGACTGGAATTGTGACTCCTAACCATGATCTGCAGTACTGATTCCAAACGGGAATTGGGGCCTCAGACTGGAATTGTGATCTCGAGACAGGAATAGCAGTTGTGATTCCAAACAAGAATCGTGGCCTCACACTGGAAATGTGACAACTAGGCTTGAGCTGCAGTTGTGATACCATACCGGAATTGAGTCTTCAGACTGGAATCGTCACCTCGAGCAATGTAGAGCAGTTACGATTCAGAGCCGGAATTGGGACCTCAGACTGGAACTGTGACTTCGAACCTTGAAATTAAGTTGTGATTCCAAAGCAGAATTGTGGCCTCAGACTTGAATTGTGACCCTGAGCCATGTGCTGCATTTGGGATACCAAACCAGAATTGGGTCCTCAGACTGGAATCGTGATCTCGAGACATGAACATCAGTTGTGATTCCAACACGGAATTGGGGGCTCAGACTGGAATTGTGATCTCGAGCCTTGAACTGCCATTGTGATTTCAAATCGGAATTGGGTCCTCAGACTGGAATCGTGACCTCGAGACAGGACCAGCAGTTGTGATTCCAAACGGGAATTGTGGCCTCAGACTGGAATTGTGACCCCGAGCATTGAGCAGCTGTTTTGATTCCAAACGGGAATTGTGACCTCATACTGGAATTGTGGCCTCATGACTTAAAATGCAAATGTGATTTCAAACTGGAATTGTGACCTCAAGCCTTGAAATGCAATTGTTATTTCAAACCGGAATTGTGAAATCAAGCCTTGAACTGCTAATGTGATTCCAAACGGGATTAGTGACCACACACGGAATTTGTGACCTAGAGATTTGAGCTGCAGTTGTGATACCAAACCGATATTGGGACCTCAGACAAGAATTGTGTTCTCCAGCCTTGTACTGCAATTGTGATTGCAAACTGGAATTGTGGCCTGAGACTGGAACAGTGACCCCCAGCCTTGAGCTGTAGTACTGATTCCAAACCGGTATTGGGTCCTCAGACTGCAGTTGTGACTTCGAGCTTTGAATTTTAGTTGTGATTCCAAAGCCGTATTGGGGCCTCAGACTGGAATTGTGACCTCGAGCCTTGAACTGCAATTGTGATTTCAAATCGGAATTGGGTCCTCAGACTGGAATCGTGACCTCGAGACAGGATCAGCAGTTTTGATTCCAAACTGGTATAGTGGCCTCAGACTGGAATTTTGACCCCGACCTTGAACAGCACTTGTGATTCCAAACCGGAATTGTGACGGCAGACTGGAATTGAGACCTCGAGATTTGAACTGCAATTGTGATTCCAAACAGAAACTATGACCTCAGAGAGTAATTGTGACCTCATTCCATGAACTGCTATTGTGATTCCAAACAGGAATTGTGACCTCGAGCCTTGAACTGCAATTGTGATTCCAAACCGGAATTGTGACCTCAGACTGGAATTGTGATCTCGAGACAGGAATAGCAGTTGTGATTCCAAATGGGAATCGTGGCCTCAGACTGGAAATGTGACAACTAGGCTTGAGCTGCAGTTGTGATACCATACCGGAATTGAGTCTTCAGACTGGAATCGTCACCTCGAGCAATGTTGAGCAGTTACGATTCAGAGCCGGAATTGGGACCTCAGACCGGAACTGTGACTTCAAACCTTGAAATTAAGTTGTGATTCTAAAGCGGAATTTTGGCCTCAGACTTGAATTGTGACCCTGAGCCTTATGCTGCATTTGTGATACCAAACCGGAATTGGGTCCTCAGACTGGAATCGTGATCTTGAGACATGAACATCAGTTGTGATTCCAACACGGAATTGGGGGCTCAGACTGGAATTGTGATCTCGAGCCTTGAACTGCCATTGTGATTTCAAATCGGAATTGGGTCCTCAGACTGGAATCGTGACCTAGAGACAGGACCAGCAGTTGTGATTCCAAACGGGAATTGTGGCCTCAGACTGGAATTGTGACCCCGAGCATTGAGCAGCAGTTTTGATTCCAAACGGGAATTGTGACCCCAGTCTGGCATTGTGATCTCAAGCCTTGAACTGCAATTGTGATTCCAAACCGGAATTGTGGCCTCAGACTGGAATTGAGACCTCGAGCTTTGAATTGCAATTGTGATTCCAAACAGAAATTATGACCTCAGAGAGTAATTTTGACCTCATTCCAAAAACTGCTATTGTGATTTCAAACAGGAATTGTGACCTCGAGCCTTGAACTCCAGTTGTGATTCCAAACAGGACTTGTGACCTCAGACTGGAATTGTGACCTCGAGCCTTGAACTCCAGCTGTGAGTCCAACTGGGAATTGGGGCCTCAGACTGGAATTGTGACTCCTAGCCAGGATCTGCAGTACTGATTCCAAACGGGAATTGGGGCCTCAGACTGGAATTGTGATCTCGAGACAGGAATAGCAGTTGTGATTCCAAACGGGAATCGTGGCCTCAGACTGGAAATGTGACAACTAGGCTTGAGCTGCAGTTGTGATACCATACCGGAATTGAGTCCTCAGACTGGAATCGTCACCTCGAGCAATGTAGAGCAGTTACGATTCAGAGCCGGAATTGGGACCTCAGACTGGAACTGTGACTTCGAACCTTGAAATTAAGTTGTGATTCCAAAGCGGAATTGTGGCCTCAGACTTGAATTGTGACCCTGAGCCATGTGCTGCATTTGGGATACCAAACCAGAATTGGGTCCTCAGACTGGAATCGTGATCTCGAGACATGAACATCAGTTGTGATTCCAACACGGAATTGGGGGCTCAGACTGGAATTGTGATCTCGAGCCTTGAACTGCCATTGTGATTTCAAATCGGAATTGGGTCCTCAGACTGGAATCGTGACCTCGAGACAGGATCAGCAGTTGTGATTCCAAACGGGAATTGTGGCCTCAGACTGGAATTGTGACCCCGAGCATTGAGCAGCAGTTGTGATTCCAAACGGGAATTGTGACCTCAGTCTGGCATTGTGATCTCAAGCCTTGAACTGCAATTGTGATTCCAACATGGAATTGTGGCCTCAGACTGGAATTGAGACCTCGAGCTTTGAACTGCAATTGTGATTCCAAACAGAAATTAGGACCTCAGAGAGTAATTGTGACCTCATTCCATGAACTGCTATTGTGATTTCAAACAGGAATTGTGACCTCGAGCCTTGAACTGCAGTACTGATTCCAAACGGGAATTGGGGCCTCAGACTGGAATTGTGATCTCGAGACAGGAATAGCAGTTGTGATTCCAACACGGAATTGGGGGCTCAGATTGGAATTGTGATCCCGAACCTTGAATTGCCATTGTGATTCCAAACAGAAATTATGACCTAAGACTGGAATTGTGATTTCATTCCATGAACTGCTATTGTGAATCCAAACTGTAATTGTGACCTCGAGCCTTGAACTCCAGTTGTGATTCCAAACAGGAATTGTGACATCAGACTGGAATTGTGACTCCTAGCCATGATCTGCAGTACTGATTCCAAACAGGAATTGTGGCCTCAGACTGGAATTGTGACTCCTAGCCAGGATCTGCAGTACTGATTCCAAACGGGAATTGGGGCCTCAGACTGGAATTGTGATCTCGAGACAGGAATAGCAGTTGTGATTCCAAACAAGAATCGTGGCCTCAGACTGGAAATGTGACAACTAGGCTTTAGCTGCAGTTGTGATACCATACCGGAATTGAGTCTTCAGACTGGAATCGTCACCTCGAGCAATGTAGAGCAGTTACGATTCAGAGCCGGAATTGGGACCTCAGACTGGAACTGTGACTTCAAACCTTGAAATTAAGTTGTGATTCCAAAGTGGAATTGTGGCCTCAGACTTGAATTGTGACCCTGAGCCATGTGCTGCATTTGTGATACCAAACCGGAATTGGGTCCTCAGACTGGAATCGTGATCTTGAGACATGAACATCAGTTTTGATTCCAACACGGAATTGGGGGCTCAGACTGGAATTGTGATCTCGAGCCTTGAACTGCCATTGTGATTTCAAATCGGAATTGGGTCCTCAGACTGGAATCTTGACCTCGAGACAGGATCAGCAGTTGTGATTCCAAACGGGAATTGTGGCCTCAGACTGGAATTGTGACCCCGAGCATTGAGCAGCAGTTGTGATTCCAAACGGGAATTGTGACCTCAGTCTGGCATTGTGATCTCAAGCCTTGAACTGCAATTGTGATTCCAAACCGGAATTGTGGCCTCAGACTGGAATTAAGACCTCGAGCTTTGAACTGCAATTGTGATTCCAAACAGAAATTATGACCTCAGAGAGTAATTGTGACCTCATTCCAAAAACTGCTATTGTGATTTCAAACAGGAATTGTGACCTCGAGCCTTGAACTGCAGTACTGATTCCAAACGGGAATTGGGGCCTCAGACTGGAATTGTGATCTCGAGACAGGAATAGCAGTTGTGATTCCAAACGGGAATTGTGGCCTCAGACTGGAATTGAGACCTCGAGCTTTGAACTGCAATTGTGATTCCAAACAGAAATTATGACCTCAGAGAGTAATTGTGACCCAATTCCATGAACTGCTATTGTGATTCCAAACAGGAATTGTGACCTCGAGCCTTAAACTGCAGTACTGATTCCAAACGGGAATTGGGGCCTCAGACTGGAATTGTGATCTTGAGACAGGAATAGCAGTTGTGATTCCAAACGGGAATCGTGGCCTCATACATGAATTGTGACCCTGAGCCTTGGGCTGCATTTGTGATACCAAACGGGAATTGGGTCCTCAGACTGGAATCGTGATCTTGAGGCATGAACATCAGTTGTGATTCCAACACGGAATTGGGGGCTCAGACTGGAATTGTGATCTCGAGCCTTGAACTGCCATTGTGATTCCAAACAGGAATATTGACCTAAGACTGGAATTGTGATTTCAGTCCATGAACTGCTATTGTGAATCCAAACTGTAATTGTGACCTCGAGCCTTGAACTCCAGTTGTGATTCCAAACGGGAATTGTGAGCTCAGACTGGAATTGTGACCTCGAGCCTTGACCGGCAGTTGTGAGTCCAACTGGGAATTGTGGCCTCAGACTGGAATTGTGACTCCTAACCATGATCTGCAGTACTGATTCCAAACGGGAATTGGGGCCTCAGACTGGAATTGTGGTCTCGAGACAGGAATAGCAGTTGTGATTCCAAACGGGAATTGTGGCCTCACACTGGAAATGTGACAACTAGGCTTTAGCTGCAGTTGTGATACCATACCGGAATTGAGTCCTCAGACTGGAATCGTCACCTCGAGCAATGTAGAGCAGTTACGATTCAGAGCCGGAATTGGGACCTCAGACTGGAACTGTGACTTCCAACCTTGAAATTAAGTTGTGATTCCAAAGCGGAATTGTGGCCTCAGACTTGAATTGTGACCCTGAGCCATGTGCTGCATTTGTGATACCAAACCAGAATTGGGTCCTCAGACTAGAATCGTGATCTCGAGACATGAACATCAGTTGTGATTCCAACACGGAATTGGGGGCTCAGACTGGAATTGTGATCTCGAGCCTTGAACGGCAATCGTGATTTCAAATCGGAATTGGGTCCTCAGACTGGAATCGAGACATCGAGACAGGATCAGCAGTTGTGATTCCAAACGGGAATTGTGGCCTCAGACTGGAATTGTGACCCCGAGCATTGAGCAGCAGTTGTGATTCCAAACGGGAATTGTGACCCCAGTCTGGCATTGTGATCTCAAGCCTTGAACTGCAATTGTGATTCCAAACCGGAATTGTGGCCTCAGACTGGAATTGAGACCTCGAGCTTTGAACTGCAATTGTGATTCCAAACAGAAATTATGACCTCAGAGAGTAATTGTGACCTCATTCCAAAAACTGCTATTGTGATTTCAAACAGGAATTGTGACCTCGAGCCTTGAACTCCAGTTGTGATTCCAAACAGGACTTGTGACCTCAGACTGGAATTGTGACCTCGAGCCTTGAACGGCAGTTGTGAGACCAACTGGGAATTGGGGCCTCAGACTGGAATTGTGACTCCTAACCATGATCTGCAGTACTGATTCCAAACGGGAATTGGGGCCTCAGACTGGAATTGTGATCTCGAGACAGGAATAGCAGTTGTGATTCCAAACGGGAATTGTGGCCTCAGACTGGAATTGTGACCCCGAGCATTGAGCAGCAGTTGTGATTCCAAACGGGAATTGTGACCCCAGTCTGGCATTGTGATCTCAAGCCTTGAACTGCATTTGTGATACCATACCGGAATTGAGTCCTCAGACTGGAATCGTCACCTCGAGCAATGTAGAGCAGTTACGATTCAGAGCCGGAATTGGGACCTCAGACTGGAACTGTGACTTCGAACCTTTAAATTAAGTTGTGATTCCAAAGCGGAATTGCGGCCTCAGACTTGAATTGTGACCCTGAGCCTTGTGCTGCATTTGTGATACCAAATCGGAATTGGGTCCTCAGACTGGAATCGTGATCTCGAGACATGAAATCAGTTGTGATTCCAACACGGAATTGGGGGCTCAGACTGGAATTGTGATCTCGAGCCTTGAACTGCCATTGTGATTTCAAATCCTAAATGGGTCCTCAGACTGGAATCGTGACCTCGAGACAGGATCAGCAGTTGTGATTCCAAACGGGAATTGTGGCCTCAGACTGGAATTGTGACCCCGAGCATTGAGCAGCAGTTGTGATTCCAAACGGGAATTGTGACCTCAGTCTGGCATTGTGATCTCAAGCCTTGAACTGCAATTGTGATTCCAACATGGAATTGTGGCCTCAGACTGGAATTGAGACCTCGAGCTTTGAACTGCAATTGTGATTCCAAACAGAAATTATGACCTCAGAGAGTAATTGTGACCTCATTCCATGAACTGCTATTGTGATTTCAAACAGGAATTGTGACCTCGAGCCTTGAACTGCAGTACTGATTCCAAACGGGAATTGGGGCCTCAGACTGGAATTGTGATCTCGAGACAGGAATAGCAGTTGTGATTCCAACACGGAATTGGGGGCTCAGATTGGAATTGTGATCCCGAACCTTGAATTACCATTGTGATTCCAAACAGGAATATTGACCTAAGACTGGAATTGTGATTTCATTCCATGAACTGCTATTGTGAATCCAAACTGTAATTGTGACCTCGAGCCTTGAACTCCAGCTGTGAGTCCAACTGGGAATTGGGGCCTCAGACTTGAATTGTGACTCCTAGCCATGATCTGCAGTACTGATTCCAAACAGGAATTGGGGCCTCAGACTGGAATTGTGATCTCGAGACAGGAATAGCAGTTGTGATTCCAAACGGGAATCATAGCCTCACTGGAAATGTGACAACTAGGCTTGAGCTGCAGTTGTGATACCATACCGGAATTGAGTCTTCAGACTGGAATCGTCACCTCGAGCAATGTAGAGCAGTTACGATTCAGAGCCGGAATTGGGACCTCAGACCGGAACTGTGACTTCGAACCTTGAAATTAAGTTGTGATTCCAAAGCGGAATTTTGGCCTCAGACTTGAATTGTGACCCTGAGCCTTGTGCTGCATTTGTGATACCAAACCGGAATTGGGTCCTCAGACTGGAATCGTGATCTCGAGACATGAACATCAGTTGTGATTCCAACACGGAATTGGGGGCTCAGACTGGAATTGTGATCTCGAGCCTTGAACTGCAATTGTGATTTCAAATCGGAATTGGGTCCTCAGACTGGAATCTTGACCTCGAGACAGGATCAGCAGTTGTGATTCCAAACGGGAATTGTGGCCTCAGACTGGAATTGTGACCCCGAGCATTGAGCAGCAGTTGTGATTCCAAACGGAATTGTGACCTCAGTCTGGCATTGTGATCTCAAGCCTTGAACTGCAATTGTGATTCCAACATGGAATTGTGGCCTCAGACTGGAATTGAGACCTCGAGCTTTGAACTGCAATTGTGATTCCAAACAGAAATTATGACCTCAGAGAGTAATTGTGACCTCATTCCATGAACTGCTATTGTGATTCCAAACAGGAATTGTGACCTCGAGCCTTGAACTGCAGTACTGATTCCAAACAGGAATTGGGGCCTCAGACTGGAATTGTGATCTTGAGACAGGAATAGCAGTTGTGATTCCAAACGGGAATCGTGGCCTCATACTTGAATTGTGACCCTGAGCCTTGGGCTGCATTTGTGATACCAAACGGGAATGGGGTCCTCAGACTGGAATCGTGATCTCGAGACATGAACATCAGTTGTGATTACAACACGGAATTGGGGGCTCAGACTGGAATTGTGATCTCGAGCCTTGAACTGCCATTGTGATTCCAAACAGGAATATTGACCTAAGACTGGAATTGTGATTTCATTCCATGAACTGCTATTGTGAATCCAAACTGTAATTGTGACCTCGAGCCTTGAACTCCAGTTGTGATTCCAAACAGGAATTGTGACCTCAGACTGGAATTGTGACCTCGAGGCTTGAACGGCAGTTGTGAGACCAACTGGGAATTGTGGCCTCAGACTGGAATTGTGACTCCTAACCATGATCTGCAGTACTGATTCCAAACGGGAATTGGGGCCTCAGACTGGAATTGTGATCTCGAGACAGGAATAGCAGTTGTGATTCCAAACAAGAATCGTGGCCTCACACTGGAAATGTGACAACTAGGCTTGAGCTGCAGTTGTGATACCATACCGGAATTGAGTCTTCAGACTGGAATCGTCACCTCGAGCAATGTAGAGCAGTTACGATTCAGAGCCGGAATTGGGACCTCAGACTGGAACTGTGACTTTGAACCTTGAAATTAAGTTGTGATTCCAAAGCAGAATTGTGGCCTCAGACTTGAATTGTGACCCTGAGCCATGTGCTGCATTTGGGATACCAAACCAGAATTGGGTCCTCAGACTGGAATCGTGATCTCGAGACATGAACATCAGTTGTGATTCCAACACGGAATTGGGGGCTCAGACTGGAATTGTGATCTCGAGCCTTGAACTGCCATTGTGATTCCAAACAGGAATATTGACCTAAGACTGGAATTGTGATTTCAGTCCATGAACTGCTATTGTGAATCCAAACTGTAATTGTGACCTCGAGCCTTGAACTCCAGTTGTGATTCCAAACGGAATTGTGAGCTCAGACTGGAATTGTGACCTCAAGCCTTGACCGGCAGTTGTGAGTCCAACTGGGAATTGTGGCCTCAGACTGGAATTGTGACTCCTAGTCATGATCTGCAGTACTGATTCCAAACGGGAATTGGGGCCTCAGACTGGAATTGTGGTCTCGAGACAGGAATAGCAGTTGTGATTCCAAACGGGAATTGTGGCCTCAGACTGGAAATGTGACAACTAGGCTTTAGCTGCAGTTGTGATACCATACCGGAATTGAGTCCTCAGACTGGAATCGTCACCTCGAGCAATGTAGAGCAGTTACGATTCAGAGCCGGAATTGGGACCTCAGACTGGAACTGTGACTTCCAACCTTGAAATTAAGTTGTGATTCCAAAGCGGAATTGTGGCCTCAGACTTGAATTGTGACCCTGAGCCATGTGCTGCATTTGTGATACCAAACCGGAATTGGGTCCTCAGACTAGAATCGTGATCTCGAGACATGAACATCAGTTGTGATTCCAACACGGAATTGGGGGCTCAGACTGGAATTGTGATCTCGAGCCTTGAACTGCAATTGTGATTTCAAATCGGAATTGGGTCCTCAGACTGGAATCGAGACCTCGAGACAGGATCAGCAGTTGTGATTCCAAACGGGAATTGTGGCCTCAGACTGGAATTGTGACCCCGAGCATTGAGCAGCAGTTGTGATTCCAAACGGGAATTGTGACCCCAGTCTGGCATTGTGATCTCAAGCCTTGAACTGCAATTGTGATTCCAAACCGGAATTGTGGCCTCAGACTGGAATTGAGACCTCGAGCTTTGAACTGCAATTGTGATTCCAAACAGAAATTATGACCTCAGAGAGTAATTGTGACCTCATTCCAAAAACTGCTATTGTGATTTCAAACAGGAATTGTGACCTCGAGCCTTGAACTGCAGTACTGATTCCAAACGGGAATTGGGGCCTCAGACTGGAATTGTGATCTCGAGACAGGAATAGCAGTTGTGATTCCAACACGGAATTGGGGGCTCAGATTGGAATTGTGATCCCGAACCTTGAATTGCCATTGTGATTCCAAACAGGAATATTGACCTAAGACTGGAATTGTGATTTCATTCCATGAACTGCTATTGTGAATCCAAACTGTAATTGTGACCTCGAGCCTTGAACTCCAGCTGTGAGTCCAACTGGGAATTGGGGCCTCAGACTTGAATTGTGACTCCTAGCCATGATCTGCAGTACTGATTCCAAACAGGAATTGTGGCCTCAGACTGGAATTGTGATCTCGAGACAGGAATAGCAGTTGTGATTCCAAACGGGAATCATAGCCTCAGACTGGAAATGTGACAACTAGGCTTGAGCTGCAGTTGTGATACCATACCGGAATTGAGTCTTCAGACTGGAATCGTCACCTCGAGCAATGTAGAGCAGTTACGATTCAGAGCCGGAATTGGGACCTCAGACTGGAACTGTGACTTCGAACCTTGAAATTAAGTTGTGATTCTAAAGCGGAATTTTGGCCTCAGACTTGAATTGTGACCCTGAGCCTTGTGCTGCATTTGTGATACCAAACCGGAATTGGGTCCTCAGACTGGAATCGTGATCTCGAGACATGAACATCAGTTGTGATTCCAACACGGAATTGGGGGCTCAGACTGGAATTGTGATCTCGAGCCTTGAACTGCAATTGAGATTTCAAATCGGAATTGGGTCCTCAGACTGGAATCTTGACCTCGAGACAGGATCAGCAGTTGTGATTCCAAACGGGAATTGTGGCCTCAGACTGGAATTGTGACCCCGAGCATTGAGCAGCAGTTGTGATTCCAAACGGGAATTGTGGCCTCAGACTGGAATTGTGACCCCGAGCATTGAGCAGCAGTTTTGATTCCAAACGGGAATTGTGACCTCAGTCTGGCATTGTGATCTCAAGCCTTGAACTGCAATTGTGATTCCAACATGGAATTGTGGCCTCAGACTGGAATTGAGACCTCGAGCTTTGAACTGCAATTGTGATTCCAAACAGAAATTATGACCTCAGAGAGTAATTGTGACCTCATTCCATGAACTGCTATTGTGATTCCAAACAGGAATTGTGACCTCGAGCCTTGAACTGCAGTACTGATTCCAAACGGGAATTGGGGCTTCAGACTGGAATTGTGATCTTAAGACAGGAATAGCAGTTGTGATTCCAACACGGAATCGTGGCCTCATACTTGAATTGTGACCCTGAGCCTTATGCTGCATTTGTGATACCAAACGGGAATTGGGTCCTCAGACTGGAATCGTGATCTCGAGACATGAACATCAGTTGTGATTCCAACACGGAATTGGGGGCTCAGACTGGAATTGTGATCTCGAGCCTTGAACTGCCATTGTGATTCCAAACAGGAATATTGACCTAAGACTGGAATTGTGATTTCATTCCATGAACTGCTATTGTGAATCCAAACTGTAATTGTGACCTCGAGCCTTGAACTGCAATTGTGATTCCAAACAGGAATTGTGACCTCAGACTGGAATTGTGACCTCGAGACAGGATCAGCAGTTGTGATTCCAAACGGGAATTGTGGCCTCAGACTGGAATTGTGACCCTGAGCATTGAGCAGCAGTTTTGATTCCAAACGGGAATTGTGACCTCATACTGGAATTGTGGCCTCATGACTTAAAATGCAAATGTGATTTCAAACTGGAATTGTGACCTCAAGCCTTGAAATGCAATTGTTATTTCAAACCGGAATTGTGAAATCAAGCCTTGAACTGCTAATGTGATTCCAAACGGGATTAGTGACCACACACGGAATTTGTGACCTAGAGATTTGAGCTGCAGTTGTGATACCAAACCGATATTGGGACCTCAGACAAGAATTGTGTTCTCCAGCCTTGTACTGCAATTGTGATTGCAAACTGGAATTGTGGCCTGAGACTGGAACAGTGACCCCCAGCCTTGAGCTGTAGTACTGATTCCAAACCGGTATTGGGTCCTCAGACTGCAGTTGTGACTTCGAGCTTTGAATTTTAGTTGTGATTCCAAAGCCGTATTGGGGCCTCAGACTGGAATTGTGACCTCGAGCATTGAACTGCAATTGTGATTTCAAATCGGAATTGGGTCCTCAGACTGGAATCGTGACCTCGAGACAGGATCAGCAGTTTTGATTCCAAACTGGTATAGTGGCCTCAGACTGGAATTTTGACCCCGACCTTGAACAGCACTTGTGATTCCAAACCGGAATTGTGACGGCAGACTGGAATTGAGACCTCGAGATTTGAACTGCAATTGTGATTCCAAACAGAAACTATGACCTCAGAGAGTAATTGTGACCTCATTCCATGAACTGCTATTGTGATTCCAAACAGGAATTGTGACCTCGAGCCTTGAACTGCAATTGTGATTCCAAACCAGAATTGTGACCTCAGACTGGAATTGTGATCTCGAGACAGGAATAGCAGTTGTGATTCCAAACAAGAATCGTGGCCTCAGACTGGAAATGTGACAACTAGGCTTGAGCTGCAGTTGTGATACCATACCGGAATTGAGTCTTCAGACTGGAATCGTCACCTCGAGCAATGTTGAGCAGTTACGATTCAGAGCCGGAATTGGGACCTCAGACCGGA
Source organism: Sturnus vulgaris (assembly GCF_052056855.1). Taxonomy (NCBI): domain Eukaryota; kingdom Metazoa; phylum Chordata; class Aves; order Passeriformes; family Sturnidae; genus Sturnus; species Sturnus vulgaris. The sequence continues at coordinate 6,884,887 of NC_142268.1, read as the reverse complement.
ACTGTGACTTCGAACCTTGAAATTAAGTTGTGATTCTAAAGCGGAATTTTGGCCTCAGACTTGAATTGTGACCCTGAGCCTTATGCTGCATTTGTGATACCAAACCGGAATTGGGTCCTCAGACTGGAATCGTGATCTTGAGACATGAACATCAGTTGTGATTCCAACACGGAATTGGGGGCTCAGACTGGAATTGTGATCTCGAGCCTTGAACTGCAATTGTGATTTCAAATCGGAATTGGGTCCTCAGACTGGAATCGTGACCTCGAGACAGGACCAGCAGTTGTGATTCCAAACGGGAATTGTGGCCTCAGACTGGAATTGTGACCCCGAGCATTGAGCAGCAGTTGTGATTCCAAACGGGAATTGTGACCCCAGTCTGGCATTGTGATCTCAAGCCTTGAACTGCAATTGTGATTCCAAACCGGAATTGTGGCCTCAGACTGGAATTGAGACCTCGAGCTTTGAATTGCAATTGTGATTCCAAACAGAAATTATGACCTCAGAGAGTAATTGTGACCTCATTCCAAAAACTGCTATTGTGAATCCAAACTGTAATTGTGACCTCGAGCCTTGAACTCCAGTTGTGATTCCAAACAGGACTTGTGACCTCAGACTGGAATTGTGACCTCGAGCCTTGACCGGCAGTTGTGAGTCCAACTGGGAATTGGGGCCTCAGACTGGAATTGTGACTCCTAGCCAGGATCTGCAGTACTGATTCCAAACGGGAATTGGGGCCTCAGACTGGAATTGTGATCTCGAGACAGGAATAGCAGTTGTGATTCCAAACAAGAATCGTGGCCTCAGACTGGAAATGTGACAACTAGGCTTGAGCTGCAGTTGTGATACCATACCGGAATTGAGTCCTCAGACTGGAATCGTCACCTCGAGCAATGTAGAGCAGTTACGATTCAGAGCCGGAATTGGGACCTCAGACTGGAACTGTGACTTCCAACCTTGAAATTAAGTTGTGATTCCAAAGCGGAATTGTGGCCTCAGACTTGAATTGTGACCCTGAGCCATGTGCTGCATTTGTGATACCAAACCAGAATTGGGTCCTCAGACTGGAATCGTGATCTCGAGACATGAACATCAGTTGTGATTCCAACACGGAACTGGGGGCTCAGACTGGAATTGTGATCTCGAGCCTTGAACTGCCATTGTGATTTCAAATCGGAATTGGGTCCTCAGACTGGAATTGTGACCTCGAGACAGGATCAGCAGTTGTGATTCCAAACGGGAATTGTGGCCTCAGACTGGAATTGTGACCCCGAGCATTGAGCAGCAGTTTTGATTCCAAACGGGAATTGTGACCTCAGTCTGGCATTGTGATCTCAAGCCTTGAACTGCAATTGTGATTCCAACATGGAATTGTGGCCTCAGACTGGAATTGAGACCTCGAGCTTTGAACTGCAATTGTGATTCCAAACAGAAATTAGGACCTCAGAGAGTAATTGTGACCTCATTCCATGAACTGCTATTGTGATTTCAAACAGGAATTGTGACCTCGAGCCTTGAACTGCAGTACTGATTCCAAACGGGAATTGGGGCCTCAGACTGGAATTGTGATCTCGAGACAGGAATAGCAGTTGTGATTCCAACACGGAATTGGGGGCTGAGATTGGAATTGTGATCCCGAACCTTGAATTGCCATTGTGATTCCAAACAGGAATATTGACCTAAGACTGGAATTGTGATTTCATTCCATGAACTGCTATTGTGAATCCAAACTGTAATTGTGACCTCGAGCCTTGAACTCCAGTTGTGATTCCAAACAGGAATTGTGACATCAGACTGGAATTGTGACCTCGAGCCTTGACCGGCAGTTGTGAGTCCAACTGGGAATTGTGGCCTCAGACTGGAATTGTGACTCCTAGCCAGGATCTGTAGTACTGATTCCAAACGGGAACTGGGGCCTCAGACTGGAATTGTGATCTCGAGACAGGAATAGCAGTTGTGATTCCAAACAAGAATCGTGGCCTCACACTGGAAATGTGACAACTAGGCTTGAGCTGCAATTGTGATACCATACCGGAATTGAGTCTTCAGACTGGAATCGTCACCTCGAGCAATGTAGAGCAGTTACGATTCAGAGCCGGAATTGGGACCTCAGACTGGAACTGTGACTTCGAACCTTGAAATTAAGTTGTGATTCCAAAGCAGAATTGTGGCCTCAGACTTGAATTGTGACCCTGAGCCATGTGCTGCATTTGTGATACCAAACCGGAATTGGGTCCTCAGACTGGAATCGTGATCTCGAGACATGAACATCAGTTGTGATTCCAACACGGAATTGGGGGCTCAGACTGGAATTGTGATCTCGAGCCTTGAACTGCCATTGTGATTCCAAACAGGAATATTGACCTAAGACTGGAATTGTGATTTCAGTCCATGAACTGCTATTGTGAATCCAAACTGTAATTGTGACCTCGAGCCTTGAACTCCAGTTGTGATTCCAAACGGAATTGTGAGCTCAGACTGGAATTGTGACCTCAAGCCTTGACCGGCAGTTGTGAGTCCAACTGGGAATTGTGGCCTCAGACTGGAATTGTGACTCCTAGCCAGGATCTGCAGTACTGATTCCAAACGGGAATTGGGGCCTCAGACTGGAATTGTGGTCTCGAGACAGGAATAGCAGTTGTGATTCCAAACGGGAATTGTGGCCTCAGACTGGAAATGTGACAACTAGGCTTTAGCTGCAGTTGTGATACCATACCGGAATTGAGTCCTCAGACTGGAATCGTCACCTCGAGCAATGTAGAGCAGTTACGATTCAGAGCCGGAATTGGGACCTCAGACTGGAACTGTGACTTCCAACCTTGAAATTAAGTTGTGATTCCAAAGCGGAATTGTGGCCTCAGACTTGAATTGTGACCCTGAGCCATGTGCTGCATTTGTGATACCAAACCGGAATTGGGTCCTCAGACTAGAATCGTGATCTCGAGACATGAACATCAGTTGTGATTCCAACACGGAATTGGGGGCTCAGACTGGAATTGTGATCTCGAGCCTTGAACTGCAATTGTGATTTCAAATCGGAATTGGGTCCTCAGACTGGAATCGAGACCTCGAGACAGGATCAGCAGTTGTGATTCCAAACGGGAATTGTGGCCTCAGACTGGAATTGAGACCTCGAGCTTTGAACTGCAATAGTGATTCCAAACAGAAATTATGACCTCAGACAGTAATTGTGACCTCATTCCAAAAACTGCTATTGTGATTTCAAACAGGAATTGTGACCTCGCGCCTTGAACTGCAGTACTGATTCCAAACGGGAATTGGGGCCTCAGACTGGAATTGTGATCTCGAGACAGGAATAGCAGTTGTGATTCCAACACGGAATTGGGGGCTCAGATTGGAATTGTGATCCCGAACCTTGAATTGCCATTGTGATTCCAAACAGGAATATTGACCTAAGACTGGAATTGTGATTTCATTCCATGAACTGCTATTGTGAATCCAAACTGTAATTGTGACCTCGAGCCTTGAACTCCAGCTGTGAGTCCAACTGGGAATTGGGGCCTCAGACTTGAATTGTGACTCCTAGCCATGATCTGCAGTACTGATTCCAAACAGGAATTGGGGCCTCAGACTGGAATTGTGATCTCGAGACAGGAATAGCAGTTGTGATTCCAAACGGGAATCATAGCCTCAGACTGGAAATGTGACAACTAGGCTTGAGCTGCAGTTGTGATACCATACCGGAATTGAGTCTTCAGACTGGAATCGTCACCTCGAGCAATGTAGAGCAGTTACGATTCAGAGCCGGAATTGGGACCTCAGACTGCTACTGTGACTTCCAACCTTGAAATTAAGTTGTGATTCTAAAGCGGAATTTTGGCCTCAGACTTGAATTGTGACCCTGAGCCTTGTGCTGCATTTGTGATACCAAACCGGAATTGGGTCCTCAGACTGGAATCGTGATCTCGAGACATGAACATCAGTTGTGATTCCAACACGGAATTGGGGGCTCAGACTGGAATTGTGATCTCGAGCCTTGAACTGCAATTGAGATTTCAAATCGGAATTGGGTCCTCAGACTGGAATCTTGACCTCGAGACAGGATCAGCAGTTGTGATTCCAAACGGGAATTGTGGCCTCAGACTGGAATTGTGACCCCGAGCATTGAGCAGCAGTTGTGATTCCAAACGGGAATTGTGGCCTCAGACTGGAATTGTGACCCCGAGCATTGAGCAGCAGTTTTGATTCCAAACGGGAATTGTGACCTCAGTCTGGCATTGTGATCTCAAGCCTTGAACTGCAATTGTGATTCCAACATGGAATTGTGGCCTCAGACTGGAATTGAGACCTCGAGCTTTGAACTGCAATTGTGATTCCAAACAGAAATTATGACCTCAGAGAGTAATTGTGACCTCATTCCATGAACTGCTATTGTGATTCCAAACAGGAATTGTGACCTCGAGCCTTGAACTGCAGTACTGATTCCAAACGGGAATTGGGGCCTCAGACTGGAATTGTGATCTCGAGACAGGAATAGCAGTTGTGATTCCAAACAAGAATCGTGGCCTCAGACTGGTAATGTGACAACTAGGCTTGAGCTGCAGTTGTGATACCATACCGGAATTGAGTCTTCAGACTGGAATCGTCACCTCGAGCAATGTAGAGCAGTTACGATTCAGAGCCGGAATTGGGACCTCAGACTGGAACTGTGACTTCGAACCTTGAAATTAAGTTGTGATTCCAAAGCAGAATTGTGGCCTCAGACTTGAATTGTGACCCTGAGCCATGTGCTGCATTTGGGATACCAAACCGGAATTGGGTCCTCAGACTGGAATCGTGATCTCGAGACATGAACATCAGTTGTGATTCCAACACGGAATTGGGGGCTCAGACTGGAATTGTGATCTCGAGCCTTGAACTGCCATTGTGATTTCAAATCGGAATTGGGTCCTCAGACTGGAATCTTGACCTCGAGACAGGATCAGCAGTTGTGATTCCTAACGGGAATTGTGGCCTCAGACTGGAATTGTGACCCCGAGCATTGAGCAGCAGTTGTGATTCCAAACGGGAATTGTGACCTCAGTCTGGCATTGTGATCTCAAGCCTTGAACTGCAATTGTGATTCCAAACCGGAATTGTGACCGCAGACTGGAATTGAGACCTCGAGCTTTGAACTGCAATTGTGATTCCAAACAGAAATTATGACCTCAGAGAGTAATTGTGACCTCATTCCATGAACTGCTATTGTGATTCCAAACAGGAATTGTGACCTCGAGCCTTGAACTGCAGTACTGATTCCAAACGGGAATTGGGGCTTCAGACTGGAATTGTGATCTTGAGACAGGAATAGCAGTTGTGATTCCAATCGGGAATCGTGGCCTCATACTTGAATTGTGACCCTGAGCCTTGGGCTGCATTTGTGATACCAAACGGGAATTGGGTCCTCAGACTGGAATCGTGATCTCGAGACATGAACATCAGTTGTGATTCCAACACGGAATTGGGGGCTCAGACTGGAATTGTGATCTCGAGCCTTGAACTGCCATTGTGATTCCAAACAGGAATATTGACCTAAGACTGGAATTGTGATTTCATTCCATGAACTGCTATTGTGAATCCAAACTGTAATTGTGACCTCGAGCCTTGAACTGCAATTGTGATTCCAAACAGGAATTGTGACCTCAGACTGGAATTGTGACCTCGAGACAGGATCAGCAGTTGTGATTCCAAACGGGAATTGTGGCCTCAGACTGGAATTGTGACCCTGAGCATTGAGCAGCAGTTTTGATTCCAAACGGGAATTGTGACCTCATACTGGAATTGTGGCCTCATGACTTAAAATGCAAATGTGATTTCAAACTGGAATTGTGACCTCAAGCCTTGAAATGCAATTGTTATTTCAAACCGGAATTGTGAAATCAAGCCTTGAACTGCTAATGTGATTCCAAACGGGATTAGTGACCACACACGGAATTTGTGACCTAGAGATTTGAGCTGCAGTTGTGATACCAAACCGATATTGGGACCTCAGACAAGAATTGTGTTCTCCAGCCTTGTACTGCAATTGTGATTGCAAACTGGAATTGTGGCCTGAGACTGGAACAGTGACCCCCAGCCTTGAGCTGTAGTACTGATTCCAAACCGGTATTGGGTCCTCAGACTGCAGTTGTGACTTCGAGCTTTGAATTTTAGTTGTGATTCCAAAGCCGTATTGGGGCCTCAGACTGGAATTGTGACCTCGAGCATTGAACTGCAATTGTGATTTCAAATCGGAATTGGGTCCTCAGACTGGAATCGTGACCTCGAGACAGGATCAGCAGTTTTGATTCCAAACTGGTATAGTGGCCTCAGACTGGAATTTTGACCCCGACCTTGAACAGCACTTGTGATTCCAAACCGGAATTGTGACGGCAGACTGGAATTGAGACCTCGAGATTTGAACTGCAATTGTGATTCCAAACAGAAACTATGACCTCAGAGAGTAATTGTGACCTCATTCCATGAACTGCTATTGTGATTCCAAACAGGAATTGTGACCTCGAGCCTTGAACTGCAATTGTGATTCCAAACCGGAATTGTGACCTCAGACTGGAATTGTGATCTCGAGACAGGAATAGCAGTTGTGATTCCAAACGGGAATCGTGGCCTCAGACTGGAAATGTGACAACTAGGCTTGAGCTGCAGTTGTGATACCATACCGGAATTGAGTCTTCAGACTGGAATCGTCACCTCGAGCAATGTTGAGCAGTTACGATTCAGAGCCGGAATTGGGACCTCAGACCGGAACTGTGACTTCGAACCTTGAAATTAAGTTGTGATTCTAAAGCGGAATTTTGGCCTCAGACTTGAATTGTGACCCTGAGCCTTATGCTGCATTTGTGATACCAAACCGGAATTGGGTCCTCAGACTGGAATCGTGATCTTGAGACATGAACATCAGTTGTGATTCCAACACGGAATTGGGGGCTCAGACTGGAATTGTGATCTCGAGCCTTGAACTGCCATTGTGATTTCAAATCGGAATTGGGTCCTCAGACTGGAATCGTGACCTCGAGACAGGACCAGCAGTTGTGATTCCAAACGGGAATTGTGGCCTCAGACTGGAATTGTGACCCCGAGCATTGAGCAGCAGTTGTGATTCCAAACGGGAATTGTGACCCCAGTCTGGCATTGTGATCTCAAGCCTTGAACTGCAATTGTGATTCCAAACCGGAATTGTGGCCTCAGACTGGAATTGAGACCTCGAGCTTTGAATTGCAATTGTGATTCCAAACAGAAATTATGACCTCAGAGAGTAATTGTGACCTCATTCCAAAAACTGCTATTGTGAATCCAAACTGTAATTGTGACCTCGAGCCTTGAACTCCAGTTGTGATTCCAAACAGGACTTGTGACCTCAGACTGGAATTGTGACCTCGAGCCTTGACCGGCAGTTGTGAGTCCAACTGGGAATTGGGGCCTCAGACTGGAATTGTGACTCCTAGCCAGGATCTGCAGTACTGATTCCAAACGGGAATTGGGGCCTCAGACTGGAATTGTGATCTCGAGACAGGAATAGCAGTTGTGATTCCAAACAAGAATCGTGGCCTCAGACTGGAAATGTGACAACTAGGCTTGAGCTGCAGTTGTGATACCATACCGGAATTGAGTCCTCAGACTGGAATCGTCACCTCGAGCAATGTAGAGCAGTTACGATTCAGAGCCGGAATTGGGACCTCAGACTGGAACTGTGACTTCCAACCTTGAAATTAAGTTGTGATTCCAAAGCGGAATTGTGGCCTCAGACTTGAATTGTGACCCTGAGCCATGTGCTGCATTTGTGATACCAAACCAGAATTGGGTCCTCAGACTGGAATCGTGATCTCGAGACATGAACATCAGTTGTGATTCCAACACGGAACTGGGGGCTCAGACTGGAATTGTGATCTCGAGCCTTGAACTGCCATTGTGATTTCAAATCGGAATTGGGTCCTCAGACTGGAATCGTGACCTCGAGACAGGATCAGCAGTTGTGATTCCTAACGGGAATTGTGGCCTCAGACTGGAATTGTGACCCCGAGCATTGAGCAGCAGTTGTGATTCCAAACGGGAATTGTGACCTCAGTCTGGCATTGTGATCTCAAGCCTTGAACTGCAATTGTGATTCCAACATGGAATTGTGGCCTCAGACTGGAATTGAGACCTCGAGCTTTGAACTGCAATTGTGATTCCAAACAGAAATTAGGACCTCAGAGAGTAATTGTGACCTCATTCCATGAACTGCTATTGTGATTTCAAACAGGAATTGTGACCTCGAGCCTTGAACTGCAGTACTGATTCCAAACGGGAATTGGGGCCTCAGACTGGAATTGTGATCTCGAGACAGGAATAGCAGTTGTGATTCCAACACGGAATTGGGGGCTGAGATTGGAATTGTGATCCCGAACCTTGAATTGCCATTGTGATTCCAAACAGGAATATTGACCTAAGACTGGAATTGTGATTTCATTCCATGAACTGCTATTGTGAATCCAAACTGTAATTGTGACCTCGAGCCTTGAACTCCAGTTGTGATTCCAAACAGGAATTGTGACATCAGACTGGAATTGTGACCTCGAGCCTTGACCGGCAGTTGTGAGTCCAACTGGGAATTGTGGCCTCAGACTGGAATTGTGACTCCTAGCCAGGATCTGTAGTACTGATTCCAAACGGGAACTGGGGCCTCAGACTGGAATTGTGATCTCGAGACAGGAATAGCAGTTGTGATTCCAAACAAGAATCGTGGCCTCACACTGGAAATGTGACAACTAGGCTTGAGCTGCAATTGTGATACCATACCGGAATTGAGTCTTCAGACTGGAATCGTCACCTCGAGCAATGTAGAGCAGTTACGATTCAGAGCCGGAATTGGGACCTCAGACTGGAACTGTGACTTCGAACCTTGAAATTAAGTTGTGATTCCAAAGCAGAATTGTGGCCTCAGACTTGAATTGTGACCCTGAGCCATGTGCTGCATTTGTGATACCAAACCGGAATTGGGTCCTCAGACTGGAATCGTGATCTCGAGACATGAACATCAGTTGTGATTCCAACACGGAATTGGGGGCTCAGACTGGAATTGTGATCTCGAGCCTTGAACTGCCATTGTGATTTCAAATCGGAATTGGGTCCTCAGACTGGAATCTTGACCTCGAGACAGGATCAGCAGTTGTGATTCCTAACGGGAATTGTGGCCTCAGACTGGAATTGTGACCCCGAGCATTGAGCAGCAGTTGTGATTCCAAACGGGAATTGTGACCTCAGTCTGGCATTGTGATCTCAAGCCTTGAACTGCAATTGTGATTCCAAACCGGAATTGTGACCGCAGACTGGAATTGAGACCTCGAGCTTTGAACTGCAATTGTGATTCCAAACAGAAATTATGACCTCAGAGAGTAATTGTGACCTCATTCCATGAACTGCTATTGTGATTCCAAACAGGAATTGTGACCTCGAGCCTTGAACTGCAGTACTGATTCCAAACGGGAATTGGGGCTTCAGACTGGAATTGTGATCTTGAGACAGGAATAGCAGTTGTGATTCCAAACGGGAATCGTGGCCTCATACTTGAATTGTGACCCTGAGCCTTGGGCTGCATTTGTGATACCAAACGGGAATGGGGTCCTCAGACTGGAATCGTGATCTCGAGACATGAACATCAGTTGTGATTACAACACGGAATTGGGGGCTCAGACTGGAATTGTGATCTCGAGCCTTGAACTGCCATTGTGATTCCAAACAGGAATATTGACCTAAGACTGGAATTGTGATTTCATTCCATGAACTGCTATTGTGAATCCAAACTGTAATTGTGACCTCGAGCCTTGAACTCCAGTTGTGATTCCAAACAGGAATTGTGACCTCAGACTGGAATTGTGACCTCGAGGCTTGAACGGCAGTTGTGAGTCCAACTGGGAATTGTGGCCTCAGACTGGAATTGTGACTCCTAACCATGATCTGCAGTACTGATTCCAAACGGGAATTGGGGCCTCAGACTGGAATTGTGATCTCGAGACAGGAATAGCAGTTGTGATTCCAAACAAGAATCGTGGCCTCACACTGGAAATGTGACAACTAGGCTTGAGCTGCAGTTGTGATACCATACCGGAATTGAGTCTTCAGACTGGAATCGTCACCTCGAGCAATGTAGAGCAGTTACGATTCAGAGCCGGAATTGGGACCTCAGACTGGAACTGTGACTTCAAACCTTGAAATTAAGTTGTGATTCCAAAGCAGAATTGTGGCCTCAGACTTGAATTGTGACCCTGAGCCATGTGCTGCATTTGGGATACCAAACCAGAATTGGGTCCTCAGACTGGAATCGTGATCTCGAGACATGAACATCAGTTGTGATTCCAACACGGAATTGGGGGCTCAGACTGGAATTGTGATCTCGAGCCTTGAACTGCCATTGTGATTCCAAACAGGAATATTGACCTAAGACTGGAATTGTGATTTCAGTCCATGAACTGCTATTGTGAATCCAAACTGTAATTGTGACCTCGAGCCTTGAACTCCAGTTGTGATTCCAAACAGGAATTGTGACCTCAGACTGGAATTGTGACCTCGAGCCTTGACCGGCAGTTGTGAGTCCAACTGGGAATTGGGGCCTCAGACTGGAATTGTGACTCCTAGCCAGGATCTGCAGTACTGATTCCAAACGGGAATTGGGGCCTCAGACTGGAATTGTGATCTCGAGACAAGAATAGCAGTTGTGATTCCAAACGGGAATCGTGGCCTCAGACTGGAAATGTGACAACTAGGCTTGAGCTGCATTTGTGATACCATACCGGAATTGAGTCCTCAGACTGGAATCGTCACCTCGAGCAATGTAGAGCAGTTACGATTCAGAGCCGGAATTGGGACCTCAGACTGGAACTGTGACTTCCAACCTTGAAATTAAGTTGTGATTCCAAAGCGGAATTGTGGCCTCAGACTTGAATTGTGACCCTGAGCCATGTGCTGCATTTGTGATACCAAACCAGAATTGGGTCCTCAGACTGGAATCGTGATCTCGAGACATGAACATCAGTTGTGATTCCAACACGGAACTGGGGGCTCAGACTGGAATTGTGATCTCGAGCCTTGAACTGCCATTGTGATTCCAAACAGGAATATTGACCTAAGACTGGAATTGTGATTTCAGTCCATGAACTGCTATTGTGAATCCAAACTGTAATTGTGACCTCGAGCCTTGAACTCCAGTTGTGATTCCAAACGGAATTGTGAGCTCAGACTGGAATTGTGACCTCAAGCCTTGACCGGCCGTTGTGAGTCCAACTGGGAATTGTGGCCTCAGACTGGAATTGTGACTCCTAGCCAGGATCTGCAGTACTGATTCCAAACGGGAATTGGGGCCTCAGACTGGAATTGTGGTCTCGAGACAGGAATAGCAGTTGTGATTCCAAACGGGAATTGTGGCCTCAGACTGGAAATGTGACAACTAGGCTTTAGCTGCAGTTGTGATACCATACCGGAATTGAGTCCTCAGACTGGAATCGTCACCTCGAGCAATGTAGAGCAGTTACGATTCAGAGCCGGAATTGGGACCTCAGACTGGAACTGTGACTTCCAACCTTGAAATTAAGTTGTGATTCCAAAGCGGAATTGTGGCCTCAGACTTGAATTGTGACCCTGAGCCATGTGCTGCATTTGTGATACCAAACCGGAATTGGGTCCTCAGACTAGAATCGTGATCTCGAGACATGAACATCAGTTGTGATTCCAACACGGAATTGGGGGCTCAGACTGGAATTGTGATCTCGAGCCTTGAACTGCAATTGTGATTTCAAATCGGAATTGGGTCCTCAGACTGGAATCGAGACCTCGAGACAGGATCAGCAGTTGTGATTCCAAACGGGAATTGTGGCCTCAGACTGGAATTGAGACCTCGAGCTTTGAACTGCAATAGTGATTCCAAACAGAAATTATGACCTCAGACAGTAATTGTGACCTCATTCCAAAAACTGCTATTGTGATTTCAAACAGGAATTGTGACCTCGCGCCTTGAACTGCAGTACTGATTCCAAACGGGAATTGGGGCCTCAGACTGGAATTGTGATCTCGAGACAGGAATAGCAGTTGTGATTCCAACACGGAATTGGGGGCTCAGATTGGAATTGTGATCCCGAACCTTGAATTGCCATTGTGATTCCAAACAGGAATATTGACCTAAGACTGGAATTGTGATTTCATTCCATGAACTGCTATTGTGAATCCAAACTGTAATTGTGACCTCGAGACTTGAACTCCAGCTGTGAGTCCAACTGGGAATTGGGGCCTCAGACTTGAATTGTGACTCCTAGCCATGATCTGCAGTACTGATTCCAAACAGGAATTGGGGCCTCAGACTGGAATTGTGATCTCGAGACAGGAATAGCAGTTGTGATTCCAAACGGGAATCATAGCCTCAGACTGGAAATGTGACAACTAGGCTTGAGCTGCAGTTGTGATACCATACCGGAATTGAGTCTTCAGACTGGAATCGTCACCTCGAGCAATGTAGAGCAGTTACGATTCAGAGCCGGAATTGGGACCTCAGACTGCTACTGTGACTTCCAACCTTGAAATTAAGTTGTGATTCTAAAGCGGAATTTTGGCCTCAGACTTGAATTGTGACCCTGAGCCTTGTGCTGCATTTGTGATACCAAACCGGAATTGGGTCCTCAGACTGGAATCGTGATCTCGAGACATGAACATCAGTTGTGATTCCAACACGGAATTGGGGGCTCAGACTGGAATTGTGATCTCGAGCCTTGAACTGCAATTGAGATTTCAAATCGGAATTGGGTCCTCAGACTGGAATCTTGACCTCGAGACAGGATCAGCAGTTGTGATTCCAAACGGGAATTGTGGCCTCAGACTGGAATTGTGACCCCGAGCATTGAGCAGCAGTTGTGATTCCAAACGGGAATTGTGGCCTCAGACTGGAATTGTGACCCCGAGCATTGAGCAGCAGTTTTGATTCCAAACGGGAATTGTGACCTCAGTCTGGCATTGTGATCTCAAGCCTTGAACTGCAATTGTGATTCCAACATGGAATTGTGGCCTCAGACTGGAATTGAGACCTCGAGCTTTGAACTGCAATTGTGATTCCAAACAGAAATTATGACCTCAGAGAGTAATTGTGACCTCATTCCATGAACTGCTATTGTGATTCCAAACAGGAATTGTGACCTCGAGCCTTGAACTGCAGTACTGATTCCAAACGGGAATTGGGGCCTCAGACTGGAATTGTGATCTCGAGACAGGAATAGCAGTTGTGATTCCAAACAAGAATCGTGGCCTCAGACTGGTAATGTGACAACTAGGCTTGAGCTGCAGTTGTGATACCATACCGGAATTGAGTCTTCAGACTGGAATCGTCACCTCGAGCAATGTAGAGCAGTTACGATTCAGAGCCGGAATTGGGACCTCAGACTGGAACTGTGACTTCGAACCTTGAAATTAAGTTGTGATTCCAAAGCAGAATTGTGGCCTCAGACTTGAATTGTGACCCTGAGCCATGTGCTGCATTTGGGATACCAAACCGGAATTGGGTCCTCAGACTGGAATCGTGATCTCGAGACATGAACATCAGTTGTGATTCCAACACGGAATTGGGGGCTCAGACTGGAATTGTGATCTCGAGCCTTGAACTGCCATTGTGATTTCAAATCGGAATTGGGTCCTCAGACTGGAATCTTGACCTCGAGACAGGATCAGCAGTTGTGATTCCTAACGGGAATTGTGGCCTCAGACTGGAATTGTGACCCCGAGCATTGAGCAGCAGTTGTGATTCCAAACGGGAATTGTGACCTCAGTCTGGCATTGTGATCTCAAGCCTTGAACTGCAATTGTGATTCCAAACTGGAATTGTGACCGCAGACTGGAATTGAGACCTCGAGCTTTGAACTGCAATTGTGATTCCAAACAGAAATTATGACCTCAGAGAGTAATTGTGACCTCATTCCATGAACTGCTATTGTGATTCCAAACAGGAATTGTGACCTCGAGCCTTGAACTGCAGTACTGATTCCAAACGGGAATTGGGGCTTCAGACTGGAATTGTGATCTTGAGACAGGAATAGCAGTTGTGATTCCAAACGGGAATCGTGGCCTCATACTTGAATTGTGACCCTGAGCCTTGGGCTGCATTTGTGATACCAAACGGGAATTGGGTCCTCAGACTGGAATCGTGATCTCGAGACATGAACATCAGTTGTGATTCCAACACGGAATTGGGGGCTCAGACTGGAATTGTGATCTCGAGCCTTGAACTGCCATTGTGATTCCAAACAGGAATATTGACCTAAGACTGGAATTGTGATTTCATTCCATGAACTGCTATTGTGAATCCAAACTGTAATTGTGACCTCGAGCCTTGAACTGCAATTGTGATTCCAAACAGGAATTGTGACCTCAGACTGGAATTGTGACCTCGAGACAGGATCAGCAGTTGTGATTCCAAACGGGAATTGTGGCCTCAGACTGGAATTGTGACCCTGAGCATTGAGCAGCAGTTTTGATTCCAAACGGGAATTGTGACCTCATACTGGAATTGTGGCCTCATGACTTAAAATGCAAATGTGATTTCAAACTGGAATTGTGACCTCAAGCCTTGAAATGCAATTGTTATTTCAAACCGGAATTGTGAAATCAAGCCTTGAACTGCTAATGTGATTCCAAACGGGATTAGTGACCACACACGGAATTTGTGACCTAGAGATTTGAGCTGCAGTTGTGATACCAAACCGATATTGGGACCTCAGACAAGAATTGTGTTCTCCAGCCTTGTACTGCAATTGTGATTGCAAACTGGAATTGTGGCCTGAGACTGGAACAGTGACCCCCAGCCTTGAGCTGTAGTACTGATTCCAAACCGGTATTGGGTCCTCAGACTGCAGTTGTGACTTCGAGCTTTGAATTTTAGTTGTGATTCCAAAGCCGTATTGGGGCCTCAGACTGGAATTGTGACCTCGAGCATTGAACTGCAATTGTGATTTCAAATCGGAATTGGGTCCTCAGACTGGAATCGTGACCTCGAGACAGGATCAGCAGTTTTGATTCCAAACTGGTATAGTGGCCTCAGACTGGAATTTTGACCCCGACCTTGAACAGCACTTGTGATTCCAAACCGGAATTGTGACGGCAGACTGGAATTGAGACCTCGAGATTTGAACTGCAATTGTGATTCCAAACAGAAACTATGACCTCAGAGAGTAATTGTGACCTCATTCCATGAACTGCTATTGTGATTCCAAACAGGAATTGTGACCTCGAGCCTTGAACTGCAATTGTGATTCCAAACCGGAATTGTGACCTCAGACTGGAATTGTGATCTCGAGACAGGAATAGCAGTTGTGATTCCAAACGGGAATCGTGGCCTCAGACTGGAAATGTGACAACTAGGCTTGAGCTGCAGTTGTGATACCATACCGGAATTGAGTCTTCAGACTGGAATCGTCACCTCGAGCAATGTTGAGCAGTTACGATTCAGAGCCGGAATTGGGACCTCAGACCGGAACTGTGACTTCGAACCTTGAAATTAAGTTGTGATTCTAAAGCGGAATTGTGGCCTCAGACTTGAATTGTGACCCTGAGCCTTATGCTGCATTTGTGATA